>NW_028319228.1:2714166-3030000 GCF_062004578.1 Staurois parvus | reverse complement strand
CTCTGACAGTTCCTTCACATTTACAGCGGTTGAAACATTGTATCTATTTGTTTCCGAATAAAAACATCTGTATCCTAAATGGAAACAAATAGATACAATGTTTCAACCGCTGTAAATGTGAAGGAACTGTCAGAGAACTGTCAGAAATAGCGGAGCTCTCTGCAGGGACACTTTTTGCCGGCTGTAGAAGGGATGAAAATCGGCCGATCGGGAAAAATTCGATTCGTGCATCCGAAGTTTGCTAATTTTCGGATTCGGTGCGAATCGAATTTTTCCTAATATTCGAAACAAATTCCACTTCGCCAAGTTCGATTCGCTCATCTCTAGTGATTATTATTCTGAATGGAGTTTTCATTTAAAGAGTGGCTTGCTTTATATTCTTCTTTAAATTATAATTTTACTCTAAAATCTGAGCATAGAACTTGGACTTTATAAAGCACTGGCATAAATCCTTTATAACATTTCTTAACAGTCTGTGGGGTTTTAGTGAATCCTAAAAAAAATCTTCAAAAATAGAACATAGCTGACAGACTTTCAAACATCCACATTTAATTTATATATAGAAATGTTATGTAAACATTTCACAGATCAAGTGTGAATGCAAACCTTCTCACTCTGACTGTACACTGTCAGCAATGTTTATATCAATGAGGTTTTTAGTGAAGCTACTGTATACAGGAAAACAGCTTAGCCTTTAGATATTGATCTAAAACCTACAGTAAGTAAACATAGCTGGCTGTCTTTTAAAGGGACTAATTCATCATGTTGAACTTGAGGACCATTCTACAATAAACACATTGCATTCTTTGTGGTGCCTGGGTTTTTTTCGGTAAAAGTTGCCAGTCTGGTCACATTGTTTGTACAGGGCTTGGAATCCATGACACTCTTCCTAGAGATCTTCAGCTCATCACCCATGTTACAATTTGACCATACAATCACCTTTAGATCTACCAACTGAAGAAGGGAGTCCGGTTCCTGAAACGCATCAGCTTCTTCAACCAGATGGTTCTAGTACGGGACCGCTCAGCCTTAGACTGAAGTGTCTTGATACATGCCTGTGTTTGTATTCCATTTGTGAGTATTCAATTGTCTTTGAGGTTATCATAAAAACTTTTATTACGGTAATGCGCGAGGAGTGTGTGCCCTCTTGTGTGTATTTTACAGTTGCCTAAAGATTCCCCAATCTGTGGAGAGCTGCACCTGAGTAGGTGTCATGTACCGTAGATCCGTGTGGAGCACCTTTATTTGAGTGCTGATGTGTTGTACATCTATTAGATCTGCCAACGATTGCAGTAGTATGCAGTCTGCCAATTGGATACAGATTGAATGGATCATCTAAGTAGGTCATGTTACAAAGATTTATTAATCAGTTGCCCTCTGCCCTATAGCAGAAATACTGCTACAGGACAGCAGGGTTGTGCAAAGTCACGTACAGTATATATACATGATTTGCATGTCCAGGTAGCCGTTGGCGGCTACGGATGTCAATCACCGGGTCCCGCTCGGAGACTCTTCGCTGGCACCCGGTGATCGCCGAGTAACACTGACAGGGGAGAAACCTGTGTGTAAACAACACAGGTCTCTCTCCTGCCAGCAAGAGCATGCTGCTGTGTATTTCTCCTCACAGCAGAGAAATACACAGCAGCATGTTTCCGAAGTAGAACATACACAGCACATTTATTATATTATTATTATATACATGTTGGCACTATATAAATCCTGTATAATATTAATAATAATAATACAGGATATATATAGCGCCAACAGTTTGCTCAGTGCTTTACAATATGATGGGAGACAATACAGCAAAAATACAATTCAATATAAGAGGGTTAGGAGGGCCCTGCTCCTTGGAGCTTACAATCTAAGAGATTGTAAAACAGCACACAGTTAACTCTTTGATTGCCCCAGATGTTAACCACTTCCTGCCCAGTGTCATTAGTACAGTGTCGGTGCTTTTTATTAGCACTGATCACTGTATTAGTGTCACTGGGGATGCCAGTGGCAGTCAGTCAGTTCCCATCCGGTGTCATGCCCGCCGCAGTCCCGCTATAAGTCGCTGATCACTGCCATTACTAGTATAAAAAAAAAAAAAAAAAAAATTCCAGTATATATACAGCCATTAGTATAAGCTATAACTTTCTCGTAAACCAATTAATATACACGTATTGGGATTTTTTTTAGCAAAGACATGGAGCAGAATACATTTTGGCCTAAAACTATGACAAAATTTGATTTCTTAAAAATTTTTTACGTTTTAAAGCAAAAAGTAAAAAATACAGTTATTTTTTCAAAATTGTGGGTCTTTTTTTGTTTATAGCGCAAAAGAAAAAAACTGCACAGGTGATCAAATACCACTGAAAGAAAGCTCTATTTGTGTGAAAAAAGGACATAAATTTCATTTGGGTGCAGCATTGCATGACCGCGCAATTGTCAGTTAAAGTAATGCAGTGCCTTATTACAAAAAAATGACCTGGTCAGGAAGGGGGATAAATCCTCTGGAGGGCAAGTGGTTAAATCTAAAGTAGATGGAATAGTCAGATTGTAGGGTGTATGATGAGTTTTACAGTGCTGCTTTAGGCTTCATAGGTTTTATGTGGAAAAGCTGGCAGGCATAGATATCATGACTGTATCATTATCCCCTTGAATGAGCACACAAGTTCATCAATCACCCCATACATTATTAAGTGATTGGGTTGAACGCAGTCTATCACAACTAACATAAGCGGTGTAAGAAACAATTTTGAATTGTGGGCTATTTTCTGATTCTCAGGATGGTGAATACTGTTTGCAATACTCTTTTTTTAACTGCACTACTAGTTAATGATCCAACTTTAAGGTTGGGATCCACCAAGATGCCTGACTGGCAGCTGGCTCAGCCTTTCAGCGTGGTGCTGAGAGCATGAGCCAGCTACTTCCGCTCCCTCTACAGACCGGCACTCCAGTGAAGACCGGGAACTGAGTGAACCCCCGGTGAGGGACAGCTGGAGAATAAGACCTATACTATAGATGTTTATATGTATGTTTATTTTTTTTTATTCCTTACACTTCTCCATTACATGTGAACTTCACAAAGTGTTAAATAAAAACACTGTGAGAAGTAAATGTAATTACATTTACGTTACCTTTGAACTAGATAAAGCGTTCTTCTTTAATACTGGAAATACATAGACAGGACTTTCTTCTTCTAGTAATAAAGATTCATTTATCAAGACCATTTGCTGCACCAGTTGTAGCAATTTATATTCTTTAGTTCAAGCTTTAGTTTTCTTGTTTCATGCTTTTTTTTCCCTTCGTTTTCTTACATAGTTGGTAACATTGAATAAAGACACCAATCCATCTAGTTCAACCTGTGTAGGTACTGTATGTGTTTATGTTATTACCATTTCCCATATCCCTGTATATTGCATTCACTAAGATGCTCATCTAAGAGTTTTTTTAAACTATCGTTACCTCTGATTGTGGAGGGGAGTTCCATATCCTTACCGCTCTAACAGTAAAGAACCCCCTACACAGTTTAAGGTTGGCTGGCCATGTGTTTTCTTAAGCTCGATGAAACTGAATAGAATTCTGCCTGTGCTGGGAGCTCCAATGAGGTATATGTATATCGCTATCATGACTATTCTTAAGTGTCATTTTTCCAGGGAGAATAAGATTAGTGTTTGTAGTCATTCCTTGTAACTGAGGCCCTCCAGTCCTCTTATTAGCTTTGTTGCCCTTCCCTGGACTCTCTCCAGTTCCAGCACATTCTTTCTGAGGATTGGCGACCAGAACTGGATGGTATACCCAAGCTGTGGCCAAAACAGAGTTTTGTAAAGTGGTAAAATGAAAGTCTTAAATACCCCGTAAATACCCCTTTTAATGCATGCTAATATTTTGCATGCTGCAGCTTGTCATTGAATGCCATTGCTAAGCTTGTGATCTACCAAGACCCCCATATCCTTTTCCATCCAGGAATCCCCCAGTGGCTCTCTGTCTAGCGAGTAGCTCCCATTCTTGTTTTTGGATACCAAGTGCAAAATAACACACTTATCCTACATACTGTACTGTATCTTTGCAGGGAACAGCATTGTGACCCTAGACCAGGAGTCTCCAAACTTTCCAAACAAAGGGTCAGTTTACTGTCCTTCAAACTTTAGGGGGGCTGGATTGTGGCCATTGGAAGTATAAAAGGTTCTGTCAGTGGGAAAAAATAATGTCCCATCTTTGGAGTCAGTGGAAGAAATTGTAACCCATTATTGGTGTCATTGGGCTCCTCTGTGTCAGTGGGAGGAATTGTACCCCATCATTGATGTCATTGGGCCCATCGCTGGTGTCAGTGGGAGGAATTGTACCCCATCACTGGTGTCATTGGGCCCATAGTTGGTATCAGTGAGAAGAATTGTACCCCATCATTGCTGTCATTGGGTCTATGGTAGGTGTCAGTGGGAGGATGTGTACCCCATCATTGGAGTCATTGGGTTCCGTCATTGAGAGGAATTATGCCTCATTGTTGGTATCAGTGGATGAAATAGTGTCCCAAGGGTCATATAAAACTAAGTAAAGGGCTGCATTTGGCCCTTGGGCCACAGTTTGGAGACACTGCCCTAGGCTATACTCTCCTGATTTTGTCTTCATCTCCATCCCATCCCAGTAGTTTTTTTTGTAGTTTACTGAAAATAGCTGAAAAAACTAATGGGACTGTTGAAAGGATCAGTTTAGTGCACAAAAAGGTAACGGGACAGTGAGATTCTGTAACAGCAGATATTGTTCTGTACTTGTTCTGAACTTGCAAAAAATGTACTTAGCCTGTAACAAAAAAACCCCCAAAAAACGAATGCAGCATCAATGATTTGAAAGCTCAATATATAGCATTTATGTTGTTGTGTTGTGAAATAATTTCCGGTATTATCTGCATTTTTGTCATCTAATACGTGTGCAGTACAAGAATTGTGTGTCCTCACTAAAAAGCCAGCCATAGATGCAATGAGTTGCAGGGAAAAACAATCCCTTGATTCCCTCATCAACACAGTCAGTCTTGATTGGAGAATCCCTCCTGTGGAGCCATTGTGTTCTCTTAACTGTGGGTGGGGGGAACTGTCCCCGCCAGGAGAACACACTGATTACTGCTAGCAAAAAAAAGGAAAAAACAGCGCAAACATAGACCTTTACATGAAATCAATATTACAAAGTGCAAACATAAGTGAAAAATTGATCAGTGGTAAAGTCCATCAAAATAAACCAAAGTTCAAAAAATATTAGTGCAAAAAAGAAAAAAAGAAAAAAATATTTTCAAATTCTTCTTCTAATATAGAGGAACTTCCACCTTCCACCCGTGAAAACCAATATCAAATGCACTCACCAGATAAAGGTGAAAAAAACGCCTCTTAGGAATTTTATGGGATCCTACACCCTCTTTCGTATCCACTCTATAGGAATCCTCCTCTCCACCATAGGCTCCACCATCCGACCAGGGAGAAAAAAAACCTCAGATAGTGTAATATTGTAAGACACCATTCATAAGTGAAATCAAGGATTAAGGTCACTCACATTCAATTCAATTTAAAAAGGCATATTTATTAGGATCAGCTTCTTCCAAATAAACAGTAGATGCAAGGCAACCTCCCACGGAATCTCACATCACAGCTCCAGGTTTCAGCAGAAGCTCTACAGAGACACCGCATATACAGATCCCAAAAGATGGCCGCTGGAACGCACCGCTCAGCGTGCGCTCCACTCACCGGAAGTGACGTCAGACGTACGGAGTACAAACCGGAAATGCGTCAACGCGTTTCGCCCCTCCCATCGGGCGTTCTCAAGACGTTCATTTCCTGTCTGAAGCTCCCTTATATACCCAGCAGAGACCCACCCCTCCGTTTCAATTGGTCAAAACTCTTCCCCGGGATGATCAAACAAACCACTCCTCCTGTAACGTGACGTGAGAGTCCCTTACAGATGAGGTAAATGCCTATACAATTAGAAATCTTTTTTCATGTTATTCCTGACACTATTAAATTATCTCCCAGAAGCGACATGTATATTACCACATGTCCCCAGTGGGAAAAAACACGAACAAAGTATTAAAACAATGCCTCACTATTACAAAAAACATTCTTTAATATATGAGCAATGAATACTAAATAGTATAAAAATGAAAATAAATGTAAATGTAATGAAAATAAAAAATATAAAATTAAAATAAAAATAAAAATAAAAATGAAATAAAATAAAATAAAAATAAAAATAAAAATAAAAATAAATAAAAAATAAAATAAAATATAAAAATAAAATGAAAACAAATATAAAACCAATAACAAAAATAATAAAAAAAATAAAAAAATTTAAAAAATGCAATAGCATTACAATGTGTAAAAAAACTATTAATAAGACACCTGAGGAATTTTTAATGGAAATAGTCTATGCTCTTACCAATTAGACAAAAAACAATTAATGTCTATGTCCGAATTCAACATTACTGCTAGCGGCTGTAATAGCTGCTAACAATAATCGCATGTAAAATCAGACAGGCTGGTTGTACCCAAGTTGATCGATCATCGTGAGTTTATTCAGCCTGCCCATACATGGTTCGGATCTCAGCTGGTCCCTGCTGAACCAAGCTACATTTGAACACTTTATGACCGGCTTAAGATATGATTTCATTAGTCTGGCTGGATATTAAAATTATACAGCATGATAACAAATTTTGTTCAACTACAACAATTCTTATAAGCCGTCCTGCAGTAATTTTTTCTTTGTTTTTTTGCTTTCTTAAAATGCATTAAACTTGCTATACAGTCAGTATAGATGCAAAGAGCACTTGTGGATGTATTAAACTTTCTAGATATCAGAAAATGTCCATTTAACAAATGAAAGTGAAAGAAAAGGAAACCTGTGTGGAAGCTCTGAATCTGCCACTGTGTACTATAAAATGAACCTTGTTCTCATGGCACTCAAGCCACCACCACAACTGACGCCCCAATTAGGAAAACCTATAAACATCACTGTGTTCACGGTGTGGTGTGAGTACAGTCAAATTGCGGTTGTATTTCTAATAAACAGACTTGCATGTCAATACCTCAACTCATAAAAAAATGAAGAGGTGATCGTCTACTTAAGCAAAAAAAACTAAATCAGGAAGCATTAATCAAAAGCCTTTTTTATGTGGCAGGTCTTATGTTAGCATTTTCTGTCCAAGTGGATATTGGACCCATATGAGTGACAGATTTCTCACATCTAACTTCTTTTAAAACAAATACGGAAACCACACTGTGGTTTCACTGCTAAAAGTATCATAAGCCATAAATGATATATCAGGTAAAATCACTAAGCTGAGAAAGAAATGCCTACTGCTATAGGAAAGGGCATATATTTAATATGTAGCTTAGCTTAGATACATATCGGTTTGTGTTAAATATCAAGAAAGTAGTTTTCCATACCGACAAACGACAGCATTTGTTGGTTTTCTCACTAAACGTCTGTTTTTTTTAGGATGGTTGATAGTTGGGAATTTGTATCAATTTATTTTTAATAGATTCTGGCACATCTTTTGTTGAATAAGGATATGTAAATACACCACTGCGTATCTGGGTCATTGACTTGTGGCAACATTGTTCACTTGGCAATCGCTGCAGCCAAGGTTTACTCTCTGCATTCTCAGAACTTGACACAAACTTGTATTAAAGTAGATCTAAACCCTAACTAACTGACATTTAGTTTGCTGTGTGCATCATAAACAACTGCCATTTTTTTTTTTTATAGAACAGCTTTTCCAACTTTGTTTTTCATCCAGAGTTGTGTCCTAGTTCAATTGATCTCTTCCAGCCTCTATCAGCCACATTGCTGCACATCATTGCTTTTGACTGGCTTCCTGATAGTGGCAATATTGGACCAAGATTACATAATGTGTGATGGCCCAGCCGCTTGTAGCTTGACCAAGTGACAACACAGGATTACAAGTGAAAGACAGTTGTCACACTACAACAGGAAATGCTGGAATAAAGACCTTCATTAGAGGATCACCACATATTTTTTAAAGTTGAACATTTAAAAAGTTTGAAAAACAGCCTTCTGAAACAACACTAACATGTTAAAGCTTATATGAAATTTACGGATTAGGATTTGATCTGCTTTATTACAAGGATTTCATAATGTAACCAATTTATGGAAGAGAGCAAGCTTTGCATCCTTAACCAAGAAAGTAGAGCATTAGAGCCAGCAATCTGTGCAGGAGAGGAGTGAGGGCAGTATGACAACAGGACATATGTGTAGTGGAGGAGCAGAAGGTATGGGGAGGATTTCTATTGAATGCAGTAAGGGATTTGCCATGAGTGGGGTGTTAATGCTGCAAAGGATGTGCTGTTACTGGAGATTTGGTGGTTGGGGGGGGGGGGGCAGTGGAAGGATAGGGTGTGGAAGTGCCTGGGTAGGGAGGATGGAAAGATATGGTGGGCATCAAGGAATGCGCTATGAGTTGGGGGTGGATTCATACTGAATGCAGTAAGGTATTTGCCATGAGTGGGGTGTTAATGCAGGAAAGGATGTGCTGTGATTGGGGATGAGGTGGTTGGGGGGGAGAGGGTAGGGTGTGCGTGTGCCTGGGAAGGGGGAATGCAAAGATAATGTAGACATGAAGGAATGTGCTATGAGTTGGGGGGTTCATACTTAATGCAGTACGGGATTTGCCATGAGTGGGGTGTTAATGCTGCAAAGGATGTGCTGTTACTCGGGATTAGGTGATTTGGGGGGCAGTGGAAGGATAGGGTGTGCAAGTGCCTGGGTAGGGAGGATGGAAAGATATTGTGGGCATGAAGGAATGTGCTATGAGTTGGGGGTGGATTCATAATGAATGCAGTAAGGTATTTGCCATGAGTGGGGTGTTAATGCAGGAAAGGATGTGCCATGATTGGGAATGAGGTGGTTGGGGGGGTAGAGTGTACGTGTGCCTGGGAAGGGGGAATGGAAAGATAATGTGGGCATGAAGGAATGTGCTATGAGTTGGGGGGTTCATACTAAATGCAGTACGGGATTTGCATTGCGTGGGGTGTTAATACTGGAAAGGATGTTTCATGACTGGTGATGAGATGGTTGGGGGGAAGGGTAGGGGGTGCTTGTGTCTGGGGAGGGGGAATGGAAAGATAAAATGGGAATGAAGGAATGTGCTGTGAGTTGGGGGGGGGGCTGTGAGGTGGCTGGTCATGGATGCAATGTGAGTGGGTGAATCTGAGGTTGGGGAGGAATCATCTGAGAGGTAGGGAGTGAGCTCGGCAAGCTGAGCTGTGGGGGGAGCTGGCTGGGGGATAGATGTGCTGTGTTGAAGGATTCATCCGGATGACCAGTGTTAGGATAGGCAGGAAGGGATGTGCTGTGATCAGAGGGTTGGCTAGGGAGGGATGTGCTGTGAGCTGTGAGTGGGGAGAGAATAATGTGATCGGAATAAGGTGTCTGGGGAGGGTTAAATGTAAATAATGGGTCAGATGGTGAAGAGAAGAGTGAAGTGGCTAGGGAGGAATGTATGTGTCTGGGGAAGGAGGTATTAGAGTGGGGCAGATTATAATCTGAATGGTCAGGAATGAGATCTAAGTATGGAATGCAGTGGCCAGGGAGGAATGCGGTCTGAGCAGAGATGGCAGGGGGGCATAAGGCCTTGATGTATGGGACCAAGAAGGCTGGGGGGTGTGGGACTCCAAATAGTCCACTGTTTGTGATATGTGACATATAGTGGTATTTAGTCCATATTGATTACCTAATTTCAGGGGTACTGACTGCTTTCTTGATTTCTCCTAGATTGTAAGCTCCAAGGAGCAGGGCCCGCCTATCCCTCTTGTATTGAACTGTATTGTTGCTGTATTGTCTCCCGTTATATTGTAAAGCGCTGAGCAAACTGTTGGCGCTATATAAATCCTGTATAATAATAATACAAATAATAATAATTTCAGTATCAGTATTAATGGACATATCGGTAATTTTTGTTTTGTTTTTGCTTTTTTTGTTGTTTTATATGAAGACTCTCAGTAATAATAGGGCAGCACAGTGGCTAAATGGTTAGCACTTCCGCCTGACAGTGCTAGGGTCATTGGTTTGGATCCCAACCACGGCACCACCTGCCTGGAGTTTGCATGTTCTCCCTGTGCCTGATTGGGTTTCCTCCAGATACTTCAGTTTCCTCCCACACTCCAAAGATATTTTGGTAGGTTAATTGGATCCTATCTAAATTGACCCTAATATGTACAGTATATGTATGAATGTCAGTTAGGGACTTTAGATTGTACACCCCTTGAGGGTTAGGGACTGATGTGAATGTACAACATATATGTAAAGCACTGTGTAAACCGATGGAGCTATATACATACCTGTAATAAATAAAATAATAAGAAGACCCTTCCACTGTGTTTCAAGTGAAATGTCAGTTCTTGTTATTGCCAGGCTCTAGGTGATGTTTTTAATGTGTAGGAACAGAATCTGCCATGTTTGATGTACATGGATGTGCAGTTGGTAAATGTCTGTTAGATACTGCTAATAGAAGCATCTATAAAACTGATCTCAGTTTGTAATAGGTTTGGTTATAGCAGAAAGAGAGAGTATGTTTCTGCTCTGTACTTGATCAGCAAAGAGCTTTAAAAAGAAAGCAAACCATTAAAGAAGACTTGACCTTTTTCATTGGTACATCATAAATCAGACATTAAGGCAATGGCAAAAACTTGGAAAAAGGTTAAAGGTGGCCAGAGGTCAGGGAGAGGTGACAAAGTGACAAACATCAAAGGGAGGAGCAAAACTCATTAACTTCTTTATTGCCTGATCAGTTAATGGCGCCTAAATACAAAGACTGCATAGGATAAAAATCAAGAACAAAAGTACAATTAACCATGTGGGCAAATACTTTAATGGAAACAATTTTTTAAATGTCTTGCTTTTTCATTCTGCACAGTCTGTGCAATAGTCCACAATTTACAAGACATCATCATCACAATTCTACATCATTCATCCTCAGTATTACTAGGGCTGATTTACTAAAGGAGTTGTCACTTTTCACTCAAAAAACTTGTGGATATTCTCTTCAACTATTTAGTTATGAGAAAGCAAACTCCTGTTTACGTATATTTCATCTGCAGATGACTGAATATTCAAAAGTCAACACAACCACAACTGACTGAACATTTTTATTATTTATTTATTTCAGGTACTTATATAGTGCTGTCATTTTACACAGCGCTTTACATATATATTGTACATTCACATCAGTCCCTAACCCTCAAGGGGTGTACAATCTAAGATCCCTAACTAATATTCTTACATACACATACTAGGGACAATTTAGACAGGATCCAATTCACCTACCAGCATGTCTTTGCAGGGTGGGAGGAAACTGGAGTACCCAGAGGAAACCCACACAGGGAGAACATGCAAACTCCAGGCAGATGGTGCTGTGGTTGGGATTTGAACCAACAACCCTAGTACTGCCAGGCGGAAGTGATAACCATTTAGCCACTGGGCTGCCCGAATGGGTGTGGGTGTCACCAGGACAGGATAGCACAAGAGAACAACAAAAACCTAACAGATATTCTAACCCTTCCTCACTTCGCAAAACCCCACTAAATACACATGCCTTTGTTGCCATCTCTGTCCTTCTCTAAAGGATCTCCCATTGCTTCCAGTCTTTGTGGCACCTTGTCATTGGGACAGGAAGTGAGAGCAAATCTCTCAAATAGGGACACAGGCTAGAATAAAAATCAGACAGAGGTTCTCACTCTCACTTCTCAACTTCTTTATTAAATCAACCTCATTGTCTTTCTCCAGCTTCGTCACTTTTTTCTCTATAGTTTTCAAGCATCATCCTTAATGTTTTTTGTATTTGCTACTTCTGTGGATTTCATAGAAAGAGAATAGTGGTCCATTTATACAGTATAGTCTGGATTGTAGTATAAATTGGTATAATTGATAATATTAATAAGGCCTCAATTACTGTAAACTTTTGGAACGCACATCAACACAGCCAAACAGTTTTGCCATTAATTTTATTGGTCTGTTTTATGTTTTTTTGACCTTCGTTATAGGATCTATTGACAGTAATGCCTGTGCATGAAAATGCAAGTTACATGCGTTTTGAAACATTCCAGTGCATGGCAATTAGCTCTTTGCAAGAGAACAAAAAGAACAACCTGAAGTACAATTTGAAAACAGCAAAAGAGTGTTGTTACCCTGTAGGAGGAAGTGCCTTGATAAATATCTTCATGGTAGGATCACTAGATATTATTTTATTGAAAGTAGATGATTTCAAAATAGTGAAAATTACTTTTGAATTACATTAACATGTTAAAGTTTCTTTGAGATTTTAGTGATTGTGTTTACATACATTTCAATTTTACAGCACATACATACCTACACTGGTATAAAGATAGTTGAAAGAAGCGCCTTAGTACTAAGTTGATAAGCTGCTATGCACAAATGAGGTACCAATAACCCCTAAAAAGCAGTAATATATATATAAATAAAGTGCAGCGCTTATAAATAAACAAATTGACAAATATTGGATCAAATAAAATAGATAAAAAGTCCTGCAAATCAATATAAGAGTATAGGTTGGTTAGTTTGGCAACCCCCCTCTGAAGACGTGCCGGAGCACGATACGCGTAAGGAGGAGCCACATCACGCCGTGAAGTCACGCCGCCAGAGCAACGCGGAGCTCTGGCGGCCATCTTAACATTCCAGACGGTTAGTTATGCACTGATAACTGTCTGCAACGATTTTATGCACCTGATGTACCTCTAATAAATTTCGTTTTTACCAACTACTACACTATGGGAGTACCTTTGTTACCCCTTGGGGGAGCATTTTAATTCACAGACACACTCCTGGATGTACTGAAGGGACCCTGGTCCAACCAGAGGGATACCACTCACCAGGAATCATCAGGTGGACCCCTAGTAGGAGAGGACCAACAGTCTCATACACAGTAGAGGGAGGACCACCCATTACCGGATGACATCTGGATTATTTATATACAAAGGGGCATACTTTATGCGCGACCGGTGAGTGCGCATTGCTTTATCATATATTCACATGGATACCAGGATCGTTAAAGACACCTGAGCACTTATACTCTTATATTGATTTGCAGGACTTTTTATCTATTTTATTTGATCCAATATTTGTCAATTTGTTTATTTATAAGCGCTGCACTTTATTTATATATATATACCTACACTGGTGTTTGGACATCATTCATCACACTTGCACACCTTCTTTGTGGTCTTCACAGGTTTAAAGATTGAAATTAAGTGGGATCCTTGCTGTTCTCCAAATGATAAAGCCTATACTGTTCACATCATTCAGCAGCTCAATACTTAAGAGCATAACTAACCGCCAAAACCAATTGTCACTATTCGGTACTCTTGCTCTTGGACCTCTCCGCTGCCTTTGACACAGTTGACCATCCCCTCCTCCTCAAAAAACTCTATTTACTTGGTCTCCATGACTGTACTCTCTGTTGGTTCGAATCTTACCTATCTCACCGCACCTTCAGTGTCACTTACAACTCTACTTCCTCCTCTCCTACTCCTCTTACTGTTGGGGTACCCCAAGGTTCTGTCCTTGGACCTCTCCTATTCTCGATCTACACTTTTTCTTTTGGTCAGCTTCCCATGGTTTCCAATACCATTTCTATGCTGATGATACACAAATCTATCTCTCTACCCCTCAGCTCACTCCATCAGTTTCCACACCTATCACTGATTTACTAACAGACATATCAGACTGGATATCACACCACTTCCTAAAACTCAATCTATGCAAAACTGAGCTCATAATATTTCCTCTCCCACGTGCCTCTTCCCCTGATTTCTTGGTCAGGATCAATAGCACCATTATCAACCCATCCCTGCATGTCAGAGTGCTAGGTGTAACCCTGGATTCTGAACTATCCTTTCAGGCCCACATCCCATACCTGTCCAAATTATGCCGCCTCAACCACCGAAACCTCTCCAGAATACGCCCCTTTTTAACCAATGATACCACAAGGCTCCTAATTCACTCCCTGGTTATCTCTGGCCTCGACTACTACAACTCCCTCTTCATTGGCTTACCTTTACATAGGCTATCCCACTTCCAGTCCATCATGAATACTGCTGCCAGGCTCATCCACCTTACCAACCATTCAGTGTCTGCTACCCCTCTCTGCCAATCCCTCCACTGGCTTCCACTTGCTCAATGAATAAAATTCAAAATACTAATAACAACTTACAAAGCCATCCACAGCTCTGCCCCCAAGCTACATCATCAACCTGTTCTCAAAATATCAACCAAACCACTCTCTTTGATCCTCCCAAGATCTTCTGCTCTCTAGTTCCCATGTCACCTCCTCCCATGCTCACCTCCAGAACTTCTCCCGAGCTTCTCCCATTCTATGGAACTCCCTACTCCAATCTGTCCAGCCGTCTCCTAATCTATCCACCTTTAGACGATCCCTGAAAACCTTTCTCTGTAAAGAAGCCTATCCTGCTTCTACCTAGTAAAGCACCATTTATTTCCTTCATCAGCTCATCCCCCCCACAGCTATTACCTTTTGTATCACTCAACCCTTCCTCTTAGATTGTAAGCTCTAATGAGCAGGGCCCTCTGTTTCCTCTTGTACCAAATTGTATTGTAACTCTAATGTCTACCTTCATTTTGTAAAGCGCTTCCCAAACTGTTGGCGCCATTTAACCTCCTCGGCGGTATGATTCTTTCCGATTTTTGTGCTGAAAGCGGTACCATTTTTTTGCATGGAAATATGTAGTTTTTTATTGTAGGCTGTAATTTTTAGGAATAACTCACTGAAATCTGTACGAACAAGAGTCTAGTAAACATTCCAGATATGATAAAACTTGAAACACGAAATCATAAATTATAATTTAATAAATAATCATAAAAAATAATAATATAATAATAATACATTTAATTCAATAATATAATCAAACCAAAAACACTTGAAATTTGAAATACAGAGGCAAATTCGCACATCGCTGAGCAAAGTCGCAAAATCGTTTTCAGTGTCTGATGACGAATTTCCCCACGAATCATTATCACTCAATTCTGCAAGTGGTTCTGATTTACTATCGCTGTTCTAAAACCGCTTTTGACGTAAAGGGGCGCTTTTTGGACGCCATGGACTTTTCTAAGTTTCCAGGCACAAAGAACAGTCAAAATGCAGGCAGGGCACAGGACAAAGCAGTAGGGACAAAATATATGTGAAATAGGTTTTTTAAAATTTCAAATTTCCCGCTGGTTCCAGCGCCCGTACGTCCCGACGTCACAGGGACCGGAACACAGAAGCCGGATGCCGGCATCGGCCGGAGGAGATGGCCGGGGACGCTGCAGGGGACACATCGCGGGAGCGAAGGACATGGTAAGTGCTGCAGGGACCCCCTGAGCAACGCCGCATGGTAAGCCCAAGTGTAGCTCAGGGTTACCGCTCTTGGTACTGAAACGTTACCCCGAGCTACACTCAGGAATACCGCTAAGGAGGTTAAATCCTGTATAATAATAATAATAATAACATTTTGTAGGTTACATATATTACTAAAATGTTAATTAATAAATGCTGTCACAGTTATCCCTGCTTCTTATTCCACCATCACAAGGCGGATTGGACAGGTTATAGGCAAGGCCCAAGGTTTGAAGGATAGGGTGCCTTTTCTTCCATTCCACCATATCTGTCAGTGCTTTATGGACATTTCCAGCACAAAGCATGTATTCTGCAGATTTGCAAGGCTGCCAGCTTGGCATCTGTTTGTTGGGTTTTACCAGGTGGATGTTCAAACCTCTTTTGATGCCAGGTTCAGGCTTAAGGTGCTGCAGGCTGCTCTCTGAACGTTTGAGCCTTCTTAAAAGTGGTTGTACATCCTTATATATACCCAGTGAAGTAACTGGCCTCCAATGATACACAGAGATTAAGTAAATCCTCTTACATAAGTTGTACCTGTTTATCTGCGGTCTTCTCTACATCCATTAAAATTTCTGAATTTATAAAGCTTGTCTGAGAATTCAGAAAAAATGGGGCGGAGAGCTGAAATTACAAACTGCAGACCTCAGTGAGGAGATCTCTGAGAGCTGATTGGAGGGAAGTGATACACCCCCGTCCCTCCACACAACACACAGAAACAAAGTTGAGGCTGACAATCTGCTGGAGGTCCCTCCCCTGTCACCATTTTTCTCTTGGTGTCAGGAAAACTTGTCAGAATTGATTCATGCTGCTAGCAAAGGAATGAAGCAGTAGACAGCCATGTCACTTAGTGCTCTTAATTGAGAGTACACAGTTTAGAGTGATATGCTTTGTTCATATTTCACGTCTGAGGTTTACAATCAGCTTAACTGTCATGTTAAAGGGCGTTCACTCTGGTTAGGAGGCTGGTAATTGCAGTATTGTGGTTTATAAGTATATGTAGAGGCTTAAGGTGTGGGAGGGAAAGCCCATCATGAGTGCAGAAAGGGTTAACCCTTTGGCAATAATGGTTTGTAGTAACAGGAGGTGGTAAATAACTATTAGTACCTCGGGATGCACCCATAGAGATGGCCTACAAGTAACCAACATAGCATGTAAGCCGAACAAAAAAGGAGGGAGAAAAGAGAGAAAAAGTATAGAGGAGCCCTATCGGGCCATAGACAGGAGAGGAAAGGGGGGGACATAACAACAATCTATTTTTGGTGGTGATCAAATTCTGCTAAACAAACACAGTCATTTATATGTAGAATAGAACATTTTTAAGTTGCCAAGATAAAAGGTAACAATTATTTTCCAACAAAGCAATTATATTTAAAGGTCTACAGGTATTAGATTGATTTCCAATTTTAAAAACTTTTTCATTGAAATTAGTGAGCTGGATTCACCAAAGGAGAAGGCTGTTCACTTAGCAAAGTAAATGCTAGTAAATAGGGTGAAGCAGTTTACTCTTTGAATACCCAGTCATGTGCTAAAAAAAAAAAAATAATATTTTCTTTTATTTGCTTGCACGTGATGAGGTGTTCAAAGTGAAGACACTTTTACTTGCTAACATTTATTAGCATTCACTTTGCAAAGTTGTTTGAAAGAGTCAGGACCTGCAAATTGCACTTTTACTGCTAAGGGCTCTTCCAACATGCAGACATTTATGAAGCATACAGAAGCACTTCATGTCATTATCCCCATACTCAACCAGTATGACGGCACTCAGCTATTGGTGGGAACCTCTTTGGCAGTACAGGAAGAAAATCCATATGTGTGATGACTCAGCACTGCAAAGATCCTCTTTTTACTGCTGAGCTTTCCTTTTTAGCCCACATAAACACAGATGAATAAAATCTTAAAACCAATAATAAATACATAGATGTAAATTGTAAAGCCAGAAAAATTCTTTTTTTTTTAAAGAAATATTTATTGTGTTTTATAAAAAATAAAATAACAGAGATCACTTGCACGTTGAAAAGATATGAAACAGCAATACAGAGAAAGTTTGTACAGATAACATCAATCAAAGAGGCAGGGAGAAGAGGCAGCATGAGGATAACCGTGGATCATTGGGCCTAAAGACCACCTCTGTTTTGATTAAGAGCAGGTTAACCAGGATGGACTCAACTTCCAGCTAATGCAGTGGCATCGTGAAGTGGCAGAAGGTCTCTACGGAAGGTTACAGACAAATATGCGCAAGGAGTGAAAACGCTATTTCTGTATGTTCCTATACCACAATATACGAGTGTAAGTTGATCAGGGAAAGAAAATCAAGGTGGGGAAAGGGAACTTAAGAGAGAGGGGAAAATAAACGAGGAAAAAAAAATAGAGACAATGGAGGGAGAGTAATGAAGAGGAGAAAGAAGGTTGAAGAGGAGTAGGAGGGGAGAGGGTAGGGGAGGAGGGGAAGGGAAGGAGGGGAAAGGGAGGAGAGGGGAGGAGGAAAGGGAGGGAGGAGAAGGGTAGAGTGTAGGGAAGGAAGTATTCACAGATCTCTGAAGTGTGGTGGTGATAATACAGTGAGTGAGTACCTAGGCCTCTAGGGGGTGTACATAGGGCGTTCTATTTTTGGAGTTTTGTTTGGGGTGTTTAGACCCTTAAGTAACTAAGCACCCAAATGATTGACAGTCAATCTATAGTAACAAACACCAATTGAGCAGAGGAAGACATTGAGTAAAGGATATACAGGCAATATACCAACAAATGATGTCAAGTTGTACCGCTTGTGGGGGGGGGGGGGGGGGTGGAGAGGGGCAGGGCCCGTCATAGGATTTTCAAGAAGACTCCTTTGTTCTAGCAGAGAAAATGACCTGGATATATATAATTGCCATTTATAAAGGAATCAGATCTATAGGGGCATGAGGAAAACACGTCAGGTTTGTCCTTGTGAAAGAGGCAAATGAGATCTTGTTTAATATCTGATATAGTAGGGGGTGTAGCCTCTACCCATTTTTTCAAAATGGCTCTTCTCGCCATCAGCAAGCAGTTTGATAGCCAGAGTTTGTTCTTTCGAAGGAGTGTAGTTTGTTCCACGAGAGGCAAAGAAGAGGTAGAGCCCAGGTTGCCAAATAAGAGATGGGTTGGAGACTTAGGGAGTTGGACTCCGGTCACAAATTGCGCAAAGGAGAGCACTTGATCCCAGAATTTAGAGATTAGAGCACAGGCCCAAAAGCCGTGTTTGAGAGTTGGCATATGACAGTTGTAAAGAGGACACTGAGAGATGTTTGGAGCAGTTTTAGAGAAGGCACAAGGCATAAAGGGCACGATTTTCAGATGCTGTTCCCGCCAAAACTCGTTCATGGTGAAGGCACAAGTGGCATTAAATCCTGTCAGAATTTGATCTGTTGAGAGCGAGTTGTGGAAGTCCTTGACCCAGGAAGCTGTTGACTTGAGCTGTAAGGGTTTGGTAAAATGTAGGTTCAGTGGGCTGTAAATGTCAGAAATCTTGAATTTGCCTCTGCTCAAAAGGGTGTCAATCATTGATGATTGAAAATGAGAAAACTTGTCAGGGGCTAGAGAGTTCACAAAGTTTAATACTTGCATGACATATATAAAATGATGGGAAGGCAAGTCCAGGCTCCGTAGGGTAGATAGGATCAGTTTAGGGGTACCGGTAGCGATGTCAAAAAGTTGCGATACTTGTGTAAGATTGTGAGTAGAGATGAGCGAAGTATTCAAAAATTCGATTCGACTGATTCGGCGAATTCGTAGAAAAATTTCGATTCGAGTCGAATATATTCGCTGTGAATTTAACTTAAAAAAGGGTGTTTCTAGGCTTCAGAGAGACTTAATATTAGTGCTGAACACTGTACCTTTAATTTAAATGCCCTTGGAGTCTGCTGGGGAAGAGAAATAATACTGTCAGGCAGTATGACATGCAGATGAGTGCCGTCGATCTTAGAATCACCGCACACTTCACTCATTTGGGCAGTCACGGGGCCAAAACCAGAGTGTGGAGCCACAGTGTGGCGGTGGAGGCAGCAGCAATGGGAGGCCATACAGCACCCTATGACAAAAATGGAAACCACCAGCAGTGTGAGGAGACCTGAAAGTGGCACATGGCAGAGTGTGGCGATAGAGACAGCAGCAATGGGAGGCCGTACAGGGACCCATGACACACTCTGGACCTGGCAGCAGCATGAGGAGGCGGTACAGGGGCCCATGGCAGATTACGGGCCTGGCAGCAGCATGAGGAGTCGGTACGGGGGCCCATGGCAGATTACAGGCCTGGCAGCAGCAATGGGAGGCCGTACAGGGACCCATGACACAATCTGGACGTGGCAGCAGCATGGGGAGGCGGTACAGGGGCCCATGACAGATTACGGGCCTGGCAGCAGCATTTGGAGTCGGTACGGGGGCCCATGACACACTCTGGACCTGGCAGCAGCATGAGGAGGCGGTACAGGGGCGCATGACAGATTACGAGCCTGGCAGCAGCAACTTGGACAGGAGGACGTTCAGTTTCTGCACCGTCTGGTGCGTGCTCGCAAACTGTTGTCTCTTGGAAACGGATTCCAAGAAAGACTGCTGACGGAATCCGTGAAGAGGAGTAGCAGGAGAAGGAGCATCTGAACGAGCGGAATATGCCAACAAGCGACAACAGGGGCCCATGGCAGATTAGGGGCCTGGCAGCAGCTATGGGAGGCCCGTAATCTGCCAGCACCCTATGACAAAAAATGGAACCCACCAGCAGTGTGAGGAGACCTGAAAGTGGCACATGGCAGAGTGTGGCGATGGAGACAGCAGCAATGGGAGGCCGTACAGGGACCCATGACACACTCTGGACCTGGCAGCAGCATGAGGAGGCGGTATATAGGGGCCTATGGCAGATTAGGGGCCTGGCAGCAGCTATGGGAGGCCCGTAATCTGCCAGCACCCTATGTCAAAAAATTCTACACACCAGCAGTGTGTGAGACCTGAAAGTGGCACATGGCAGAGTGTGGCGATGGAGACAGCAGCAATGGGAGGCCGTACAGGGACCCATGAGAGACTCTGGACTTGGCAGCAGCATGAGGAGGCGGTATAGGGGCCCATGGCAGATTAGGGGCCTGGCAGCAGCTATGGGAGGCCCGTAATCTGCCAGCACCCTATGACAAAAAATGGAACACACCAGCAGTGTGAGGAGACCTGAAAGTGGCACATGTTTGGGGCATGATTCATGGCGGATTTAGTCAGTTGTGTCAGGAACTGGTGGTTTGAAATCCAGACTAATCCACGCCTGATTCATTTTCACAAACGTCAGTCTCTCCACACTTTGGGTGGACAGTCGTGTCCTCCGCGGAGTTGCAATACCTCCTGCCGCACTAAACACGCGCTCCGATGCCACGCTACTGGCCGGGCATGACAGCCTTTCAAGGGCAAATTCAGCTAGTTGGGGCCAAAGGTCAAGTTTCGTTGCCCAGTAGTCAAGGGGATTGTCTACCTCGGTTGGCAGGGTGCTGTCCAAGTAGGCCTAAGCCTGTTGTTTGAGGTCCTGCTCCAGGTCCACCTGATGCTGCTGCTGCTGCTGCTGCTGCTGTGGCTGGTTAGTAGTTTCCTCACTGCGCTGGTGAAGAAAGCTACTCATCATCGACTGCAGACTGAGGCAGCCGCTGCTGGTGGAGCTGCCACTGCTCCTACCACCCCACCCCTCCCCTGCTGCCATGGCAGCGGAACGCGAGCGCACAGGGCCCACAGTGTCTGAGGATGGACGTTGGCGCAGACAGGCAGAGACCAGCTGACTACATAGGTGGTTTTTATAGTACGTTATTTTGGCCTCCCTCTCAGCAGGTGTGAAAAAGGCCACCATTTTTGAACGGTAGCGAGGGTCCAACAAGGTGGACAGCCAAAAGTCATCCCTCTGTCTGATGGTTATTATTCGGCTGTCGCTACGCAAGCAAGCGAGCATGCTATGGGCCATTTGTGCCAAGGAATGCGAGGGACTCCCTGCCTCCATCTCCACAGCATACTGCCACGGTGCGTCTGGGTCCTCTGTCTCCTCCTCCTCCTCCTCTACCAGATGCTCCTGCTCCTCCACTCCTGTCCGCTGAGTGGAAAAACCACCCATTTCACTCAATAATTCCTGAGCACCAATGTCCTCCTCTACCTCCTCCTCTTCTTCCTGTCCTGCCCCCACAGGGGTCATGTGGCGTTGAGATCTGTGCGCCACGTCTACCGCACCCTGACCAGCCATTGTTAACAGCATTTGTTCCAGGACGTGCAACAGAGGAATGACGTCGTTCATCCCATAGTCCTGCCGACTCACGAATAGCGTGGCCTCCTCAAAGGGCCTGAGCAAGCGCAGGTGTCACGCATGAGCTGCCAATGGCTGACATCTAAGTAACACAGGGAATACCTTTATCCGCTTTTAACATCAGGAAATCTGTGATGGCCTTTTGCTGTTCGTAAAGGCGGACTAACATATGTAGGGTTGAATTCCACCTTGTTGCAACGTCACAGCATGAGGAGTCGGTATAGGGGCCCATGGCAGATTAGGGGCCTGGCAGCAGCTATGGGAGGCCCGTAATCTGCCAGCACCCTATGTCAAAAAATTCTACACACCAGCAGTGTGTGAGGAGACCTGAAAGTGGCACATGGCAGAGTGTGGCGATGGAGACAGCAGCAATGGGAGGCCGTACAGGGACCCATGACAGACTCTGGACCTGGCAGCAGCATGAGGAGGCGGTATATAGGGGCCTATGGCAGATTAGGGGCCTGGCAGCAGCTATGGGAGGCCCTTAATCTGCCAGCACCCTATGTCAAAAAATTCTACACACCAGCAGTGTGAGGAGACCTGAAAGTGGCACATGGCAGAGTGTGGCGATGGAGACAGCAGCAATGGGAGGCCGTACAGGGACCCATGAGAGACTCTGGACCTGGCAGCAGCATGAGGAGGCGGTATATAGGGGCCTATGGCAGATTAGGGGCCTGTCAGCAGCTATGGGAGGCCCGTAATCTGCCAGCACCCTATGTCAAAAAATTCTACACACCAGCAGTGTGTGAGGAGACCTGAAAGTGGCACATGGCAGAGTGTGGCGATGGAGACAGCAGCAATGGGAGGCCGTACAGGGACCCATGACAGACTCTGGACCTGGCAGCAGCATGAGGAGGCAGTATATAGGGGCCCATGGCAGATTAGGGGCCTGGCAGCAGCAATGGGAGGCCCGTAATCTGCCAGCACCCTATGTCAAAAAATTCTACACACCAGCAGTGTGAGGAGACCTGAAAGTGGCACATGGCAGAGTGTGGCGATGGAGACAGCAGCAATGGGAGGCCGTACAGGGACCCATGACAGACTCTGGACCTGGCAGCAGCATGAGGAGGCGGTATATAGGGGCCCATGGCAGATTAGGGGCCTGGCAGCAGCAATGGGAGGCCCGTAATCTGCCAGCACCCTATGTCAAAAAATTCTACACACCAGCAGTGTGAGGAGACCTGAAAGTGGCACATGGCAGAGTGTGGCGATGGAGACAGCAGCAATGGGAGGCCGTACAGGGACCCATGACAGACTCTGGACCTGGCAGCAGCATGAGGAGGCGGTATATAGGGGCCTATGGCAGATTAGGGGCCTGGCAGCAGCTATGGGAGGCCCATAATCTGCCAGCACCCTATGTCAAAAAATTCAACACACCAGCAGTGTGAGGAGACCTGAAAGTGGCACATGGCATGAGAGACTCTGGACCTGGCAGCAGCATGAGGAAGCGGTATATAGGGGCCTATGGCAGATTAGGGGCCTGGCAGCAGCTATAGGAGGCCCATAATCTGCCAGCACCCTATGTCAAAAAATTCAACACACCAGCAGTGTGAGGAGACCTGAAAGTGGCACATGGCAGAGTGTGGCGATGGAGACAGCAGCAATGGGAGGCCGTACAGGGACCCATGACAGACTCTGGACCTGGCAGCAGCATGAGGAGGCGGTATATAGGGGCCTATGGCAGATTAGGGGCCTGGCAGCAGCTATAGGAGGCCCATAATCTGCCAGCACCCTATGTCAAAAAATTCAACACACCAGCAGTGTGAGGAGACCTGAAAGTGGCACATGGCAGAGTGTGGCGATGGAGACAGCAGCAATGGGAGGCCGTACAGGGACCCATGACAGACTCTGGACCTGGCAGCAGCATGAGGAGGCGGTATATAGGGGCCTATGGCAGATTAGGGGCCTGGCAGCAGCTATGGGAGGCCCTTAATCTGCCAGCACCCTATGTCAAAAAATTCTACACACCAGCAGTGTGTGAGGAGACCTGAAAGTGGCACATGGCAGAGTGTGGCGATGGAGACAGCAGCAATGGGAGGCCGTACAGGGACCCATGACAGACTCTGGACCTGGCAGCAGCATGAGGAGGCGGTATATAGGGGCCCATGGCAGATTAGGGGCCTGGCAGCAGCAATGGGAGGCCCGTAATCTGCCAGCACCCTATGTCAAAAAATTCTACACACCAGCAGTGTGTGAGGAGACCTGAAAGTGGCACATGGCAGAGTGTGGCGATGGAGACAGGAGCAATGGGAGGCCGTACAGGGACCCATGACAGACTCTGGACCTGGCGGCAGCATGAGGAGGCGGTATATAGGGGCCTATGGCAGATTAGGGGCCTGGCAGCAGCTATGGGAGGCCCGTAATCTGCCAGCACCCTATGTCAAAAAACTGAACACACCAGCAGTGTGTGAGGAGACCTGAAAGTGGCACATGGCAGAGTGTGGTGATGGAGACAGCAGCAATGGGAGGCCGTACAGGGACCCATGAGAGACTCTGGACCTGGCAGCAGCATGAGGAAGCGGTATATAGGGGCCTATGGCAGATTAGGGGCCTGGCAGCAGCAATGGGAGGCCCATAATCTGCCAGCACCCTATGTCAAAAAATTCTACACACCAGCAGTGTGTGAGGAGACCTGAAAGTGGCACATGGCAGAGTGTGGCGATGGAGACAGCAGCAATGGGAGGCCGTACAGGGACCCATGACAGACTCTGGACCTGGCAGCAGCATGAGGAGGCGGTATATAGGGGCCCATGGCAGATTAGGGGCCTGGCAGCAGCAATGGGAGGCCCGTAATCTGCCAGCACCCTATGTCAAAAAATTCTACACACCAGCAGTGTGTGAGGAGACCTGAAAGTGGCACATGGCAGAGTGTGGTGATGGAGACAGGAGCAATGGGAGGCCGTACAGGGACCCATGACAGACTCTGGACCTGGCAGCAGCATGAGGAGGCGGTATATAGGGGCCTATGGCAGATTAGGGGCCTGGCAGCAGCTATGGGAGGCCCGTAATCTGCCAGCACCCTATGTCAAAAAACTGAACACACCAGCAGTGTGTGAGGAGACCTGAAAGTGGCACATGGCAGAGTGTGGTGATGGAGACAGCAGCAATGGGAGGCCGTACAGGGACCCATGAGAGACTCTGGACCTGGCAGCAGCATGAGGAAGCGGTATATAGGGGCCTATGGCAGATTAGGGGCCTGGCAGCAGCAATGGGAGGCCCATAATCTGCCAGCACCCTATGTCAAAAAATTCTACACACCAGCAGTGTGTGAGGAGACCTGAAAGTGGCACATGGCAGAGTGTGGCGATGGAGACAGCAGCAATGGGAGGCCGTACAGGGACCCATGACAGACTCTGGACCTGGCAGCAGCATGAGGAAGCGGTATATAGGGGCCTATGGCAGATTAGGGGCCTGGCAGCAGCAATGGGAGGCCCATAATCTGCCAGCACCCTATGTCAAAAAATTCAACACACCAGCAGTGTGAGGAGACCTGAAAGTGGCACATGGCAGAGTGTGGCGATGGAGACAGCAGCAATGGGAGGCCGTACAGGGACCCATGACAGACTCTGGACCTGGCAGCAGCATGAGGAAGCGGTATATAGGGGCCTATGGCAGATTAGGGGCCTGGCAGCAGCTATGGGAGGCCCATAATCTGCCAGCACCCTATGTCAAAAAATTCTACACACCAGCAGTGTGTGAGGAGACCTGAAAGTGGCACATGGCAGAGTGTGGCGATGGAGACAGCAGCAATGGGAGGCCGTACAGGGACCCATGAGAGACTCTGGACCTGGCAGCAGCATGAGGAAGCGGTATATAGGGGCCTATGGCAGATTAGGGGCCTGGCAGCAGCAATGGGAGGCCCATAATCTGCCAGCACCCTATGTCAAAAAATTCTACACACCAGCAGTGTGTGAGGAGACCTGAAAGTGGCACATGGCAGAGTGTGGCGATGGAGACAGCAGCAATGGGAGGCCGTACAGGGACCCATGAGAGACTCTGGACCTGGCAGCAGCATGAGGAAGCGGTATATAGGGGCCTATGGCAGATTAGGGGCCTGGCAGCAGCTATAGGGGGCCCATAATCTGCCAGCACCCTATGTCAAAAAATTCAACACACCAGCAGTGTGAGGAGACCTGAAAGTGGCACATGGCAGAGTGTGGCGATGGAGACAGCAGCAATGGGAGGCCGTACAGGGACCCATGACAGACTCTGGACCTGGCAGCAGCATGAGGAAGCGGTATATAGGGGCCTATGGCAGATTAGGGGCCTGGCAGCAGCTATAGGAGGCCCATAATCTGCCAGCACCCTATGTCAAAAAATTCTACACACCAGCAGTGTGTGAGGAGACCTGAAAGTGGCACATGGCAGAGTGTGGCGATGGAGACAGCAGCAATGGGAGGCCGTACAGGGACCCATGAGAGACTCTGGACCTGGCAGCAGCATGAGGAAGCGGTATATAGGGGCCTATGGCAGATTAGGGGCCTGGCAGCAGCTATAGGAGGCCCATAATCTGCCAGCACCCTATGTCAAAAAATTCTACACACCAGCAGTGTGTGAGGAGACCTGAAAGTGGCACATGGCAGAGTGTGGCGATGGAGACAGCAGCAATGGGAGGCCGTACAGGGACCCATGACAGACTCTGGACCTGGCAGCAGCATGAGGAAGCGGTATATAGGGGCCTATGGCAGATTAGGGGCCTGGCAGCAGCTATAGGAGGCCCATAATCTGCCAGCACCCTATGTCAAAAAATTCAACACACCAGCAGTGTGAGGAGACCTGAAAGTGGCACATGGCAGAGTGTGGCGATGGAGACAGCAGCAATGGGAGGCCGTACAGGGACCCATGACAGACTCTGGACCTGGCAGCAGCATGAGGAGGCGGTATATAGGGGCCTATGGCAGATTAGGGGCCTGGCAGCAGCTATGGGAGGCCCATAATCTGCCAGCACCCTATGTCAAAAAATTCTACACACCAGCAGTGTGTGAGGAGACCTGAAAGTGGCACATGGCAGAGTGTGGCGATGGAGACAGCAGCAATGGGAGGCCGTACAGGGACCCATGAGAGACTCTGGACCTGGCAGCAGCATGAGGAAGCGGTATATAGGGGCCTATGGCAGATTAGGGGCCTGGCAGCAGCTATAGAATGCCCATAATCTGCCAGCACCCTATGTCAAAAAATTCTACACACCAGCAGTGTGTGAGGAGACCTGAAAGTGGCACATGGCAGAGTGTGGCGATGGAGACAGCAGCAATGGGAGGCCGTACAGGGACCCATGAGAGACTCTGGACCTGGCAGCAGCATGAGGAAGCGGTATATAGGGGCCTATGGCAGATTAGGGGCCTGGCAGCAGCTATGGGAGGCCCATAATCTGCCAGCACCCTATGTCAAAAAATTCTACACACCAGCAGTGTGTGAGGAGACCTGAAAGTGGCACATGGCAGAGTGTGGCGATGGAGACAGCAGCAATGGGAGGCCGTACAGGGACCCATGAGAGACTCTGGACCTGGCAGCAGCATGAGGAAGCGGTATATAGGGGCCTATGGCAGATTAGGGGCCTGGCAGCAGCTATAGGAGGCCCATAATCTGCCAGCACCCTATGTCAAAAAATTCTACACACCAGCAGTGTGTGAGGAGACCTGAAAGTGGCACATGGCAGAGTGTGGCGATGGAGACAGCAGCAATGGGAGGCCGTACAGGGACCCATGAGAGACTCTGGACCTGGCAGCAGCATGAGGAAGCGGTATATAGGGGCCTATGGCAGATTAGGGGCCTGGCAGCAGCTATGGGAGGCCCATAATCTGCCAGCACCCTATGTCAAAAAATTCTACACACCAGCAGTGTGTGAGGAGACCTGAAAGTGGCACATGGCAGAGTGTGGCGATGGAGACAGCAGCAATGGGAGGCCGTACAGGGACCCATGAGAGACTCTGGACCTGGCAGCAGCATGAGGAGGCGGTATATAGGGGCCTATGGCAGATTAGGGGCCTGGCAGCAGCTATGGGAGGCCCGTAATCTGCCAGCACCCTATGTCAAAAAATTCTACACACCAGCAGTGTGTGAGGAGACCTCAAAGTGGCACATGTTTGAGGCATGATTCATGGCGGATTTAGTCAGTTGTGTCAGGAACTGGTGGTTTGAAATCCAGACTAATCCACGCCTGATTCATTTTCACAAACGTGAGTCTCTCCACACTTTGGGTGGACAGTCGTGTCCTCCGCGGAGTTACAATACCTCCTGCCGCACTAAACACGCGCTCCGATGCCACGCTACTGGCCGGGCATGACAGCCTTTCAAGGGCAAATTCAGCTAGTTGGGGCCAAAGGTCAAGTTTCGTTGCCCAGTAGTCAAGGGGATTGTCTACCTCGGTTGGCAGGGTGCTGTCCAAGTAGGCCCAAGCCTGTTGTTTGAGGTCCTGCTCCAGGTCCACCTGATGCTGCTGCTGCTGCTGCGGCTGGTTAGTAGTTTCCTCACTGCGCTGGTGAAGAAAGCTACTCATCATCGACTGCAGACTGAGGCAGCTGCTGCTGGTGGAGCTGCCACTGCTCCTACCACCCCACCCCTCCCCTGCTGCCATGGCAGCGGAACGCGAGCGCACAGGGCCCACAGTGTCTGAGGATGGACGTTGGCGCACAAAGGCAGAGACCAACTGACTACATAGGTGGTTTTTATAGTACGTTATTTTGGCCTCCCTCTCAGCAGGTGTGAAAAAGGCCACCATTTTGGAACGGTAGCGAGGGTCCAACAAGGTGGACAGCCAAAAGTCATCCCTCTGTCTGATGGTTATTATTCGGCTGTCGCTACGCAAGCAACCGAGCATGCTATGGGCCATTTGTGCCAAGGAATGCGAGGGACTCCCTGCCTCCATCTCCACAGCATACTGCCACGGTGCGTCTGGGTCCTCTGTCTCCTCCTCCTCCTCCTCTACCAGATGCTCCTGCTCCTCCACTCCTGTCCGCTGAGTGGAAAAACCACCCATTTCACTCAATAATTCCTGAGCACAAATGTCCTCCTCTACCTCCTCCTCTTCTTCCTGTCCTGCCCCCACAGGGGTCATGTGGCGTTGAGATCTGTGCGCCACGTCTACCGCACCCTGACCAGCCATTGTTAACAGCATTTGTTCAAGGACGTGCAACAGAGGAATGACGTCGTTCATCCCATAGTCCTGCCGACTCACGAATAGCGTGGCCTCCTCAAAGGGCCTGAGCAAGCGGCAGGTGTCACGCATGAGCTGCCAATGGCTGACATCGAAGTTACACAGGGGAGTACCTTTATCCGCTTGTAACATCAGGAAATCGGTGATGGCCTTTCGCTGTTCGTAAAGGCGGTCTAACATGTGTAGGGTTGAATTCCACCTTGTTGCAACGTCGCAGATCAGGCGATGCTGTGGAATTCCGTTCTGCCGCTGCAGCTCAAGGAGGGTGTGCTTTGCGGTGTAGGAATGGCTGAAATGCATGCAAAGTTTACGTGACATTTTAAGGATGTCTTGCAGTGGGATGGTGGATTTTAAGAACCGCTTGACAACCAGATTGAACACGTGAGCCATGCATGGCGCATGGCACAACCTTCCTTGACGCAGAGCAGACACCATGTTCTTTCCGTTGTCGGTCAACATGGTTCCGATTTTCAGTTTGCGCGGAGACAGCCATCTGTCGATTTCTCTGTTCATTACACTCAGAAGTTCCTCCCCTGTGTGACTACGTTCGCCAAGGCATACCAGGTGCAGAACAGCGTGACACCGTTGCGCCCTGCACATGTGATATGCCGGTCGGGTAATGGGACTTGGCACGGGGGTGGCGGCTGAGGACACGGCGGAAGAAGAGGTGGTAGAGGCGGACATCTTTGCCGGACCAAGGACGTGCAAACGTGGAGGCAAAAGCGGCGTGACCTGTCCAAGTTGCTGGTGCGGCTGTGACGGCACCACGTTCACCCAGTGGGCCGTAAATGACATGTACTGTCCCTGACCATAGTTACAGCTCCACACGTCGGCGCTGCCGTGCACTTTGGCAGAGACCGACATGCTCAAAGACTGGCCCACCATGTCTTCTACATGTGAATGCAGGGCTGGCACTGCCTTTTTGGCGAAGAAATGACGGCTTGGCACTCTCCACCGCGGCGCGGCACAAGCCATCATTTCTCTGAAAGGTGCTGAGTCCACCACTTGGAAAGGGAGGGACTGCAGCACCAGCAACTTGGACAGGAGGACGTTCAGCTTTTGCACCGTCGGGTGCGTGCTCGCAAACTGTTGTCTCTTGGAAACGGATTCCAAGAAAGACTGCTGACGGAATCCGTGAAGAGGAGTAGCAGGAGAAGGAGCATCTGAACGAGCGGAAGATGCCAACGAGCGACAACTCCCCTCAGCAGAGGTGTTGGAGCCTTGACTGGCTGATGGAGGGCGATTGACGTCGGGTGACGAAGCAAGTAACGGAGCGGGTGATGGAGCGGGGGCTGGGGCGGGCAGAACCGCCGTATCTTTATCACGGTTTTCCCAGGCCACCAAATGGCGACGCTGCATATGCTGCCGCAACGCTGTAGTCCCAACATGGGCCCCCTGGCCACGCTTGACTTTCTGGCCACATAGTCGACATACGGCTACGTTTACTTCCTCGGGCGGCTTGACGAAAAATTGCCACACCGCCGAGTAGGAAACTTTGCCCCCGATACTCCTCACTGGCTGACTGCTGCTTCCTCCGTGCACACCGGCACCACTACTGGCCGTGGTGGTAGGCTGCAGTGGAGCTGGTGCTCTACTCCGTGGACGTTTGGCTCCACTGACACTGCTGCGACCCTGCTGCTGTCTCCTGGGCAACCCACCGACTGTTTTGCTCGCTGCCAAGCTGCCACGCTCTTCTCCTGATGATGCGGAAGAAATTGCCTGATGACGACGAGGCTGCCAAGTGCGATCAACCTCCTCATCATCAAGTAGGGTCTCCGCCTCACTACTAGCCCCCTCGGCTGCGTCTGGGTCAGGAGACAGACCTGTCTCTAGACCGGCTACCGAGCCACTCTCCTCGCCACTACTTCTTCGCCTGGCTGCTGAAAAGGCGGATGTCTCCCCCCGTTCCTGACCGCCCTCTGTTAGCTCTTCCTCACTGTACAGTGGGGCTGAGCCCACAGCATGCGATACTTCGCTTGGTGAGGGAACACCAAAGGACAGGGGCAGGTAGAGGACACGTGATTTCAGTGGGCTTGGTCCCGGGCCATGCCAACTAACGGTTGTGTCTGACGTACCCACCGACCGTTGGCTGTAGGTGTCAGAGGTGACCTGGGAAGAGGAAGACGACCGAGCCAACCAATCGACGACGGCAGGGTTGTCGGTGGAGACACGACCGCTGGATGACACCGGGAGCACTGGCCTCTGGCTGCGAATAGTGCTGCCTCGACCCCTTCCTCTGCTGCCACGTCTGCTCGCTCCTAAAACATTGCCTCCTCTGCCACTCCTCTGCATGTTGTCTGACATACTCTTTAATTAAACGATTATGTGTCCCTGAGTAACAATTCTGTGTCCCTGAGTAACAATTCTGTGTCTGTGCGAGTAACAATTCTGTGGCCCTAAGTAACAGTTCTGTGGCCCTCAGTAACAATTCTGTGTCCCTGATTAACGTTTCTGTGGCCCCAAGTAACAGTTCTGTGGCCCTCAGTAACAATTCTGTGTCTGTGCGAGTAACAATTCTGTGTCTGTGCGAGTAACAATTCTGTGGCCCTAAGTAAAGTTTCTGTGGCCCTAAGTAACAATTCTCTGGCACTCAGTAACAATTCTGTCTGTCCCTGAGTAACAATTCTCTGGCACTCAGTAACAATTCTGTCTGTCCCTGAGTAAAAATTTTGTGGCCCTAAGTAAAGTTTCTGGGGCCCTGAGTAACAATTATCTGGCACTCAGTAACAATTCTGTCTGTCCCTGAGTAACAATTCTCTGGCACTCAGTAACAATTCTGTCTGTCCCTGAGTAAAAATTCTCTGGCCCTAAGTAAAGTTTCTGGGGCCCTGAGTAACAATTATCTGGCACTCAGTAACAATTCTGTCTGTCCCTGAGTAACAATTCTCTGGCACTCAGTAACAATTCTGTCTGTCCCTGAGTAAAAATTCTCTGGCCCTAAGTAAAGTTTCTGTGGCCCTGAGTAACAATTCTCTGGCACAGGAGGACGTTCAGCTTTTGCACCGTCGGGTGCGTGCTCGCAAACTGTTGTCTCTTGGAAACGGATTCCAAGAAAGACTGCTGACGGAATCCGTGAAGAGGAGTAGCAGGAGAAGGAGCATCTGAACGAGCGGAAGATGCCAACGAGCGACAACTCCCCTCAGCAGAGGTGTTGGAGCCTTGACTGGCTGATGGAGGGCGATTGACGTCGGGTGACGAAGCAAGTAACGGAGCGGGTGATGGAGCGGGGGCTGGGGCGGGCAGAACCGCCGTATCTTTATCACGGTTTTCCCAGGCCACCAAATGGCGACGCTGCATATGCTGCCGCAACGCTGTAGTCCCAACATGGGCCCCCTGGCCACGCTTGACTTTCTGGCCACATAGTCGACATACGGCTACGTTTACTTCCTCGGGCGGCTTGACGAAAAATTGCCACACCGCCGAGTAGGAAACTTTGCCCCCGATACTCCTCACTGGCTGACTGCTGCTTCCTCCGTGCACACCGGCACCACTACTGGCCGTGGTGGTAGGCTGCAGTGGAGCTGGTGCTCTACTCCGTGGACGTTTGGCTCCACTGACACTGCTGCGACCCTGCTGCTGTCTCCTGGGCAACCCACCGACTGTTTTGCTCGCTGCCAAGCTGCCACCCTCTTCTCCTGATGATGCGGAAGAAATTGCCTGATGACGACGAGGCTGCCAAGTGCGATCAACCTCCTCATCATCAAGTAGGGTCTCCGCCTCACTACTAGCCCCCTCGGCTGCGTCTGGGTCAGGAGACAGACCTGTCTCCTGACCCAGTAACAATTCTGTCTGTCCCTGAGTAACAATTCTCTGGCACTCAGTAACAATTCTGTCTGTCCCTGAGTAAAAATTCTCTGGCCCTAAGTAAAGTTTCTGTGGCCCTGAGTAACAATTCTCTGGCACTCCGTAACAATTCTGTCTGTCCCTGAGTAACAATTCTCTGGCACTCAGTAACAATTCTGTCTGTCCCTGAGTAAAAATTCTGTGGCCCTAATTAAAGTTTCTGTGGCCCTAAGTAACAATTCTCTGGCACTCAGTAACAATTCTGTCTGTCCCTGAGTAACAATTCTCTGGCACTCGGTAACAATTCTGTCTGTCCCTGAGTAACAATTCTCTGGCACTCAGTAACAATTCTGTCTGTCCCTGAGTAAAAATTTTGTGGCCCTAAGTAAAGTTTCTGGGGCCCTGAGTAACAATTATCTGGCACTCAGTAACAATTCTGTCTGTCCCTGAGTAACAATTCTCTGGCACTCAGTAACAATTCTGTCTGTCCCTGAGTAAAAATTCTCTGGCCCTAAGTAAAGTTTCTGGGGCCCTGAGTAACAATTATCTGGCACTCAGTAACAATTCTGTCTGTCCCTGAGTAACAATTCTCTGGCACTCAGTAACAATTCTGTCTGTCCCTGAGTAAAAATTCTCTGGCCCTAAGTAAAGTTTCTGTGGCCCTGAGTAACAATTCTCTGGCACTCCGTAACAATTCTGTCTGTCCCTGAGTAACAATTCTCTGGCACTCAGTAACAATTCTGTCTGTCCCTGAGTAAAAATTCTGTGGCCCTAATTAAAGTTTCTGTGGCCCTAAGTAACAATTCTCTGGCACTCAGTAACAATTCTGTCTGTCCCTGAGTAACAATTCTCTGGCACTCGGTAACAATTCTGTCTGTCCCTGAGTAACAATTCTCTGGCACTCAGTAACAATTCTGTCTGTCCCTGAGTAAAAATTCTGTGGCCCTAATTAAAGTTTCTGTGGCCCTAAGTAACAATTCTCTGGCACTCAGTAACAATTCTGTCTGTCCCTGAGTAACAATTCTCTGGCACTCCGTAACAATTCTGTCTGTCCCTGAGTAACAATTCTCTGGCACTCAGTAACAATTCTGTCTGTCCCTGAGTAACAATTATCTGGCACTCAGTAACAATTCTGTCTGTCCCTGAGTAACAATTCTCTGGCACTCAGTAACAATTCTGTCTGTCCCTGAGTAAAAATTCTGTGGCCCTAAGTAAAGTTTCTGTGGCCCTGAGTAACAATTCTCTGGCACTCCGTAACAATTCTGTCTGTCCCTGAGTAACAATTCTCTGGCACTCAGTAACAATTCTGTCTGTCCCTGAGTAAAAATTCTGTGGCCCTAATTAAAGTTTCTGTGGCCCTAAGTAACAATTCTCTGGCACTCAGTAACAATTCTGTCTGTCCCTGAGTAACAATTCTCTGGCACTCCGTAACAATTCTGTCTGTCCCTGAGTAACAATTCTCTGGCACTCAGTAACAATTCTGTCTGTCCCTGAGTAAAAATTCTGTGGCCCTAATTAAAGTTTCTGTGGCCCTAAGTAACAATTCTCTGGCACTCAGTAACAATTCTGTCTGTCCCTGAGTAACAATTCTCTGGCACTCCGTAACAATTCTGTCTGTCCCTGAGTAACAATTCTCTGGCACTCAGTAACAATTCTGTCTGTCCCTGAGTAAAAATTCTGTGGCCCTAAGTAAAGTTTCTGTGGCCCTGAGTAACAATTCTCTGGCACTCCGTAACAATTCTGTCTGTCCCTGAGTATGAATTCCGTGGCCCTAACTAGCGTTTCTTTGTCCCTAAGTAAAGTTTCTGTGGCCCTCAGTAACAGTTCTGTGTCTGTGCGAGTAACAATTCTGTGTCTGTGCGAGTAACAATTCTGTGGCCCTAAGTAAAGTTTCTGTGGCCCTAAGTAACAATTCTCTGGCACTCCGTAACAATTCTGTCTGTCCCTGAGTAACAATTCTCTGGCACTCAGTAACAATTCTGTCTGTCCCTGAGTAAAAATTCTGTGGCCCTAAGTAAAGTTTCTGTGGCCCTGAGTAACAATTCTCTGGCACTCCGTAACAATTCTGTCTGTCCCTGAGTAACAATTCTCTGGCACTCAGTAACAATTCTGTCTGTCCCTGAGTAAAAATTCTGTGGCCCTAAGTAAAGTTTCTGTGGCCCAGAGTAACAATTCTCTAGCACTCCGTAACAATTCTGTCTGTCCCTGAGTATGAATTCTGTGGCCCTAACTAGCGTTTCTTTGTCCCTAAGTAACAGTTCTGTGGCCCTGAGTAACAATTCTGTGTCTGTGCGAGTAACAATTCTGTGGCCCTAAGTAACAGTTCTGTGGCCCTCAGTAACAGTTCTGTGTCTGTGCGAGTAACAATTCTGTGTCTGTGCGAGTAACAATTCTGTGGCCCTAAGTAACAGTTCTGTGGCCTTCAGTAACAATTCTGTGTCTGTGCGAGTAACAATTCTGTGTCTGTGCGAGTAACAATTCTGTGGCCCTAAGTAAAGTTTCTGTGGCCCTAAGTAACAATTCTCTGGCACTCAGTAACAATTCTGTCTGTCCCTGAGTAACAATTCTCTGGCACTCAGTAACAATTCTGTCTGTCCCTGAGTAAAAATTCTGTGGCCCTAAGTAAAGTTTCTGTGGCCCAGAGTAACAATTCTCTGGCACTCCGTAACAATTCTGTCTGTCCCTGAGTAACAATTCTCTGGCACTCAGTAACAATTCTGTCTGTCCCTGAGTAACAATTCTCTGGCACTCAGTAACAATTCTGTCTGTCCCTGAGTAAAAATTCTGTGGCCCTAAGTAAAGTTTCTGTGGCCCAGAGTAACAATTCTCTGGCACTCCGTAATAATTCTGTCTGTCCCTGAGTATGAATTCTGTGGCCCTAACTAGCGTTTCTTTGTCCCTAAGTAACAGTTCTGTGGCCCTGAGTAACAATTCTGTGTCTGTGCGAGTAACAATTCTGTGGCCCTAAGTAACAGTTCTGTGGCCCTCAGTAACAGTTCTGTGTCTGTGCGAGTAACAATTCTGTGTCTGTGCGAGTAACAATTCTGTGGCCCTAAGTAACAGTTCTGTGGCCTTCAGTAACAATTCTGTGTCTGTGCGAGTAACAATTCTGTGTCTGTGCGAGTAACAATTCTGTGGCCCTAAGTAAAGTTTCTGTGGCCCTAAGTAACAATTCTCTGGCACTCAGTAACAATTCTGTCTGTCCCTGAGTAACAATTCTCTGGCACTCAGTAACAATTCTGTCTGTCCCTGAGTAAAAATTCTGTGGCCCTAAGTAAAGTTTCTGTGGCCCTAAGTAACAATTCTCTGGCACTCAGTAACAATTCTGTCTGTCCCTGAGTAACAATTCTCTGGCACTGAGTAACAATTCTGTCTGTCCCTGAGTAAAAATTCTGTGGCCCTAATTAAAGTTTCTGTGGCCCTAAGTAACAATTCTCTGGCACTCAGTAACAATTCTGTCTGTCCCTGAGTAACAATTCTCTGGCACTCAGTAACAATTCTGTCTGTCCCTGAGTAACAATTCTGTGGCCCTAATAACGTTTCTGTGGCCCTAAGTAACAATTCTCTGGCACTGAGTAACAATTCTGTCTGTCCCTGATTATGAATTCTGTGGCCCTAACTAGCGTTTCTTTGTCCCTAAATAACGATTCTGTGGCCCTCATTAACAAGTCTGTGTCCCTGAGTAATGGTTCTCTGTCCCTAAGTAACTTTTCTCTGTCCCCAATTACCGTTTCTGTGGCCCTAACTCTGTCCCTGTCCCTAGTACAGAGCGGTCTGCCTCTGTTCAATAACTGCAGGCAAATGAAGAATTCCAAAATGGCCGCTATTTATAGCTCGACCATTACACAGTGCTGGCTGGCTGGCTGCTGATAGGCTGATGCGATCACATGTAGTTGAGGAATGCATTATGGGTCAGCGCGCCTTGTCTGCGCGCCTTCCCAGACATCCCCGCTCCGTCGCCGCACATGTCAGCCGCCATTTTCTGAAAAATTTCGATTCGCGCGTCCGAATTAGGCTATTTTTCGGATTCGGCACGAATCGAAATTTTTCCGATATTCGACTCGAATTCCACTTCGGATACTTCGATTCGCTCATCTCTAATTGTGAGCGTACCAAATAGTGTAGGCTGCATGTTGTTGTGGGAGAGGGAAAGAAGGGTTGCCATGTATAGGGTGGTAGCGGGACACCCACGGGGACACGCCCAGTTTACATCTGACTTCTCTCCATGCCACAAGAGTGTCTCGTATAAGAGGGTTGTTTTTTAAATGGGGTGGAAGCTGATTTACATTGCAATGTACAATTGCAGCTAGGCTGAAAGGGTGAACCATAGCAGATTCAATCGGGTAATTGGAATAGTTGGAGGATTTAGATAGCCAATCTAGGCTTATGCGTAGTAAGCATGCAAGATTATACACAAGGGATATTGGGTAAACCCGACCCTCCCTCACCCCTCGGGAGATAGAGTTTATGTAGTGTGATGCATGGGCGGTGACCCCTCCAAAGGAATTTGGTAATAGTTTTGTTTAGTTTGATTACATCTCCGTGTCTGAGCAAAAGAGGGATGGTTTGGAGAGGGTAAAACAGTTTTGGAAAGCTCACCATTTTAAAAAGGTGTGATCTCCCCAGGACGAGAGAGACAGTCCCGCCCACATATCCAGTGTACTAGAATTTTATCGATTATAGGCGTGCAGTTAAGCGAATAAAGGGAGGAGGGAATTTTCCCTATTTTGATCCGCAGATAGGTGATATGGTGTGTGGCTAATTTCAGTATGTTGGATGATGCCCGGGGGGGGGGGGGGTCTCGTGTGGTAGAGGGGTAGTATTTCGCTTTTCAAAACATTGATGCGAAGGCCAGAGCATTGTCTGAATGCAGAAAAAATGTCACAGATGTAGGGTATGTCTAAAGTCGGATTAGAGGTGAAAATTAAGATGTCGTCTGCAAACAAACTGATGCAAAGGTCTTGTTTAGAGATGAGCGAATCGAACTTGGCGAAGTGGAATTCGTTTCGAATATTGGGAAATATTCGATTCGCGCCGAATCCAAAAATTAGCCAACTTCGGATGCACGAATCGAATTTTCCCAAAAATGGCGGCGACATGTGTGGCGACGGAGCGGGGATCTCTGGGAAGGCGCGCAGACAAGGCGCGCTGACCCATAATGCATTCATTCATGACATGTGATCGCATTAGCCAATCAGCAGCCAGCCAGCCAGCACTGTGTAATGGTGGAGCTATAAATTGCGGCCATCTTACAATTCTCCATTAGCCTCCGGTCATTCAAGAGAGACAGACCTGTCTGTATTAGGGACAGAGTTAGGGCCAGAGAGACTTTAGGGCCACAGAATCGTTACTTAGGGACACAGAATCGTTACTTAGGGACACAGAATCGTTACTCAGGGACACAGAATTGTTACACAGGGACACAGAATTGTTACTCAGGGACAGACACAGAATTGTTACTGAGGGACACAGAATTGTTACTCAGGGACACAGAATTGTTACTCAGGGACACAGAATTGTTACTCAGGGACAGACACAGAATTGTTACTGAGGGACACAGAATTGTTACTGAGGGACACAGAATTGTTACTCAGGGACACAGAATTGTTACTCAGGGACAGACACAGAATTGTTACTGAGGGACACAGAATTGTTACTGAGGGACACAGAATTGTTACTCAGGGACACAGAATTGTTACTCAGGGACAGACACAGAATTGTTACTCAGGGACACAGAATTGTTACTCAGGGACACAGAATTGTTACTCAGGGACACAGAATTGTTACTCAGGGACAGACACAGAATTGTTACTGAGGGACACAGAATTGTTACTGAGGGGCACAGAATTGTTACTGAGGGACACAGAATTGTTACTCAGGGACACAGAATTGTTACTCAGGGACAGACACAGAATTGTTACTGAGGGACACAGAATTGTTACTGAGGGACACAGAATTGTTACTCAGGGACACAGAATTGTTACTCAGGGACAGACACAGAATTGTTACTCAGGGACACAGAATTGTTACTGAGGGACACAGAATTGTTACTCAGGGACAGACACAGAATTGTTACTCAGGGACACAGAATTGTTACTCAGGGACACAGAATTGTTACTGAGGGACACAGAATTGTTATTCAGGGACACAGAATTGTTACTCAGGGACACAGAATTGTTACTCAGGGACACAGAATTGTTACTCAGGGACAGACACAGAATTGTTACTCAGGGACACAGAATTGTTACTGAGGGACACAGAATTGTTACTCAGGGACACAGAATAGTTACTCAGGGACACAGAATTGTTACTCAGGGACAGACACAGAATTGTTACTCAGGGACACAGAATTGTTACTCAGGGACACAGAATTGTTACTGAGGGACACAGAATTGTTACTCAGGGACAGACACAGAATTGTTACTCAGGGACACAGAATTGTTACTGAGGGACACAGAATTGTTACTCAGGGACACAGAATTGTTACTGAGGGACACAGAATTGTTACTCAGAGACACAGAATTGTTACTCAGGGACAGACACAGAATTGTTACTCAGGGACACAGAATTGTTACTCAGGGACACAGAATTGTTACTGAGGGACACAGAATTGTTACTCAGGGACAGACACAGAATTGTTACTCAGGGACACAGAATTGTTACTCAGGGACACAGAATTGTTACTGAGGGACACAGAATTGTTACTCAGGGACACAGAATTGTTACTGAGGGACACAGAATTGTTACTCAGGGACACAGAATTGTTACTCAGGGACACAGAATTGTTACTCAGGGACAGACACAGAATTGTTACTGAGGGACACAGAATTGTTACTCAGGGACACAGAATTGTTACTGAGGGACACAGAATCGTTACTGAGGGACACAGAATTGTTACTCAGGGACACAGAATTGTTACTGAGGGACACAGAATCGTTACTGAGGGACACAGAATTGTTACTCAGGGACACAGAATTGTTACTCAGGGACACAGAATCGTTGAATTAAAGAGTATGTCAGACAACACGCAGAGGAGTGGCAGAATAGGCAATGTTTCAGGAGCGAGCAGACGTGGCAGCAGAGGAAGGGGTCGAGGCAGCACTAGTCGCAGCCAGAGGCCAGTGCTCCCGGTGTCATCCAGCGGTCGTGTCTCCACCGACAACCCTGCCGTCATCGATTGGTTGGCTCGGTCGTCTTCCTCTTCCCAGGTCACCTCTGACACCTACAGCCAACGGTCGGTGGGTACGTCAGACACAACCGTTAGTTGGCATGGCCCGGGAGCAAGCCCACTGAAATCACGTGTCCTCTACCTGCCCCTGTCCTTTGGTGTTCCCTCACCAAGCGAAGTATCGCATGCTGTGGGCTCAGCCCCACTGTACAGTGAGGAAGAGCTAACAGATGGCGGTCAGGAACGGGGGGAGACATCCGCCTCTTCAGCAGCCAGGCGAAGAAGTACTGGCGAGGAGAGTGGCTCGGTAGCCGGTCTAGAGACAGGTCTGTCTCCTGACCCACACGCAGCCGAGGGGGCTAGTAGTGAGGCGGAGACCCTAATTGATGATGATGAGGCTGATCGCACTTGGCAGCCTCATCGTCATCTGCCAGGCCCGTAATCTGCCATGGGCCCCCGTACCAACTCCTCATGCTGCTGCCAGGCCCGTAATCTGTCATGGGCCCCTGTACCGCCTCCTCATGCTGCTGCCAGGTCCAGAGTGTGTCATGGGTCCCTGTACGGCCTCCCATTGCTGCTGTCTCCATCGCCACACTCTGCCATGTGCCACTTTCAGGTCTCCTCACACTGCTGGTGGGTTCCATTTTGTCATAGGGTGCTGGCAGATTACGGGCCTCCCATTGCTGCTGCCAGGCCCGTAATCTGCCATGGGCCCCCGTACCGACTCCTCATGCTGCTGCCAGGCCCGTAATCTGTCATGGGCCCCTGTACCGCCTCCTCATGCTGCTGCCAGGTCCAGAGTGTGTCATGGGTCCCTGTACGGCCTCCCATTGCTGCTGTCTCCATCGCCACACTCTGCCATGTGCCACTTTCAGGTCTCCTCACACTGCTGGTGGGTTCCATTTTGTCATAGGGTGCTGGCAGATTACGGGCCTCCCATTGCTGCTGCCAGGCCCGTAATCTGCCATGGGCCCCCGTACCGACTCCTCATGCTGCTGCCAGGCCCGTAATCTGTCATGGGCCCCTGTACCGCCTCCTCATGCTGCTGCCAGGTCCAGAGTGTGTCATGGGTCCCTGTACGGCCTCCCATTGCTGCTGTCTCCATCGCCACACTCTGCCATGTGCCACTTTCAGGTCTCCTCACACTGCTGGTGGGTTCCATTTTGTCATAGGGTGCTGGCAGATTACGGGCCTCCCATTGCTGCTGCCAGGCCCGTAATCTGTCATGGGCCCCTGTACCGCCTCCTCATGCTGCTGCCAGGTCCAGAGTGTGTCATGGGTCCCTGTACGGCCTCCCATTGCTGCTGTCTCCATCGCCACACTCTGCCATGTGCCACTTTCAGGTCTCCTCACACTGCTGGTGGGTTCCATTTTGTCATAGGGTGCTGGCAGATTACGGGCCTCCCATTGCTGCTGCCAGGCCCGTAATCTGCCATGGGCCCCCGTACCGCCTCCTCATGCTGCTGCCAGGTCCAGAGTGTCTCATGGGTCCCTGTACGGCCTCCCATTGCTGCTGTCTCCATCGCCACACTCTGCCATGTGCCACTTTCAGGTCTCCTCACACTGCTGGTGGGTTCCATTTTGTCATAGGGTGCTGGCAGATTACGGGCCTCCCATTGCTGCTGCCAGGCCCGTAATCTGCCATGGGCCCCCGTACCGCCTCCTCATGCTGCTGCCAGGTCCAGAGTGTCTCATGGGTCCCTGTACGGCCTCCCATTGCTGCTGTCTCCATCGCCACACTCTGCCATGTGCCACTTTCAGGTCTCCTCACACTGCTGGTGGGTTCCATTTTGTCATAGGGTGCTGGCAGATTACGGGCCTCCCATTGCTGCTGCCAGGCCCATAATCTGCCATGGGCCCCCGTACCGACTCCTCATGCTGCTGCCAGGCCCGTAATCTGTCATGGGCCCCTGTACCGCCTCCTCATGCTGCTGCCAGGTCCAGAGTGTCTCATGGGTCCCTGTACGGCCTCCCATTGCTGCTGTCTCCATCGCCACACTCTGCCATGTGCCACTTTCAGGTCTCCTCACACTGCTGGTGGGTTCCATTTTGTCATAGGGTGCTGGCAGATTACGGGCCTCCCATTGCTGCTGCCAGGCCCGTAATCTGCCATGGGCCCCCGTACCGACTCCTCATGCTGCTGCCAGGCCCGTAATCTGTCATGGGCCCCTGTACCGCCTCCTCATGCTGCTGCCAGGTCCAGAGTGTCTCATGGGTCCCTGTACGGCCTCCCATTGCTGCTGTCTCCATCGCCACACTCTGCCATGTGCCACTTTCAGGTCTCCTCACACTGCTGGTGGGTTCCATTTTGTCATAGGGTGCTGGCAGATTACGGGCCTCCCATTGCTGCTGCCAGGCCCGTAATCTGCCATGGGCCCCCGTACCGACTCCTCATGCTGCTGCCAGGCCCGTAATCTGTCATGGGCCCCTGTACCGCCTCCTCATGCTGCTGCCAGGTCCAGAGTGTGTCATGGGTCCCTGTACGGCCTCCCATTGCTGCTGTCTCCATCGCCACACTCTGCCATGTGCCACTTTCAGGTCTCCTCACACTGCTGGTGGGTTCCATTTTGTCATAGGGTGCTGTATGGCCTCCCATTGCTGCTGCCTCCACCGCCACACTGTGGCTCCACACTCTGGTTTTGGCCCCGTGACTGCCCAAATGAGTGAAGTGTGCGGTGATTCTAAGATCGACGGCACTCATCTGCATGTCATACTGACTGACAGTATTATTTCTCTTCCCCAGCAGACTCCAAGGGCATTTAAATTAAAGGTACAGTGTTCTGCACTAATATAAAGGCTCTCTGAAGCCTAGAAACACCCTTTTTATAAGTTAAATTCGCAGCGAATATATTCGACTCGAATCGAATTTATTCCGCGAATTCGCCGAATCAGCCGAATCGAATTTTTGAATACTTCGCTCATCTCTAGTCTTGTTGTCCTAATTGAATACCGTGTATGTGTGAGTTAAAAAGCAAATTTGGGCCAGGGGTTTCAAGGCTAGGTTGAAGAGGAGGGGGGAGAGCGGGCATCCTTGTCTAGTGTCCTTATGTAAGGGAACAGATTTGGACATAAGTCCTGCAGCTATGACCTGTGCTGTTGGGCTAGAGTACATGGAAGTGATTAGATGGACAAAGGGGCCTGAAAAGCCGAACTTCTGAATGAGCCAGGTAAAGTTGGAGCCAGGTAAAGTTAACATTATCAAATGCTTTTTCAGCATCGAGTGATATAATTGCTAAATCATGGAGGGGGTTAAGTTGGGCATGATTGAGGATCGTGAGCACTTTACGTATATTAGAGGTCACTGATCTCCCCTGGATAAATCCGGCTTGGGAGGGGTGAATGAGTGAAGGTAATATGGCAGCTAACCTGTTGGCGATTATTTTAGATAGGTGTTTGGCATCTAGATTTAATAATGAGATTGGGCGATAAGAGCCTGGTTCCATGGGATCTTTACCCTTTTTTGCTATCAGTTTAATATAGGCTTGATAGCCAGAAGGGATATAGCTACCTCCGTTTTGAATACTCTGGAATACCGACAGTAGAGTTGGGGTGAGAATTTTGGATGTCAGTTTATAGAATTCTGCTGTATAACCATCAGGGCCTGGGGCTTTGCCATTGGCCAACGTTTGAATCTCTAAGGTAATGTCTGAGGCGGTGATAGGAGTGTTGAGGGTAGAAAGAGCGGCCGAATCAACCTGTGGAAGATTAATTTGTTTCAAGAATGCGTTAGCACAGGGGTATCTATTGGATCTGAGCCATATAGTTGGGCATAAAATTGTTCTAGAATAGAAATAATTTTGTGTGGACCATAAGGTTCCCTGGGAGTCTTTCAAGGCTGCGAAATAAGTAGGAGTGAAGGGTTTTCTACATAGTCGGGCTAAGAGTATTCCGGGTTTATTGCCAAATTTATGATACTGTAAGTTGAGATATGACTGGTGCATGGTTTCTTGTGCTTTAGCCCACATGTTGAATTTGTTTTTGGCTTCAAGCCAGAGTTTTCGGTTATCGAAGGAATTGGAGTCTGAGAGCCTTCTCTGAGCTTTCCTCAATGAATCACTAGCTGCTGAGAACTTGAGTAATACGCCGAGGTGAAGGCTATTATTTTGCCCCTCAACACAGCCTTGCTAGTCTCCCAGAACAAATCTGGAGTGGAGTGATGAGCTACATTTGTTGCGACAAAGTCTGCCCATGTTGTGACAATTACTTGAAGGAGGTCTTTGTTGTTGGCCAGGTAAGAGGGAAAGCGCCAGATTCGGGGGGAGGTGCCTGAATCCAGGTATTCCAGGATCACAAAGATTGGGGCATGGTCAGAGATAGCTATATCGTGAATGGTGAAACTAGTAATATTTTGTAGTAGAAGAGGATTGCAAAAAAGATAGTCTATCCTTGCGAGGGAGAGGTGAGCATGTGCGTAAAAAGTATAATCCCTGCTGTCCGGGTGAGATAAATGCCATATGTCTGTCAGGTGTGAGGCTTCAGTGAAGTCGGCTAAAACCGAGGTATTGGGAGGAGAACCTGAAAAGTTAGGTACTGGGTGGGTTGTGTTTTTCGATCTATCCTCCCACCAATCCTTACAGGTATTAAAGTCGCCCCCCACCAAGAGAGGCAGGTGGGCAAACTGCATCGTCTGTGATGAGATTGATTGAAAAAATGTCTTATTAGGTGAATTGGGTGCGTAAATATTAACAAGGGATAGGTCCTTGGAGCCTAGTTTGATATGAATGTTGACTAGGTGACCCTCATCCTCATGAGTCATGGAGATAATCGTTTGTGGATTAATATGAGTACTCCTGCTTTGCCTTTAATAGAAGGGGAGCCCGAGACCTGACCAACCCATAGTTTCCTCATGCCCGGATAATCCGCACTAGTGAGGTGAGTTTCCTGTAATAGGGCAATGTCAGCTTTTAGTTGTCTAAGGTGACGTAGTACTGCCATCGGTTTGTGTGGGGATCGGAGGCCCTTGACATTCCAAGATATGATGGAAATCATTTTGAAATTGTGTTAGTGGTATATTGAAAGGAGTGACTGTCACGTTTTGGAGGTAGGGGTGGCTCCTCCACCCCCCATTGCCAATGTAGAGCCCGGGTGTAGTTTGTTAGCTCATGGGGAGAGGACCTTGGTAGTTCAGAGAAGAGAGGGGTGAGTAGGGTGAAAGGTGAAAGGTGAAAGATGAAAAGGGGAGGTAGGAAGGGTATGGATAAGACCCAACAGGCGTTCATTATCCAACAAATGTGTGAACATAACCACCTAGGTAGCCTACACTGCACCTTATTCCGCATGATTCTCCTCACCACGACCCGCATAACCAGGAAAATATAAGGTGGGAACCCACTCTGGGCTTATGAAAGTTGTGACTTTCCAAGATCGCCAATAATGTGGCTGTAGAAAGGAAAACCCTTGGGAACATATCAAAAAGGTTATATCAACAGGATATGTCAAAAATCGGTGACATCGGTAACAGACACAGCATAAAAACAAATTAGGGTGATCATAAATATGCATAATAAGGATACGGTAACTCAGAACTGAGAGCTGAGCAAACGACAAACATGGGGAGGACTCAGGACTGGAGAACGACACTGTCCCATATGGAAGGGCCTGCAGAGAGGCCGGAGTATGTTCAAGGAGGTCGAAGTTTGCATGCAAAGTGGTTCACTCTTTACCTTTTGGGAGGATCTTTATGTGGACTGCGTTGATCTCTGGGGCCTTTATCACGAAGTGCGTATTGAAGGTTTGGTGGGTCAGTGATGTCATCCAGATAGGAGTGTATAAAATGAAGTGCCTCCTCCGGTTGGACAAAGGTTTTGGCCTCCCCATAGGATGTGGAGAGCCGTAAGGTAGCTGGGTATGCGAGGGTGAATTTTAGGCCCCTCTGGTGCAGGGAGGTGCAGATGGGTTGAAAAGCCTTTCTTTTGCATGATACTTCTTGGGAATAGTTCGCAAAGATCAACAATTTGTGGCCATCGATTTGCAGTGAGCGAGAATTTCAGAAAGAGTTCAGAACAGCCAGTCTATCAACGTAATTGAGGTACTTGGCTATGATAGACCATGGCGTGCTTCTGTCATTTGATGGTGAGCCCAAGCGGTGTGCTCTTTCCACTATACATGGTGAGGTAAGGCCCAAGGTCGCAGGAATGCGTGTGGAGCATAGATCCAATATGCTGCCTGCATTGACCGATTCGGGAATGCCAACAAATTGCTCCTGCATGAGCGATTTTCCAAATCATCCAATTTATCTAGAATTGATTGCTGCGTGTGTGCGACTTGTTGCGTACCTGCAGTAATGGAGTGGACATCATCCTCCAGATCCGAGAGTAGTTGCTCTGTTTCAGATAAGCATTTCGCCTGTTCGCTCAGCTCTTTTCTGATTTGATCAATGCCCAGCGATACCGTGTGGTCCACATCCAGCGTGATAGTAGGTGAAAGAAGTGCAGCCACAGCCTGAGCAATTTTATCATATTGATCTGCTGGAACCTGTGGTTCCTGAAGTGCTGTGGCTATGTTGCTGCTGTGCCTGTCTCCATGCCATTGACCATCTTGGCTGCAGAGGAGGGAAAGGTGCACGTGTCAGGCCACGGAGTGTGTACAGAGCCGGGAGGAGTCGGCAGAAGGTACCGCTCCATACAGCGGGGCACCGGGATGCAGGGGCTATGCGTGGGGGGGCCCAGAGTGCGAGTCCCAGAAGCGGGGAGCCAGTGTTATATGCTGGAGGGCCCGGAGCCGCGAGTCCCGTGTCCCTCATATGCGGTGCCAGAATCGGAAGTACCCCAAATTTTTTTTTAATCTTTGGATAGGATGGGTAAATGAAAATAAGGATTGGCACACTTGTTAGGTGTTCACTGCTGTATCTGCTCTATTAAAGATATTTCCCTTTCTCAGAAAATTTTTTTCTCTTAACCATATAAAAAAAAAAATACCCCGTTAGCTTTTATTTTCTCTCTGTGTTCCTGTTGCAGAGTTTCCCCCACTTCCTGCCTAGTATAACTGTTGCCATTGTGTCAATAAGTGAAGGGAAATCTCCAGGTAGCAGTAAATCTTCCCCACTCTATCCAAAACTCGATCCAGTTTTAGTTGAAACTTAAAGCAGAGTTCCAGCCCCCGTCACCTTCCAAAACAAATTCAGCAGCTACAAGTACAAGGAACTGGGAGACTAGTCAGGATCGAAGGAAAGATGAATGCAGCAATGCACAGAGACATCCTTGACGAAAACCTGTTCCAGAGCGCTCTGGACCTTAGACGAGGATGACGCTTCATCTTTAAATAGGACAACAACCCTAAGTACACAGCCCACATAACAAAGGAGTGGGTACGGGCCAACTCTGTGAATGTCCTGGAGTGGCCCAGCCAGAGCCCAGACTTGAACCCCATTGAACATCTCCGGAGAGATCTGAAAATGGCTGTGCACCGATGCTCCCTATCCAACCTGATGGAGCTTGAGAGGTACTGCAAAGAAGAATGGGAGAAATTGCCCAAAAATAGGTGTGCCAAGCTTATAGCATCATGCTCAAAACGACTTGAGGCTGTACTTGGTGGTAAAGGTCTTCAACAAAGTATTGAACAAAGGCTGTGAATACTTATGTACATGTGTATTTTTCATTTTTTAGTTTTAATAAATTGCAAAGATTTCAAAATGAACTTCTTTCACATTGTCATTATGGGGTATTGTTTTTAGAATATTGAGGAAAAAAATTAATTTAATCCATTTTGGAATAAGGTTGTAACATAACAAAATGTGGCAAAAGTTAAGCGCTGTGAATACTTTCTAAATGCACTTTACCTGTCCATGTATCCAGCGGTATCCTCAGGTGTTGGCGCCGCCATCTTGGGTAAGGGAAACTGGCGGTGAAGCCTTGCAGCTTTACCGCCGGTTTGCTATTGTGCATGTGCAAAGCGCACTACTCTTTGTGAATGGGCCTTAGTCCTCTTTGACCTTGAAAGTGTCCTAGAGGGTTGTGTGTGTGCGGGGGGTGGAAACTTCTGGCTCAGTTCACCTTGGAGAACTGTGCGGGAAGTGGGAGCAGGTACCCATCAAAACCAGGTACCCGCTCCAGGAGGCAGAAAAGCAGACTTCCACTTTTGGATGGAACTCTGCTTTAAAACCAGATATTCCTACCTCTTATAGGAAGTAATAGCAATGCATGTTGCATTACCAGTGAAAGAGTAAGTATTTCAGAGCTGTAAATGTTATTGTTTTCGTAGCATCAGCAAAGTGAACCCAACATAAGAACAAACTTTGCAGTACACTTGCTTTTACAGTAACGCATGCTCACTTTAAAGTGCAACCAGTTGTATTGGCCCCTGATGACATCTTTTATGATGAAACGCGTTGGATGGAGCTTAGCAGGCTGCCATTATTTTGCACCCCAGTGGGCGGTGCCCTACATGCTGTTTTGCTTATTTTCCTTATTGTGAGTACCCATTGTTTTATACTTAATACATTTTATTTATAAGAGTTACACTAAAAGCCTTGTCCTCTCCTTCTTTATGGTGTGTACACCACATTACTGAGATGGTACCATCCTTATTGTGCATTGGTTTGTGGACCAAGTGCAAGTGATCATCTTAATGGTGGCTGTCATAGGATTTCCCATGTATGCTTTTGACCTTTTTTTGCATAAGGCCTTAAGCTGTTGGTAAGAGGCCTGCATTCTTGTGGTGGTGGAAAGACTGAAGTGGTCACTTGGGATCAAATTTCTCACTCAGCATTTTATATTATACATTTTCTGGCATATAATATTTTCACATGTGCCATATGTGATTTCTTTACACTGTGTAACATTTATTGTTGCTTTCTCACTGTTTTATTTAACCACTTGCCTGTCACTCCATAGCAGATGTACTGCTACAGGGCAGCTTTGCTGTGCAAAATCAAGTAAATATACATGATTTGCATTTCCAGGTAGGGGGTGCACTGCTATTGGCTCCAGAGGATGTCAATCACTGGGTCCCAGCTGTGACTCTGAAGCTGAGAGGGGAGAGATCTGTGTATAAACAATACAGATCTCTCTCCTGTCAGCATGGATGTGCTACTTTCTATCTCTCTGCACAGCAGAGAGATAGACAGCATCAGGTCTGCATAGTAAAACAGCACACAGTACACAATAAAAACACTCCTTAACACACAGTTAACCCTTTGATGTTAACTCCTTCCTGCCCAGTGCTATTAGTATACTGTCAGTGCTTTTTATTAGCACTGGTCACTGTATTAGTGTCACTGGAGATGTCAGTGGCAATTAGTCAGTTCCCATCCAGTGTCAGAATGCCCACCATAGTCCCACAGTACAGCTATAAGTCGCTGCTCACCATCATTACTAGTATAAATAATAATCCAGTATAAATATATACTGCCATTTGTAGATGCTATAATTGTCACATAAACCAATTAATATACATGTAGCAGAATACATTTTGGCCTAAATGTATGAAAAATTTTATTTTTTAAATTTTTTTATTAGATATGTTTTATAGCAAAAAGTCACAAGCATTGTTTTTTTTCAAAATTGTCTTTTTTTGTTTATAGCACAAAAAATAAACAAAATTTTTATAAAAAAAGAAAGCTCTATTTGCGGGAAAAATTTCATTTATGTACAACGTTGCATGACTTATCAGTTAAAGTAACGAAGTACCGCATAACAAAAAATTGGCTTGTATAGATTTTGTGTTCACACATTTCTGTGATTGCAGCATTCCCTTTATATTTACATGTATTTATATTATTTGATTATACAGCAGCTCAGGGCAGTGCAGGGCTTTTCAAATATCTAAGTATTCACTAATGGTAAGTGTTAAATTTCACTGTCACCGACCACCAAAGGCTGTGAAATTTAAAAAACACAGCCGCTGACCACATATGAGGACATTTTAAACAGCACTGCTACTGAACACATGGGGGAAAGGGTTTAAATAGCACTGCAAGAGTGCAGGAAAGGGTGGGGTGGTAAATGGCACTGCCACTGACCACCATTGCGGTGTGTTTAAATAGCACTGCAAATAAGCACCTATGTAGGAGGGGGGTTACAAGTACTGTCATTGACCACCAATATGGGGGGAAGGTTATCAGTACTTCCATTGACACCAATGCTGCGGGTTATTACTGCAGTCAGTGACACCATTGCAAGGGGTCATTAATGCATCCACTGAGACCAGTGCTAGTGTTTTTTCATCAATGTGCACTGCAGTACCTTGCAAAAAAAGGTGCATTACAGCCCATTTATTTTTAATGGGTTACATAACTTGACACAATGTACAGAAAATGCATTGCTATTGTATGGTTCTCATAAATTGTGGGCTAGATGCAATTGAGGCTCTCTAATATTTTCAGATTGGTCACTAGTTTCAAAGGCCTCCACTTCCTCTTGTTGGAGAGCAGTTCCCCCTGCAGTACATTTCAGACACTCTGCTTCTGCTCTGGTGATTCACCAAACACAGCCTTGGGAGACCTGTTGGTTTCCACCATTAACATATGAACAGAATTACTGACTGATAGCCCACAATCAGCTCCTGTTAAGTATATTGTGGCCAAATGTTAGTGTCTAAGTCTCCAGAAAGCAGAATTGAAGAAACTGGTAATGAGGAAATACTTATCTACAATTTTCACTATTTAAACAGCACTACAAGGTTCCCATTCATTATTCATTGGTATGCCATATTTTATTTAGTGCAAGATATTGAAGGGTTCAGTTATAACTAGAAAAACATTTAGGTCACAAAAAAGGTTTTCCTGTTGGTTTTGGGTTGACACGCTAGCAGATTGGAGTAAGAAGCCCATGGGAAATGAATCTTCCATTAGTGACCTATGTTTTCTTACACTCTCTTCTGCATCTTGACCCAAAGGTCTTCTTACTGTATCATATTTCTAATAACACAGAGACACTTGTTAGTTACAATGGCTAAGAGATTTAATACATTGAAATACTTTTGCTCAATATTGTAAGTATTTTTATGTATGGGCCTGGCAGGGCTACATTGATTGACAAAATATTGTTTGCTTTATATTAACATTTAAATTACCAGCAAACTTTCTCAGCACTGCAAATTAGACTGTGAGTCATATCATGCATCGCCACTGGTTAGATGTGCACAACAACAGAGAAAGCCAGAACATCTGTGAAAATTGAATCATTTGTGTTGATACCAGTGTAAACTGCAGTCTTAACTTAATGTGTACATTTGTCTGGCCTTCCAAAAGTCAGATATTACAGTTAAAGATGGTTACTGAGATCAACCATCTGCATCCCAACCTCACCAAACACTGAGGTCTAAAGTATGAAACTAGCAGTAATGCTCTGTCCCCTCAAATCACTAAAAACCTTTAGGAAAGGGTTTTACTGTAATTTTGGGGGATATCACTAGGTACTTAAACAAGTCTAGACAGCAAGACTAGAGATAAGTAAGCAGATCTGTCATTGGGAACCAGAAGAGATGTGAGATAAGCCAATTGCTGCCTTGATTCATTGTTGCAGGAATCATCTGCAATTTTTCTTCGTAACGTGGCTGACTTCCAGCTATATCACAGTAGAAGAACTGGGCAGTTTCTTTGTCAGAAAAATAGTTGTTAGATTAAAGTAGAAGTCCATACAAAATGCTGTTTCGATCAGGATGGTGAAATGGTTAGAACATCTCGCTAGAGATTAGAGAGAGTGTATCTTCCCAAATGGGGACACAGAGAGCAATACAATTCTAGTAGGGGTTTCAACATTTTTGGCCGTGATACAAATTTTAAAATGTTTTGGCTTTAGATACACCCATTGCCCACCACAATCTTAAGATTTGGCAGTGTACTGCTTTAAACACTAACTGCATACCCTGCTACACAAAAATAAGGTAGTGGTATCAGAAATAAAGGATTTGCTGCCCTGTATATTTCTGTTGCCCAAATATAACTGTGTTATCAATGAGAAAACTCAATGGAAAATCATTAGGAATCAATTATTAAAATGTAATGACCATTTACCGGGTTGCCTTTTGAGACTGCAAGATTCAACATTCTGGATAAAACTGTTGCATGACTAGTAAGACACTGAAGGGATTTTAAGCCTTATGGACCGTTGCATGTCAATACTGGGCATTACTTTTTACAGTGGTTCTAAAGGCTCAATGTTTTTTACCTTCATGAAGGTAAAAAAACATTCTGTGTACAGCAGCCCCCCCCCACCAACTTACCTGAGCCATGTCATAATCCAGCAATGTGCACAAGAGCCTCAGCTCTTCGGGGACTCTCCCTTCTCATTGGCTGAGAAATTTACTTCCATTACTCTGAATCACAGCCAGTGAGCCAATGAGGAGGGGGGAGAACCTCTGTGTGTGAATGGACACGCAGAGCATTGGCTCGGGAGCCAGCCTGTTTGGGTGCCCCCATAGCAAGCTGCTTGCTCTGGGGGCACTCTGCAGGAGGGAGGGGCCAGGAGGGCTTGTGGGGACCCGAGAAGAGTAGGATGGATGCTCTGTGCAAAACCACGGCACAGAGCAGGTAAGTATAACATGTTTGTTATTTTTTTACAAATGCACTTTTAGTGAGTATAGATAGTTATCAAGATAGATTGTATGTATATTGCAGCATCTTTGGTGCAGTTTTGCTGCAGCTTCAGTTGCTGTTCCAGACAATGGACATTACTGTTTGTTTACACATGGGAATGATAGAGACATTGGTGAAATAGAAAGACAATCACCTCACATACAAAGTAGATGATGAGATCATAAGCTTCCCACAAAAAATCTGTTGCTGTGTATTCTAATAAGTCTGTCACTTATGAGAAAGACTGCAGAAATCACTTTCACTCTTTTAAGCTTGTTAAAGCATGCTAAAGATGTATTTAAAGGTAAAGTCAATACTTCCTTCCAGATCTTTCCTGCCTGGAGTTTGCATGTTCTCCCTGTTCCTGCGTGGGTTTCCTCTGGGTACTTCAGTTTTCTCCCACACTCCAAAGACATGCTGGTAGGTTAATTGGCTCCTGTCTAAATTGTCCCTAGTATGTGTAAAATATAAATGTAGGTTAGGGACCTTAGATTGTACACCCCTTGAGGGTTAGGGACTGATGTGAATGTACAATATATATGTAAAGAGCTGCGTAAACTGACAGCACTATATAAGTACCTGAAATAAATAAATAAATCTTTATTCAACAACCACAGGCTGGAGTGAATGGGTGTTTTTGAGCGTTGACAAAAGCAGTTGGACACTTGTTAAATGTTTAATAAATGCCTGTTGAATATGGTGGTCTTCAGACTAAGATTTAGCAAAGTTTGTGTTTAGGGAAAACTCAGACAAATATATGCAGTATTATTACAGGTACTTATACGTATAGCACCATCAATTTACACAGCGCTTTACCTGCCCTCAAGGGGCTTACAGTCTAAGGTCCCTAACTCATACAGTATTGCAGTATATCATAAAAAATGCACTATATATTTACAATATTTTATTTATTTCTTTTTACTTTTTATTTTTAAGTATTTGTATTATAACGTTTTCCATACAAATTGGAGAAAACGACAAAATTAGATAATTACAAAAAATAGCAAAATGTCTTTCTTGTCTTTAGTATAACCTTCTAAAATTTGTGGCTATCACTCTTCACATATCATGATACTGATGACAGACTGAAGAGCGTTTACATAAGCACAGACTCCCTAGCATCTAATTAAGTCAGTTATTTCTCTTGAGAAATTCTGTGTTGTTCTTTTGTTCCAAGACAACACAAAACACAGAAAAGAAGTCTATTAAGGCAGGCCATAGATAATGCATTTTTTGTCAATCAACCAGCGGGTTGAAGAAAAAAAAATTATTTGATTCACCAATCAACACACTTGGTGTGGTAAATCCCTCCTGTGGAGCGAATGTATTATGGTAGTGTGGAGAGTTCCCCACTGCCAGAATGCAATAATCAGTGTTGCAGGCTATAGCCAGCAGCACTGATCAAGTGAAAAAAAACCTGATAGATTAGTTATTTATTTATTATTTATTTCAGGCACTTATATAGCGCCGTCAATTTACGCAGCGCTTTACATATATATTGTACATTCACATCAGTCCCTAACCCTCAAAGAACTTACAATCTAAAGTCCCTAACTGTACAATCTATGGTTATACAAAATTGATCGAGATATCGACTTCTGTACAATTAGCCTGTCCATAGACGGATCGAAATTCGGTCAGCACTTGCTGAACTGGCCAAATTTCAATCCATCTGTGGCTGGCTTTACACCATTCTAGATATACTGTAATGCAGTCAGAAACCAACTGCACACAAAATGTAATATGCTTCTTCACAGTTCTGTGAAACTTGGGTAATGTCAATAGGGACTTCTACTTTTAAAGTGAGAACCATAAAATACCTACTGTTGAAGTTAACTTAAAAGATAACGTTATAAGTTATATGATTATATATAGAGATAGAGAGAGAGATTATATACACAGTGTATAAAATCACAATTATCACAAGCATTAATAATTAAAGTAATGTCCTGTACCACGGGCAGGCACACACACTCTAGAGCCAGTTTAAATGGAAACCATTTACCTGACAGTGTATATTTACACAGTGGGGGAAATAATTATTTGATCCCCTGCAGATTTTGTAAGTTTGTTCACTTACAAAGAAATGAAGAGTCTATATATTTTATCATAGGTGTATTTTAAATGATAGAAATGATAGAGATGGAATATCAACCAAAAATTGAGAAAAAACACATGATACAAATGTTATAAATTGAGTTGCAGTTCAGTGAGTAAAATAAGTATTTGATCCTCAAGCAAAATATGACTTAGTACATGGTGGAGAAACCCTTTTTGGCAAGCACAGAGGTAAGATGTTTTTTGTAGTTTGTTACCAGGCTTGCACACATCTTAGCAGGGATTTTGGTCCACTCTTCTTTACAGATCTTCTCTAAATCCTTAAGGATTCTTGGCTGTCACTTGGCATCCTAGATTGTAAACTCCAAGGAGCAGGGCCCTCCTTTCCCTTTTGTATTGAACTGTATTGTTGCTGTATTGTCTCCCGTTATATTGTAAAGCGCTGAGCAAACTGTTGGCGCTATATAAATCCTGTATAATAATAATAATCTCAAAGTTTCAGCTCCCTCCATACATTTTCTACAGGATTAAGCTCTGGAGACCACTCCATGACCTTAATGTGCTTCTTCATGAGCCACTCCTTTGATGCCTTGGCAGAATGTTTTGGGCCATTATCATACTGGAAGATTCATCCGTGACTCATCTTCAGTGTTCTGGCTGAGGGAAGAAGGTTCTCATCCAGGATTTTACAATACTTGGACCCTCAATGTGGCTAAGTCAGCCTTTACCTTTAGCAGAGAAAGAGCCCCAAAGCATAATGTTTCCACTCCGTGCTTGAATGTAGGGATGGTGTTCTTAGCGTCATAATCAGCATTTTTCTTCCTCCAAACATGGCGAGTTGCGTTAATGCCAAATAGCTCAATTTTGGTCTCATCTGACCACAGCACATTCTCCCAGTTCTTCTCTGAATCATTTAGATGTTCATTGGCAAACTTCAGATGGGCCTGTACATGTGCCTTCTTGAGGAGGGGGGCTTTGCGGACGCTGCAGTATTTTAATTCATGGCAGCGTATTGTGTTACCAATGGTTTGTATGGTGACTGTGGTCCAAACTGCCTTGAGATCATTCACAATCTCCTCCCGTGTAGTTCTGGGCTGATCCCTCACTGTTCCCATGATCATTCTTACTCCATGAGGCAAAAACTTGCATGGAGCTCCAGTCCGAGGACGATTGATGGTTATTTTGTATTTCTTTGTGAATCATCGCTCCAACAGTTGTCTCTTTCTCACCAAGCTGATGCTGATGGTTTTGTAGCCCATTCCAGCCTTGTGGAGGCTTACAATCTTGTCCCTGGCATCCTTTGCAGCTCTTTGGTCTTTGGCCCTTGGTTGTGAGGTTTGAATGGAAGAAAGAGATTCTGTGGGCAGGAGTCTTTAATACACATAATGAATTGTCCTTAAGAGCACCTTTTTAAATTGACAGGACTAATCTGTTTACCATATAAGCACATAGCCAGTCTGTGGGAGCCATAATTATTGTTGGTTGGTAAGAGATCAAATACTTATTGAACTGCAACTCAATTTAAAACATTTGTACCATGTGTTTTTTCTGGATTTTTGGTTGATATTCTGTCTCTGTAATTTAAAATACACCTATGGTAAAAATTATGGACCCTTCATTTCTTTGTAAGTGGGAAAGCTTACAAAATCTGCAGGGGATCAAATAATTATTTTCCCCACTGTAGGTAAAGGACCCAAACTTGCATACCCACAGGACATATAAGCAGCCATGTCAACAGTTTACATAGGTGGGAGTGGATAAGTTACTAAAGAAGTTGAGAATCTTCAATCAAAACATTTTATGAGTATTCACTTAAATTATCCAATCACGGGAAAAGTATCTGCATATGATTGGGCAGTGAACTGAAATATGCTTTTCACATGATTTGATAACTGAAGTGAATATTCATATATTTTCTGTGAATCTGTATAATTTGTCTCCAACAATTAAAATTTGTATAGTCTATGCAGCAGGTTGTTTTGCCTGAATTGCTCAGTACAAATAATAATAATTATATGCAATTTATCTTTGCATGTTATAAATAATTAGCAAAATTGAGAAAACAAAAAAATTTGTATATTACATAGCGATCTTGTGGCATAACTTATTTTTTATATTGCTTACGGTACAGCAGTGATTTTCCATTTTCACAGAGAAAATACATCACTGAACAAATGTTAGCTTTCAGGTTTAACACAAGACACATTTCCCTTATCACTTGTTTTTTTTTTTTATGTCCAAATGGCTTTTGATGCAGAAGCACAATTTGGTTAATCCATTTACACTAGATACACGGCTCTATGGAATCTAAGCTCTTTGATAGCAATCAGTCTGCCTTGGCAGAACAAAATAGTACAATTACTGCAATTAAGTAAAAGTATATTATAATTAAAGTGCACCTATCACTGAAATAGCCCACAAGGAAGTTTCTGCAAATGAATTGTGAATTGTATCACATAAATTTATATTATACATATTTTGACAAAAAAAAAGCTTTCCTTCTTGTTGTATGTCAAGGCGATAACAGGGCAGCAATGGGCTCTACTAGTGGGCCTCTACAAGTGCTTTGGGCAGTTGATAAAATAGGCCACTGCTGACCATTCCTTCTGAAAATTCAAGCTCCTTGACTTTCATCCTGACCCTCTTCATGAATCATGATAGTATGCTGATATGAATCAGATTTCTAGGTTGATAGTGTGGCACTACCCACTTTCACCTCCAAATCCTCACTGCTGTTGTCAGAAAGGATATCTTGTTGATATTTGCATCACAGTGCAATATTTGCATAATTCCATCCTGCCCCCATCCTTTCAACACACCAAACTTTAACTCCTTTGTGACCGCGTAACACATACATGAGGCACCCAAGAAGTGGGCATTAATCCTGGGTGCCACATGTATATGTTCTAGTGTTTGTGCTGGAAGTTTGCTTTCTCCTGTACTCCCAGCACGGGGAAAGGGCTGTCTGTGACAGGTTGGGGTCTTCTACTAACAATCAAGACCCAAAATAACCAGATCCCAATCACATGAGCGCTGTGATAGTCTGTATATTTCTATCACAGTGACCATTCCCCTTGTAGCCTGCCTCACTGTCCTCTGTGAAGAGGAGAAACAACAGACTACTCCTCTTGCGAGTAGGAAAAGATACATTGTGTCTACTCCTTGCTAGAGACGTCTGTAAAAAAACTAAAAATAAAAAAGTCTGTTGTAAAAAAAAATAAAGATGAACTAGTTCAGGACTTGATCTAGTTTAATAAGTGTTATTGTTAGCATACAGTAGATGTAAGTTTTAATGTCAGTGTAGGTGTCAGTTAGTGGCTGTTTAATTGTCAGTTAGTGGCAGTATCAGTCACTTTTAGGTGATCTCTGAAAACCTGTCTCTTCAGGGAAGCCTATCCTGCCTCCAGCTAATAACCAAATCTTCGATTTCTCCTATCAGTTCATCTCCCACAGCCCACAGTTATTACCTTTTTTACCACCAGCCCCCCCCCCCCTTAGATTGTAAGCTCCAAGGAGCAGGGCCCCCCTAACCCTCATGTGTTGAACTGTATTGTTGCTGTATTGTCTCCCGTTATATTGTAAAACTCCCTCCTTGCCGGCCTACCCCAACACAGGCTATCCCCGCTTCAGTCTATCCTGAATTCTGCGGCCAGACTCATCCACCTTACCAACCGCTTCGTATCTGCCAGCCCCCTCTGCCAATCCCTCCACTGGCTTCTGATTGGCCAACGCATAAAATTCAAAATATTAACATTGACGTACAAAGCTATTCATAACACTGCCCCAAACTACGTCACCGACCTGATATCCATCTACCACACAAAACGCAATCTCCGCGCCTCACAAGACCTCCTACTCTCCAGTTCCCTGGTCTCCTCCTCCCATGCCCGTCTCCAGGACTTCTCCAGGGCTTCCCCCATCCTCTGGAACTCACTACCCCAATCCATCAGACTGTCACTTACCCTCCTATGTTTAGGCGCACCCTGAAAACCCACCTCTTCAGAGAAGCCTACCCCACCCTCACCTAATTGCTGATCTCCTCCGCTCTTACCACCACTCCATCCCCCACAGCTATTTCCTCTCCCCTCCCTCCTAGATTGTAAGCTCCAAGGAGCAGGGCCCTCGAACCCCTCGTGTATTGTATTGTATTGTTACTGTATTATCTCCCATTATAATGTACAGCGCTGAGCAAACTGTTGGCGCTATATAAATACTGTATAATAATAATAATAATAATAATAATAAAGCGCTGAGCAAACTGTTGACGCTATATAAATCCTGTATTATGATAATAATGCTGTCAGTGTAAATGTCATTTAGTGGCAGTTTAAGTGTCAGTGTAAAGTGTGTTAGTTAATTTCAAGACCAGGTAGTGTCATTGCCAGTTAGTGGCAGTGTCAGTTAGTGGCAGTGTTAGTGGCAGAAAGTTTTTGGTAAGAAAAAAAGTTTTCATATTTAGTGTCTGTGCGAATCAGTAATGTCAGTGTCAATGGGTATAGGTAGGGTCAAAAAAACAAAATAAGTACTATTGTTATTTGGTCCTGCTACGGATACAAGCAAATAACGCACACCTATGTGGTATCACATATAAGGCAAACGTTTTTTCTTTTTATTATTTTTTTTTACTATTTTAAGCCAGTTTTTCTTTCATAATTAAAAAAATAGAAGATACCCATTAACATTTACCTACTAAATGAGAGCCCAATCTGTCCAGAAAAAAACAAGGTATAATCCACGTAGATACACTAAATGGTTGCAATGATATGTACAGTTATACTAACACTAAGCTGCAAAATTGGGTCTGGGCATTATGGTTAGTTTTACCCTTGTCATGAGGGGTGAACATTACCCCACCTCTCTTCAAGCTGCCTCATCGCACACTCCCATTGAAAAAAAACTACAATTTGGTTCCCTATATAGTTACATAGTTAGTCTGGCTGAAAAAAGACAAAAGTTCATACAGTTCAACCATAAAAAAAAGTTATAATCCTATACCCACAGTTGATCCAGAGCCAAAAAAACCCAGCAAAGCATGATCCAATTTGCTCCTGCAGGGAAAAAAATCCTTCCTAATCCCCCGAGAGGCAATCTGATATTGCCTGGATCACCTTTACCTATAAAGGTTAGTAACCAGTTATATTTCTGTGTATCCAAAAAAGAATCCAGGCCTTTTTTAAAGCAATCCACTGAGCTGGCCAGAACCAACTCTTGAGGGAATCCATTCCACATTTTCACAGCTCTTACTGTGAAGAAACCTTTCCGTGTTTGGAGATTAAATTTCTTTTCCTCCAGTCATAAAGAGTGCCCCCTTGTCCTCTGTGATAACTTCAAGGTGAATATATCTACACCGAGTTCACTATATGAACTACTGATGTATTTATACATATTGATCATATCACCCCTTAATCTCCTCTTCTCAAGAGAGAATAAACTCAGTTCCTCTAATCTTTCCTCATAGCATATCCAAAAGAAGGAATTACATCAACGCAGCACACCCTTCCTGATTAGCAGTAGATATGGGTGCTTCAGGGTCACACTGGTACGACCACTTAAATCAAATGACGTACATGTATGTGATTTGGTGTTAACCACTTCAAATCCAAACACTTTCACTCCCTTCCAGTCCAGGCCAATTTTCAGCTTTCATTGCTATCACACTTTGAATGACAATTGCAACACTGTAACCATATGAATTTTTTAGCAATTTTTGAGAGAGATAAAACTTTATTTTGGTGGTGTTATTTAAGTGACACTGTACTACTTGTGGGGGGTGATGAAGATTTTTTTAAATTTTTTTACACTGATTGCTTTGACACCCGTAAAGGCTGTAAAAGCAATCATTTCTCCTTCTCTCTGGCTGCATTCATGCAACCATTGAGAAATACTGTGCAAGCTATGATTGGTCACAGCTTGTCACATGGTACAAGGCTGTTGTGAATAGCCTTGTACCATGTGACCTCTGTGATCATTCACAGATTTCACAAGTAGTAAGCAATGATGTCAGGAAGTGACATCTTCTTTCGTTTGGCAGCTTTTAGAGTTCCAACCATGGCTTCAAATAAATTGGAACATTGGTCATCATTAAATAATACACCAAATTTTACTTTCAGTTTCCCATCTATGTCTCTTGTGCCAAGACGATGGATCTGCTCCACCAAGAGACTAACTTCTTGGCCAATCAGTGATCACATGAATCGGGACCTCACACAAAGGTCCCGTACAGTGATCTGTTTTCTGCTGTGTCTGGAGGATACAGCGGGCACCGGTTGTGGTGCTGCGCGCTCCCACGGAGCACACACAGGCAATGGACGCAGGGGTCCCTTCAGACCGTTTATGTACATGGGCTGGATGGGAAGTGGTTAACATAAAGGAGCTATGCATGGGAAGCAAGAAAAGCTGGTTGGGCAGCTCCTTTATATTTGTCAGTTAATGGTACTAACATTTTTTTATTGGTCAAAACTGACACTTGTTTTCTAGGATGAGCCAAAAAATAAATTATGATTAATTTCAACAGAAACTTTGTGGCTCGTTCCCTTAACGTGCCCATCAACATGCAGAACTTTTTCAAAGAAATCACATTTAGGGCCTTTGCTGATAACTGATATATATATATCTACAGTATATATAGGCTACCACCAGTTTTACGGAAAGTTACCTGCCTAGATTTGGTTGAGTTAGAAAATGTTATTAATAGCAATACTGGTGTACGTTTGTGGCTCTCCAACAACCCCACTACACAGGCAGTTGGCACCTGTTTGTACTACCCATAGCTTTAAGATTTACAGTACCTATCATTTTGGATGGTGAAATCTGGTGGAGATCAGACTGCTTACTGCTGGGAATAAGATGTTTTAGGAAGTCTGTCCTGCAGGTGTATGGGCAGCTTTAGTATCAAACACATGAAGGACAGAAAAAAAGTAAATGAAAAGAAACCTGAGCTGTATTCCCTAGAGGCAACGAAGGAAAAGTGTGAAGGATTTTCTGCACAGGTGTAGGAAACAACATCTAGAAAGGAAGGCTTATGTGTTACATGAGATTATCTATTAACATGCACTGGCTACTCTCTGTTTTTTTTTCAGATTGTGTTTAATGCAGTATGGATAAGCTAGTCTTTATATTAAAAGGATTCAGACCCCGACACTGTAATTTTAGATTCTGCAGAGCATATGAATAACCCTCATAATAAGAAAAAGTGTCTACACAATGAACACAACTAAAGCTATTACACTAGTGAGATCAATTTTCTCTTTGTCCTTCACCGAATTTTCTTCTGTTCTTAAGCAATGTAATTGGATTATTATGCATGATTCTAGTTCTATCAATTTCAGAGGGCTTAGCATAGTGTTTTATGTATTGAATAGAGACCAGGTTAAATTGCTGCTTATTTTTAACATCACAGGATGGGGAAATATCATATGCTATGTGTTTGCTATTTTATTTTTTATTTAAAAGCATGAGAATAGATGACTTATAAGTCATTTGCTCCATTCTTCCTGAAATGAATATATTAAAAGTTACTAATTTTGTTGGTTTCCTGCATTTTACTCTTTATTCTAGTCAATGATGGAAATTTCTTGTATTTTATTCTCCAAGATATTCATTATTAAATAAGATACAGCATTAAAGCCATTGAGTTTTTCAGTTTAAAATATCTAAATGCAATTCCAGGTGCATCAGAACAAAAGGTACACAAAGCCTTAGAGTTTGTTTTCTTTAGAAAGTAGCCACTGCTGATTCAGGGCTAAAATTCTCCAATCAGCAGGGAGCATCAGCTTTTCTGATTGCAGAATTAAAGGTCTTTAGTTTTGATGCACCTAAAATATATTTAGTTGCAGTCACCTGAAAGTTAAGTTTGGCTTTAAAAAGGAGTTCTAGCAAGAAATCATATGTATAAAGGGTTTAGATCAAGACTGCACTTTAGTGATATGTTCCTTATGTCAATATTATCACAGACTCTTCTATCAAAGTAGAACCTAATACTGCTACAGGGCGGCAGGGGTGCACAAAATCACATATATATACATATGTGATTTTGCATTTCCGAGTAGCGCGCAAGATGCGCTCGCCCTACCCACATCGCCATTGGTGGCCTCAGCTGTCAATCAGCGGGTCCCACCGGGTGATTCCCCACCAGCCACCGGCGACCACAGTGTATCATGGAAAGGGGAGAGACCTGTATGTAAACAATACAGATCTCTTCCCTGTCAGTTCCTGCACACTGCTTTGTATGGCTCTGCATAGCAGAGCCATACAAAGCAGTGTGCTTACAGTGTAAAGCATACACACAGCACACAGTTAACCTTTTGATCGCCCCAGATGTTAACTCCTTCCTGCCCAGTGTCATTAGTACAGTGTCAGTGCTTTTTAATAGCACTGATCACTGTATTGGTGTCACTGGGGATGTCAGTGACAGTTAGTCAGTTCCCCCCCATGTCATAATGCGCACCGCAGTCCCGCTATAAGTCACCAATCGCCGCCATTACTAGTATAAAAAAGAAAAAGAAATTCCAGTATATATACTACCATTTGTAGATGCTATAACTTTCACGTATTGGGATTTTTTTTTAACAAAGACATTGTGTATAGCAGAATACATTTTGGCCTAAATTTTTAACAAAATTTGATGTTTTACATTTTTTTACTGGACATGTTTAATAGCAAAAAGTAAAAAATATTGTTTATTTCTCAAAATTGGCTGTATTTTTTTACTATAGCACAAAAAATAAGAACGCACAGGCACTCAAATACCACCAAAAGAAAGCTCTGTAGGAAAAAAAAAAGACATAAATTTCATTTGAATGAAATTGCATGACCGCGCAATTATCAGTTAAAGTAAAGCAGTGCCGTATTTAAAAAAAAAATGGCCTGGTCAGGAAAGGGGGGTAGATCCTCTGGAGGGCAAGTGGTTAAGAATATTCACACAGTGAGAAATCCTTGTATTAATCATGAAGACTTCTTTATGAAATAATTATGGCAACATAGTGAGATGTAGTCTGTTGCTGCCTCTAAACTGACTTACATGCCTTCTCAACAAAGAAATATATATAGATTAAACATAGAAACAACTTTTAAAAAGCATTATATGATGTATACAATAATACAATTCTAATCAATCATGTTTGCATATATACAAGTAAAATGCTTCAATTCCAGATTGCACAAAGGTCACTAGTAAATGTACACAAAATATTACATAGCTACATAGTTAGTCCGGCTCAAAAAAGACAAAAGTCCATCCAGGTCAATGAAAAAAAAAAGTTATAATCATACACCGCTGTACAAAGTTGATCTAGAGCAGTGTTTCTCAACTCCAGTCCTCATGGACCCCCAACAGGTCATGTTTTCAGGATTTCCCTCAGATGAAACAGCTGTGGTAATTACTAAGGCAGTGAAACTGATCAAATCACCTGTGCAAAATAATGGAAATCCTGAAAACATGACCTGTTGGGGGTCCATGAGGACTGGAATTGAGAAACACTGATCTAGAGGAAGGCAAAAAAACTATTGAAAAATAACTACAATTTGGTTCCCTATATAGTTTCATTGTTACATAGTCTGGCTGAAAAAAGACAAAAGTCCATCCAGTTCAGCCATAAAAAAAAAAGTTATTATCCTACACTGTTGTACACAGTTGATCCAGACAAAGCCAAAAATACCCAGCAAAGTATGATCCAATTTGCTCGTGCTGGGGAAAAAGTTCCTTCCTGATCCTCCGAGAAGCAATCGGATATTCCCTGGATCAATTTTACCTATAAATGTTAGTAACCAGTTATATTCTGTGTATCCAAGAAAGAATCCAGGTCTTTTTTTAAAGCATTGGGTTACATTAAAAGGAATGAATTGTAGTAAATGTTATTCTTAGATAAACATCCAATAGTATCCAAAATACATTGAGTAGGTTGGTATGGGTCTGTGTGTAAAGGTGCAATAAACCATCCTAAAGGTTGAGTCCACCTTTTAGAGAATAAAATTGGTAGTTTGGAGATGGGGGGGCTCATTTGCACTAAGTTACATTTTACACCCTAAATATGGATATAACATGGTACAGACGTGGCGTTAGCTCTTACAGAAAAGGGTAATGGAACATGTATTTAACTTATTAAACTTATAAACTTACGCTAGTAAGATAAGAAAAAAATCTACTTGCAAAAAAGTGTTTTCTTGTTTTATACAGAGGGAACTTTGTTGTTTTTGATTGAGCGGCGATTACCTGATGGAGGACCCATAAACTCCATTGATAGGTGTCAAAAAACACTTGAGAATGCTAAAAGGACTGTTGCTATTAGTTCTGTGTGACCTCAATGGAGAAAGGAGATACTAAAAGCAACAGCTGGTCAGGGGCAGAAAAAGGAACCTTAAATAAGGTGACAAATGTTGTAATTTTGCTGACTTAATGTGGGAACACAATGCAGGAAAAGAGAGGAGGATCACGCCATGAGAGTGAATGATATTTCAATACAGGGATGCCTATGAAGTATGTGTCTAGCCGAATCTAAATGATCATTTTACCTTCATATATGTTCTCTGTAAACTGACTGGGCACATAATTTTCTCTTTTCAATGACTTCATTTTGATAATGTTTAAATGACTTAGGCTGGGATAATTTAAACCACATCATGCCTCTTAGACTGCAGTAAAACATATCCCAACAGTGAATAAATGGTCAGGAAAAGAACAGGGCAGAAAAACTCTGAGGTTTCATTTCAATACAGCCACTCTTGTGGTAAGGCCTGCAGTCTTTTCTCCTCTGACATGCCTACAATTTGGTGTTACTTAATATGTCTCCAGTGTATAAAGCAGCACTGAGCACAAAGAACACGTCATTTCCTGTAAAATGGTCCTAGAAAAAACATGACTTAAAAAAAAAGAATCTGTCACTTTCCACATCTGCGTCTGCCAAATAGCTCTTAAAAAAACACTCTTTAACATTATGGCCACTTTCCACACTAACAGCTGGTTAGTCACAGGTGCTGGCATACAAAACATTCAGATTCATTTCTGGGATGTGGCATTAGCAGAGTTAGGATATGTTTTATATGTTGTATTCTGAGAGTTTGTAATTTGCCCCAGTGGAAAATGTTGTGTATGGCAAAGGCGCAACATAAGGGTAACACCAAACAAGGCTTTAAAACATTTTATTTGCAAATGGCGGTGAAAAAACAAATTGCTTAAACATCTCTCCCCAACACTGTCTGTCTGTAAAAGTGATGTTAACACGTACGTGATGTGGAAAATGTGCAATGTGTTCTGAGGGGCTTCAGGGAAAGTGTGCATGACTTCACACTTGCAAACTGCATTTTAGTGTGTAACTTGATGGAAAGCAGGGTGATAGAATTACACTCCACAAGGATATAGGAGGCCTCTCACAGCAAGGGGTAACTTTCATTTCAACAGCATGGAGTAAAGTGGACTCATCAGTAAATCACTGAAATATGTGATCTTGTAAAGTTGAATTTAAAGGGTAAGTAAGCCTTGACAGGAAACTTCTCTTATTTGCTCCATTTTGATTCGATAAATATATAATTAAATATATTTTGTTATATCTGTATGGGCAGCACAGTGGCTAAATGGTTAGCCCTTCCGCCTGGAAGTACTAGGGTCATTGGTTCGAATCCCAGCCACGGCACCACCTGCCTGGAATTTGCATGTTCTCCCTGTGCCTGCGTGGGTTTCCTCTGGGTACACCAGTTTCCTCCCACAATCCAAAGACATGCTGATAGGTGAATTGGATTCTGTGTAAATTGTCCCTAGTATGTGTATGCATGAATGTGAGTTAGGGACCTTAGATTGTACGCCCCTTGAGGGTTAGGACTGATGTGAATGTACAATATATATGTAAAGCGCTGAGCAAATTGACAGCGCTATATAAGTACCTGAAATAAATAAATAAATCTGTTCATTAAGTGCACCTTATCAGTTGGTAACTTCCTAAAATCTTATCAGTTTGAAGTCTTAAGCCAGCCATGGATGGTTTAAATCTCAGCCACTTCAGCAGAGACCAGTTGAGATTTGAACCGTGTATGGACAGACTGAATGTACTCAAGTTGATTAATCCTGTTGGATTTTACATGTGATTATTACTAGCAACTATTATAGCAGTAATCACTGTGTTCTCCCGATGGGGACGGATCACACATTGGCTCTGCAGGAGAGATTCCCATGGTCAGTCAGTCAGTGTTGATGGGGGAACAGAGAGATTTTTTTTCCTGCAACCCATTATTATTATACAGGATTTATATAGCACCAACAGATTGTGCAGCGCTTTACAATTTAAGGGAGACAGTGTACAATTACAATACATTTCAGTATAGAAGGAATGTGAGGGTCCTGCTCGTGGAGCTTACAATCTAAAGGTTGCAGGAAAGAAAACCTCTCTGTCCATTATTTATTATTTATTTATGACAGGTCCTTTTATGGCGCTGTTAATTTATGCAGCACTTTACATATATATTGTACATTCACATCAACAGGGACCAGTTGAGATTTGAACCATGTATGGACAGGCTGAATGTACTCAAGTTGATGGATTGATCAACATGGGTACAACCAGCCTGTTAGATTTTACATGTGATTATTGCTAGCAATTATTATAGCAGTAATCACTGTGTTCTCCCAGTGGGGGCGGCTCACACATTGGCTCCTCGGGAGAGATTCCCATGGTCAGTCAGTCAGTGTTGATGGGGGAACCCATGGTTGCAGCAAAGAAAATCTCTCTGTCCATTATTTATTATTTATTTATGACAGGTCCTTTTATAGCACTGATAATTTACGCAACGCTTTACATATGTATTGTACATTAAAAATAAATAGGATGAAACCAACCTATATCCCCACGCTCAAGAAATGGTGAAAATATTGGTATATGAAAATAAAATAAAAATTATTAAACCAGTATTTAAATATTTAAACCAAGCTGCCATTTTAAATAACAAAAAAATCTATAAACAGTGACTAAAAAAAAGTACACATAAACAGATCTATGTCAAAAACACAAAATTGGATATTGGGTTTTTGACATAGCACTGTTTATGTGTACTTTTTTGTAGTCACTGTTTATAAATATATTGTACATTCACATCAGTCCCTATACCTTAACCTCTTGCATGCGGCCTCCTGGCGTCTGGGCCTTGATGCAGAGTGGCTACACATTTGCATACAATTAAGAAAAACATATGTGCTGAGACAGCACACGTGTCTGGTACTCACGGAAAGATCCCGATCTCCTCTTTCGATCGGGACCTTTCCCGATCATGTGACCGCCGTGATGGCGTGTCACATGACCCTAAACCCCGCCCCCACTTCCCGACTTCTGAAACCCGTAAAGGGTGCCAAGGGGTTAAGGAGCATACAATCTAAGATCCCTACTTCACATTCAAAAATACATATAGTAGGGCCAATTTAGACAGGATCCAATTAACCTACCAGTATGTCTTTAGAGTATGGGAGAAAACCAGAGTACCCAGCTTTATCAATTAGCCTTGTTCCCAGCTATCTCTGTGGCCTACAGAACACCCTTCCTTGTATTATGGAGGTAAGGAGAGGGTAAAAGGTTTTGTAGTGTAAATGCAACTCCTGTCCTATGTTGACAACACTGCCCTCCATAGATAAAGTACAGAGAGTTGTCTATCTTGTCTCCTTGACAGGAAGTATGTTACTAGCAGGAGTCCAGGAAAAAATAAAGGCTTAAGAAGAGAAAACTGTTGCAGCCACTAGCTGTGTGCAATATATTACATTTTTGTTCTCTTTTTAATACGCTTTAAGCATACCAGTTGGGGATTTGGGATTCCACTATCTTCACAATTCTTAGGGTATTTTGAGTACAGCACCTGTTGGGGGTATTAGTTATTTTTTCTTTTTGTTGTGTGGATTCACTATTCCAGAGCACGGAATTGCTGAGGATTTATGTATCCTAATATGGTGATTCTTACTAGTGATGTGTTGGACTGATCACATCACTTGCAAACAGTACATAATAGCCAGCATAAACAGCATTAATATGCACTCATATGTAACTTAAACTCTTGTGTTGGAGCTTTGGCAAGTCTGTAATCTCTCCAGAAAAATAATGCTGAGGGTATAAATTCTTCCTTTCATCACTTGAATAACCAACTAACCCGTTACTTTAGTTTACAGCAGGAAGTCATGGACACTTGTATCACGACTTACAAAAAAACCTGTTCGCGTATCAATAGTCATATGCAAATTGCTCAGAATACATGTTTGCTGAAATACGTTATGTTTAGGTGGAATATGGATTACAGTTTAGTTATCAGAATTATGTTGTAGTTTGAATATGGGTAGGATAAATGTACAGAGTTCTATCCTTGGCTGACAGGGTAAGAAGGGTTTCAGGAGTCCCTTGCAAAATTATTATTATTATTATTATACAGTATTTATAAAGCGCCAATAGTTCGCTCAGCGCTGTACATTACAAAGGGGGACAGAACATGTGACAGAACAATACCAATACAATGCAAAACATGAGGGGATTGAGGGCCCTGCTCTTTTGAGCTTACAATCTAGGAGGGAGGGGATGGTGGCACAGGAGGAGATAGCTGTGGGGGATGGAGTGGTAGGAAGATTGGAGGAGGTCGGCAAGTTAGCAGGGGGTGGGGTAGGCTTCCCTGAAGAGATGGGTTTTCAGGGTGCGCCGAAGGAGAGGAGAGTAGGTGATAATCTGATGGGTTGGGGCAGGGAGTTCCAGAGGATGGGTGACACCCTGGAGAAGTCCTGGAGGCAAAATCAACAGGTTCGATGATTAGACAGAACACACAGTTAGGGTGTCCTGCTATTTATTATACCTATGTCAAAAAATACTTGAGTATTGATAATGTACACAGGGAATACACAGCGGTAAATAATTACTTTTATAAAGGAAAGAATACTTAAATTTAGTTGACAAACATTAGCAATTAGCATGAATAGGCTGAAAGGGCTATGATTATTTCACTGTGCCCCCCATACATATTTTTGCTACAACCATAATTTCTAAATAATTACTTTTATAAAGGAAAAAATACTTAAATTTAGTTGACAAACATTAACATTTAGCATGAATAGGCTGAAAAGGTTATGATTATTTCACTGTGCCCCCCAAACATCATTTTTGCTACAACCACAATTTGTCATTGCGCATCTTAGATGCCCCTATGGGATTAGGGCTCCCCATGAGTTTTGCTTTATGTAGAGCAGGCTTTCTCAAACTTTTTAACATTTAGGAGCCCATGAAATAACTTTCTGGATTTAGGGAACCCCTGCTGATAATTAGTGTATCTACAGCTCACAGTACATTAGTGTGATGGTCACTGGGAAGAATAATCATTACATTTGTGGTCATTGGGAAGAATTCCCACTTCTCAGACAGCTAAACAAATTTAGGTATCAGCAGGAACTTATCTGAGAGGCATAAATTGCTCACAGCTCAAGGAACCCCTGGTAACCTCTAGAAGAACCCTAGAGTTCCACAGCACCCTGGTTGAGAAAGGCTAACATAGGGGAGTCCCATATGTGAAGAAACAAATGAATAAATGGACATGTAGTTTGTACGCTGTGCAGCACGAAAGCTTGTGTTCTACTTACCATATGGAAGAAGAGTATATTTGAAATATATTTTAAAAATATTCGTCCCAAATATATTGACATATATTTGAAATGCTACAATTTTGGCCATATTCAATATATTTAAAATTATATATATATATATATATATATATATATATATATATATATATATATATTCCTAGATTGTAAGCTCGAAAGAGCAGGGCCCGTGATCCCCTCATGTTTTGCATTGTATTGGTATTGTTCTGTCACATGTTCTGTCCCCCTTTGTAATGTACAGCGCTGAGCGAACTATTGGCGCTTTATAAATACTGTATAATAATAATAATAATAATAATAATATACAGTTGTGTTCAAAATAATAGCAGTGTGTTGAAAAAAGAGAATAAAGCTCAAAATCCTTCTAATAGCTTTTTTTTCCATACACACAAATGCATTGGGAACACTACACATTCTATTCCAAATCAAAACATGAAGAAAAATATATCACATTTGTGTTGTTCCTCTAAAAAAAATTGAAGAAAAGTGAATATTACACTGTTCAAAAAAATAGCAGTGTTTGTATTCTTCTTTACAAACTCAAACATTCACTATATAAACTGAAAAATGTTTGAAGATTTTGCTTTCCTTTGAATCACTTAATGAATATTTAGTTGTATAAGCACTGTTTCTGAGAACTGCTGTACATCTGTGTTGCATGGAGTCAACCAACTTCTGGCACCTGTGAACAGGTATTCCAGCCCAGGATGATTGGACTACATTCCACAGTTCTTCTCTATTTCTTGGTTTTGCCTCAGAAACTGCATTTTTGATGTCACCCCACAAGTTTTCTATTGGATTAAGATCCGGGGATTGGGCTGGCCACTCCAAAATGTCAATCTTGTTGGTCTGGAACCAAGATGTTGCACGTTTACTGGTGTGTTTGGGGTCGTTGTCTTGTTGGAACACCCATTTCAAGGGCATTTCCTCTTCAGCATAAGGCAGCATGACCTCTTCAAGTATTCTGATGTATTCAAACTGATCCATGATCCCTGGTATGAGATAAATGGGCCCAACACCGTAGTATGAGAAACATCATCATATCATGATGCTTGCGCAAGCATGCTTCACTGTCTTCACAGTGTACTGTGGCTTGAATTCAGTGTTTGGGGGTCGCCTGACAAACTGTCTCCGGCCACTAGACCCAAGAAGAACAATCTTACTTTCATCAGTCCACAAAATGTTGCGTCATTTCTCTTTAGGCCAGTCAATGTGCTCTTTGGCAAATTGTAACCTCTTCAGCACATGTCTTTTTTTCAACAGTGGGACTTTGCGGGGGCTTCTTGCAGATAGCTTGGCTTTACATAGGCGTCTTCTAATTGTAACAGTACTCACAGGTAACTTTAGACCTTCTTTGATCTTCCTGGAGCTGATTGTTGGCTGAGTCCTTGCCATTTTGGCTTTTTTTCTATCCATTCGAATGGTAGTTTTTCACTTTCTTCCACGTCTTTCAGGTTTTGGTTGCCATTGTAAAGCATTTGCAATCATTTTAGCTGAGCAGCCTATCATTTTCTACACTTCTTTATATGTTTTCCCCTCTCCAATCAACTTTTTAATCAAGGTACGCTGTTCTTCTGAACAATGTCTGGAATGACCCATTTTCCTCAGAATTTCAGAGAGAAATGCACTGTAACCAGCATGTACAACATTTGCTGCCTTCCTTCCTTAAATAAGGGCAATAATTGCCACCTGTTTTTCAAAGAATGAATGACCTCACTAATAGAACTCCACACTGCTATTATTTTGAACATGCCCCTTTCAATTAGTGATTCAATGACACAGAATCAGCAGCATGCATGTCATGACTGTTGGGTTTGTTGGATTTCTATTACTCTACTACACCTGTTACTACACCTACTACACCTGCTAGTAAATTATTTGCCATGTAGAAATATAATTTCTACCAAAAACAGTGATTGATCAGGTTACTGATGTCTGACTGCTATTATTTTGAACACAACTGTATATATATATACTGCATGTTGAAATGTGTTTTTATTACAAACTATATGAAAAATATTTTTAAAAATACATTTCAAATATACTGTATGTGTTTAAAAATACAAATGTACATTTTTACAAATATACATAAAAATAAATGTTAAAATGACTTTTTAACATGTTAAAAAAATCTGAGGAATATATTTATAAAATATATATTTTAAAAAATATTTTTCATATGTTTTGTAATATATAAAATATGCATTTCAACATGCAGTATATATATATATATATATATATTTATATTAAATATGGCCAAAATTGTAGCATTTCAAATATATGTCAATATATTTGGGATGAATATTTTAAAAATATATTTCAAATATATTTTTTTCCATGTGGGTATGTTAACCCTTTCCACCTTTGAGTAGAAGATATATTTTTCCATTATTTTGATACCCTTTATCTTGACTTTTTTTCCTCAGTAGATCCACAGAACAGCATGGGTTGTTTCTTTAGGTTAGCTGCCTTTTTGGCATGTCTGTTGTTCCAGATCTGCAGCCAGAAGGTCTTGATAAAAAGCTTACAAACTTTGTTTTTCAATTAGCATGTGCATAGGAGGACTTAAAATAAACACATCTGCATTTAGCCTCTACTTCACTGTTCATAGAAAAACACTGAAGGTGTAAGAGTTTGTGTAAACACATGTACAAACAGTAACTTACTCAGATCAAACAAAAATGCAGTGATTTAGAGGCTAACTCAAAATGGCACTGCTGAGTTTAAAGTGGCTGCCATCCACATATGCTGAATAGGATTTAATTGGCTTTTGAGACTCTTGTGTATAAACTTAACTCAGCTTAACTTCTTTGCAAGGATAAGTGTTGTTAATCTTTCCAGCGGCCCTATGCTAAAAGCAAGCAAGCATATGCAAATGACTTGCAAAGGTAAAACATATTCTTTAGAGTTAAGATAACCTACTGGTTGAAGACTTCTTTATTTTATTACAGGTACTTATATAGCTCCATCATTTTACGGTTTACATATATATTGTACATTCACATCAGTCCCTGCCTTCAAGGAGCGTACAATCTAAGGTCCCTAACTTACTTGCTTCAAGTGTACTATATACTGTACCTTTCTTAATAGCACTTGTAGAAGAAAATGACTGCCCTAACAAGCAGTCTGGAAATTCACAATAAAACGATGCTTGTATTGTGTGTTCTCTTGCATTTCAGTTCTATAATTTTTTTTACAATTTTATGTAACTCTTTAATGACCAGAATTATTGCCATGTTCCTAATGAAACACTGTTTAGCATTTTATGTGTTAAATAATCTATAAACTATTTTTTTTCTATATTGTTTCACCTGTAATTGACTTATTTTGTCATAATTCTGAGGTGGTATACATAAAAAAAAATTCACATCACTTTGTGCCCTAGTGGAACTTATACAAGGAGCACACTAAGGTTAGTTTCACATTTGTGCATTTTCGCACACACATTGTGGGCACAATAGCTCATTCATTATAGGGGCTGCTGTACCTTGGAGAAACTCAGGGAAAAGGTTCCCAATCTTTTTTAAAATCTTGCTACACAGAACCATGTTGCGACACCATGCTGTTTCATGTGTAAGCACAGGCATTTTGACGATAAGTGGGGATGCTATTAAGAATTAATGGAACCTTCATGTGTCTGCTAAAGAATAGTGATGGACTGAACACCCCCGTGTTCAGTTCGCAGTCGAACATTCAAACCTAATGAATGTTCGACCGTGAACTTTGAAGTTAATGAAAGTCTATGGGACCCGAACTCGTAAATTCAGAAGTGCCCATTTTGAAGGCTTATATGCAAGTTATTGGCCATAAAAGGTGTATATGGAGGGACATGAATCAGTGAAAATTTTTTTCAAAAAGTACTGTTTTTAAAGGGGCAGCCACTTTTCATTGCTTATAGTAAAAAAAAAATCCTTTACATATCACGCCTGGGTGGTTCCCTTAAGCAACCAGTGTTGTTATTGCTGCATGGGATAAGGTTATTCAGTTGACATTCTTTCACAGGATTTATTACGCTCTGCTCTGGTTATATACTATGGGTAGGCTGACATCTTCTCAGTGCCATAGGTGCTCTTTTGATAATGGGAATTTTTTTCATATGGTATGGGCCTGTCCTGAGGTTGCATCCTTCTGGTCTTCTATCACTAAATTTATGGGGGACAAATTAGCTTAGCCTAATATATGTAATCCTAATGGATGTTTACTTGGTCACTTTTGGGAGGAGGATCCCAAAAGGCATTGACATGATTCCTGTTTTTGTATGCCAAAAAATATATTGCGCTACATTTGAAAAAACCTGAGCCTCCTAATTTCTCATTGTGGATTAGATTAGTTAATGAATCCTTGCGCTGTACAAATTGACTTTATCCCCATAAAATGTGGTCTACCTGGACCTCCTCAGTATCAGGAGACATAGAGGTTTATAGACTATAATTTATTTCCTGTAGCTCATGTAACTATCCCCCCTTAGGGGGCAACTTATGAGAAGGGAAGGGGAAGGAGTGAGAAACATTTTTCCCCTTAATTTTGTGTTATATCTTATCTTTGGTATCTTTTTTCACCAGCTAAGTTAATTTTTGTTGTATTGTAACTGTCAAAATATAGGTGCAATTAATAATTCCCTCATTAATCCCTTGTGCCCAGAGGAAGCACATCCTCAATTAATGTCCCACTCTCTTGTGCCAAATGCTCCCAGCTTTAATCAATGCATCCCCTCCACCCTCATCCTGCCAAATGTTCCCAAATTCAATCAAATGTGTTCCCCCCACCGTCATCCTGCTTTGCAGCCCAAATTCAATTAAATGTGTTCCCCCCACTGTCATCCTGCTTTGTAGCCCAAATTCAATTAATGTATCTCCTTTCCTGGCATCCTGCCTTATGTCCCCAAAATACAGTATAGTGTCTCCACCATTGTCGCCCCTGCCACCAGAGATAGCGAGATTCACACCTCTCCGCGGAGAGGTGCAAACCTCTTGTGGGATGTTCCGAGCCAGGGCGTCAGACTGACGCCACCCGGTCCTGTCATCCGCGCTTGCGGATGTCCCTGGACAAAGGTTTCACTCACGAGAAGCTCTGCCCGTATCCAGGAGGCGTGCCTCATTGCCGGGCGATGAGGCCCACTGGCCCCGGCCCGCCCACAGTTGCCAGGACGATCGGAGAGCGTCCTGAATCAGCTTAAGAAGGCTGATGCCGGGCTCCCCAATCGTCCATTACGCTGTGTAGTCACAGAGGGAGCCCAGGTGCGGCGGGACTCTCGTGACCAGACTCTGTCAAAGAGGGTCCCGCCGCAGAGGGGGAGATCGCATACGCCAGCCTGACACCCCCAGCCTAAGGGGGAGATCGCACACACCAGCCTGAGACCCCCAGCCCAAAGGGGGAGATCGCACACGCCAGCCTGAGACCCCCAGCCAAAGGGGGGGAACGCACATGCCAGCCTGAGACCCCCAGCCCAAAGGGGGGAGATCGCACACGCCAGCCTGAGACCTCCAGTCAAAGGGGGGAGATCACACACGCCAGCCTGAGACCTCCAGCCGAAGGGGGAGATTGCACACGCCAGCCTGAGACCTCCAGCCCAAAAAGGGGACCCCAGTCCAAGGGAGAGACCCCACGCATACTCCGGATTCCAGCAGGTACCTGTGTCACACTATCTTGTCCCTTGGGAGACTGGGCACGCTGTTGGTTCCGTGAGTACCTACTTCCCCTGTTTTGCCTGAACTGTCCCTGAATTGCTCCTCTACCTCCCTGTGGGATTACAACTGCTGCAGAGACTTTAATTTGGCCCATGGGGCTAGACTACATGTGTTTTAGCCCCTCCTTGCTGTTCCCCTAGTGGCGAGGGCACCCTCCTTGCAATTCCCCCTATTGAGTGGCTGTCATTTTGCCTCAGTAAAGCTTTGTCTGTTTCCTATCCGCCTTGTGTGTTCTGTCCTGCCTACCCTCCGTCACAGTAACAATGATGGAACTGCACTTGAATTTTGTTGCTTTTGTGGACTAAGCAATAGGATATTTGTCTATAGCCTGTATTTTACACCCATCATTGGGTACCCTGTTTACCTTTGTTTGTACTTAGTTAATTTGTAAAATAATTAAATTACCTTTTAAAAAAATAAAAAAGGGGGCACCCTGATGCTACCCTCCCCTTGTGAATGAGTAAGAGGTATTTGTATCCCTACCCATGCACTAAACAGTTAAATTTAGTAAATAATAAAGATGCCCGTCTTTTGAAAAAATCCTTTATTGAGCAAACAACAAAAAAAGGTTTTGACAAGTTCTTTATTAAAAAAAAAAAAGACAAAAAAATGGTTCCATCGGTGTAAAAAAATGCCTGCTAGCTCCACCCAATTGTGCTGCGATTGGCCAAAGCATTGTACCTGATCTATGGTTAGGTGCATTGCTTTGGACAATCATAATGCACTATGAGAGCACAGTGCATTGTGGGGGCAGGCGAGCGAATAGCCGGCCGAACTCCCTTGCTGTTCGTGTGTTTTGGTGAACGGCTGATGTTCGAGTCGAACTTATGTTCGACTTAAACATACAGCCCATCACTACTAAAGAGCAGCACCTTTTGTCTGCGGGTCAAAAACAAGACCTCCTATGCACACATTCCCGATCCACACATATGTAAACCCAGGCTAATACTAGATTCACATATGTGCGGGTCAGGAACACTTTTTTTTTCCCCTTGTTTCTTGCAGTTACAACAGCTTATTCAAATGAATGGGCTGCTCTACCTGCGACGTGTGCGGCAGAAACATGCACACACAAGTGTGAACCTAGGGTAATGCAAATTATACACATATCATTCTGCCAACTGGTTTAACACTCACTGAGATGTTTTCTACTCATTCTTTAAAGGGAAACAACAGTGGTTTTAAAAATCCAAAATGTCTTGTGCCCCTCTTCCTGTTGATGTTTTAATGTGGATCTCCTCTAAGCAAAGGAGGGTGGTCCTTTGCCCCACGCTGTTCCACTCCTTGCACCTCTGGGATTTGGCCTCAAACAGGTGGTTCTCCATTCTCCTAATTTCCCAGTGGCACCTATATTTGGAAACCCGGAGTTCACCCCTGGTTTGCAGCCACGTGAATTTCATTGGTGGACAAATAAGGGTTTGTATCGGGTGGCACACTTTCTGGGTCATAGGGGGTATACCCTGTAACAGCGTATACCCAGAGATGGATGCGGTCCAAACATTTTGGCTACAATCTCCATCTTGGCAAAGGGATTAACCATCCTGACAAATATATTTTTCCCTCATTCTTCCCCCCTCCCTCCTTAGAGAGGCCCAGCGACATTTGGCCAGTAAGTGTGTGATTTGGGAATGTCACAGGAGGGTCATAGGAGCTATAAAGCCCCCCAAGGGAGCCGGGGCCTCCCTGTCCAAAGAACCTGCAAATTATAACACCTCGTAAGAGATAAGGCAAGCTTTCCCAGGAGTTGAAAGAGATTCCAACCTAATAAACCTAACTCAGCATAGGTGACAGAATCAGATAAACACTTTTCAAAATCCATTTCTCCCCTATGTCTCATATCTTGGAATAATCTGTGAGCCCGCTGGATGTGCGGTATATACAGTATACTGCACTGATCCAAGCAGTTTCAAAACGTACCGGTACGTCCCTACTGTAATCAGCTCGCTGGATGCATGTATGTACGGTAGCTGCGGCTACATACAGTATACACTGGGCCAATCACGGCGAGTGATGTATTTTACTAATGAATACAAAGCCTGCTCGGATTTGCTGAGTCAGAGAGGTGGGCTGATGATGTCACAACCTCAGCCAATCCAAGCAGGCTTTGTATTCATTAGTAGAATACATCGCTCGCCGTGATTGGCCCAGCATATACTGTATGTAGCCTCAGCTACTGTACATACACACATCCAGTGGTCTGATTACCGTAGGGATGTACCGGTACATTTTGACTCAGCGTGGTATACTGTATGTACATTACTGCACATCCAGCGGGTTGTATATATACTGTATCGCTTCTCGGCCTTTTGGCTAAGATCAAGTGTAGTATCTGTTCTTATCAGTCTCCAGTGGGGGTGCTCCCGACCATTCTAGCTTTGCGGGGATGGTTGTTGTATAGTACCCTCACTGGAATGATGGGGGTCCGGAAGGCTAGTACCAGAGGGACAGAAACCGGGGAGCGCCACGAGTCAAGCTGGGGCCCCGGGAGTAATTCCTCTGGGAAGACTGGAAAGACCCAGTACCTCCTGATTTGAACAAGCTACCTTGGTCTGGCCAGGGGCTGGGAAGGCAAAAAGTCCGCAAACTCAGTGCCCCCTGGGGAGACGCGCTCAGGGGTGTCACTAGTAACACTTGGGTGTGGGACCCCACGGTGTGAAAATGACACTTGGTCACTGTTTTTACACTCCTTTTTGCACAGCGTCCTAAGGACCAGGCCTTTTGGCTAAGTTCAGGGCAATTTTTGCTACGGGCCTCAGGGCCTGGTCTGTGCACATTTCGGCACGGTACCATTTTTTTTATTTTATTTACTTTACTTTACCTTATTGATTTATTATGCACTCCCACGTTTGTCACTTTTTTCTTTGCCTTATGTGTGTGTTTTTCACGGATGGAGGGTGTGGGTCCTCGGGCCTACCCTGAAGTCTAGGGGGAGGATGTGTGGCCATCCGGTTCCTTCCTCCCCTGATCCCTAGGAGGCTCTTCTTCGGGAGAGCCTCCTTGCCTAGTACTGGATGTCCGGCTTTGGCTGGGCATAGGGAACGGTGGTCCACCAGGCCTTTTGGCCAGGAGGACCAATTGGGAACCTTGTCCCCGTCAGGAGCTTCGTGCCCCGGGGGATCAGGGTAAGCGGTCCAAGCCCCTTTAGGGGTAGGACACAGCACACCCCTAAGTGCACTTTTTCGTGTGGTGTTTTGCACTTGCACTTTTTTTGTGAACACTTACGGGTTTTTTCGTTATAGTTGCACGTTTGCGGACTTAAAAAAATATACTGTATATATACTGTATACTGTATGTAGCCAAAGCTACCGTATTACCGCACATCCAGCGGTAACCATCTGATTTGGAATTTGATCCATATGATGACTGTCTTACAAATGTATCACAAGATGTCATTCATGAACTTATGATGTCAGAGGATGAACATGAGGATTTTGAAGGATTTTAAGTACCGGTAAGTCATAACCATTTCAATTAAAAAATCTGATGTTTTTAAATGGTGTTGCCTCGGAAGGGGGGTAGTCTTATACAGCGAGTATAGCCCAAAACCTATGTTTTAACTGGAAAATTATGGGGTCGTCTTATACACCCAGTCGCCTTATGGAAAATACGGTAATCCATCTGGAATTCGGCATACACTTTGTGCAAGTCTACAAGAGCATTTTAAACAGAACTTAGATATGCTCAGCATATTTCTGTTAGCAATACAAATGAGAAAATCTACAGAGTACAGAGTGCAAAGGTCAAAAATATGTAACATACTGTGTGCAGGGCCCTAAAGATTGTGACACATAGAGTGCAGGGGTCAGAGGCACTTAAAGTACTGGTTGCAGGGGTAAGGAGTGTGTAATATACCAATTTCAAGAGTGTGTAACGTAAAATGTGCAGAGGTCAGGAGTGTATAATGTAAAATGTGCAAGGGTCAGGAGTAGAGATGTATGATTTCCAGAAATGTTGAAGTGATGAGAAAAAAGCTATTTAAAGAAAGCCTCACAAATCTTTCGTTGAGAACTTCATGTTATATAGTTTGAATACCATGTCATAAATACTTTATGTATCATTGTCAAATAACATATTCCACACTCCTTTTTTTTTACAATTTTCCTGGAAAAAAAGCAAAAAACTGTTTTAGAAAAAAAACAAGAAAAAACAAAAAAATTGTTTTTTTTTTATTTTTCCACTTTTTTCCAGGCCTTCCCTTATGTAGCCAGGAGTATGTAACATTCTGTGTTGAGGGGTCAGGACTGTGTAAAGAGTACAGGGGTCAAGAGTATGTAACACAATAGCAGAATCAGGAATATGTAACATACTGAGTACAGGGGTCAGGAGTGTATTATGTACACAGTGCTGGGGTCAGGAGCATGTAATGTACTGAGTGCATGGCTCAGGGATGTGTAATGTACAGGAAGCAGTCTGGAGTGTGTAAAATACAGGGGTCAGAAGTGTATAAATTACATATAAACACACACCAGCCATCACTTTTCTCTTAAGTCTATCTGCTGACATGGCTGGCTGTCCCATCAGCCTCTGGCAGGAATGCATAGAGGCTGCGGCACTGAGAAGAAGCAACATGATGGGCTGTGCCATTAAAATTGCCCACCTAACGTGTTCATAGAATTGTAGTTGCCTAGAAGCAGCACGTCAGGCAGCCAGAGCTCCAGAGAACAGTGTAGGTACCAAGTGCCCCAGGAACAGGATGCAAGATGTGCCCCAGCATGCCTGAGACTAAGATCTACCTGTTGCCAACCCAGTACATTTCTTAAATGCAATCTTTATTTATTTCAGGTATTTATATAGCACCATCAATTTACACAGCACTTTACATATATATTGTACATTCACATCAGTCCCTAACCCTCAAGGGGTGTACAATCTAAGGTCCCTAACTTACATTCATACATTCTAGGGCCAATTTAGACAGGATCCTATTAACCTACCAGCATGTCTTTGAAGCGTGGGAGGAAACCGGAGTACCCAGAGGAAACCCATGCAGCCACAGGGAGAACATGCAAACTCCAGGCAGGTGGTGCTGTGACTGGGATTCGAAGCAGCAACCCTAGTACTGCCAGGCAGAAGTGCTAACCATTTAGCCACAATTATCTACTAGATAGATGGATGAGTAAGCCTTCCACTGGAAATCAATAGAAATAACTGAAATGTTTGATTCTGAATACAAAAAATGTATTTCAGAAAACAGCGTCAGCCAAGTACGGTATATAAAAGCTCACATTAAAGCTAACACAGGCCCCAAATTGGTAAGAATTTTCACATCTGTGGCACACATGGTTTAATGCCGCAAAGCTTTACTTTATAACACCTCTATAAAATATATTATGAATATAGACACCTCAAGGAACTCAGGAATGGCTTTCAGGTGGTTATTGAAAATTCTTCTAGTGTGCAACCTGAAATACAGAATGTCAAATCTTATTTGTTGAATGATGACAGTGTCGGAGGCAAGCAAACAAGTAAATTATAGATACATGATGACTAAAATCCTAAAAACTGTTTAGTTAGCATAGTAAATTTTCACTGAGGATAGTAAGTAAAATTAAGCTGTATTCACATTCATCATCCAATCATGCGCAAGCCACAATTTTTTATGTAAATTGGCCTTGCACATGATTAGTAAATGAAATCCAATTTTTTAAGATTGTAAGATTAATGGGGCAGTTGAATGACTGTATGGAAATATAAGTACATTTAAAACGGTCACTGAACTCTAAGGAGAATCTTAACGTAACGTTAAAGTCTAGTTTAAAGATAAAACATTCTATTCAAGTATATATTCTTAAATCAAAAAAGTACCTTCTATTGCTCTCCGCCCTTCAAAAAATCTTTAATGGTAAGTACAGATAGACATTAACATACACAGGGACATAGACTGATAGGCACTTCAGGGCACAGACTTACACATATTGAGACTGATTTACTAATGAAATAGGGGCATTTTACTTTTCAAAGTAAATGAAGTGAGTAAGGTGAACCTGTGTTCAGTTTAAATGCCCAATCATGTGAGAGCAAAATTTAAAGTGGATGGAAGTAAACATAGCTTGCCCTTATTTGCTAAACACAGCTCCACCTAACTCAATAAACTCAGTAGCCAATCTGTTTTCTAACTGTTGGACACAGAGGAGGGGATTTACTAAAACTAGTGCACGTGGAATCTGGTGCAGCTACACATGGTAACCAATCAGCTTTGACCTTGCAAGCCTCCAGACACCTTCAACACCCTAAGTTCAGACATGCCTCAACAGTACAGAATAACAATGCAAGAGACACAGTTCTCTAGCAACACCCTTACACCAGAACTGTTCAAAAGAGTAGACTACAGGAACAATGGGTCCAGGATATACAACCCAAGTCAACACATAAAGCAGAACACTGGTGAAATAGAAAAAAATCAACTAGCAACGTTTAACAAATTATACAGTCATGACTGGTAAGCTACTATTAAACTGCAACACCAGCACTAAGAGGGGGAAGAAAAGGCTTGCCGACTTATCAGTTCTCTCTAGGCCATTGGCGCAGCAATGTGGTATGCAGACAACTATGTAAATGTATACTCTGGCATAAATAGATATAAGTACTGTAATTTGAATAACAATGGCCGTGGAAAAGGTCCCTCCAACTAAAGACTGCAACTTGAGTCCTGTGATGTTTAAAGTCCTAGATATGGTGGTGTCCGTTGTCTTTTGCTAGCAATGATGGGGCCCATAACATTAGTGAACACTGGTAATTTAATGAAGTTTAACAGATATACTGTGGTACTGCTCAATGCAAACATCTCCTGATAGTGAAGTGTAAAGGTGTCTACATACAGTGTTTCTAGAGTGATAACAGAAAGAGGTGGGGCAACCACCCACTCACCAATCCCATGGATAACATGGCCTCCTAGGACAATAGTTCTTGCACAGGCTCTTGGCTGTGTTGTGGGGAAATGCAGAGTTACCGCCTGATGGCCTGTCAGAGAGGCAAGCAGAGATGTCTGTGTGAAGACCAGACAGCAAATGCCCCAATGCAGAGAAGCTGATGTGATTTCAGTGTGGTGATCAGTGTCCCCACTGTGCTGCACTGATGTGCAGAGTCCTGCAGCAGTAGACCGGCAATTTTTCTGTGTATGAGAATGGCAGTCTCCTGTGTTCAGCTCTGGATCCCATACCAAGAGAGAGTGCCATCACTTGCTGTTTAATATATCTGCTCTCCCAGCATCCCTCCCTTTCGCCAGTTGTCTGGTGGTTGTAGTTCAATCAGCACTCAGGAATACAGTATGTATTGACTATAGGACTACAGGTCCCAAGATCCTATGCTGCCAGACTGGGGAGGACTGACCATTTGGAAACTCGGGCACTGCACGAGGGCCCGGGGTCAGTAGGGGGCCCCATGAGATGCCCCTGGTAGCTTTTTCATAGGCTTTTTTGAGTTTGGGCAAGGACACAGGGGCCCCATGATCCCCTATTGCCCGGGGGCCCCATGAGTTGGCAGTCCGCCACTGCTGCCAGAAAACTGGATCCACTTTGCTAACAGGAAGTGATGTAGCAGTCCCAGTACTGGGCACTAGGGGGAAAAGGAATAATCATAGTCTCATCTGTAAATGTTCCTGAAAGGCATGATGATATAGCCAGCACCTGGCTACATTCAATTAGGCTTTGACAATAAAACCTGGAAGCTGATTGGTAACCACGCACAGCTGCACCACTTTCAGTGCTCCAATTTTAGTAAATCCCGCCAGACTGTCAGACAATGATGGGTACACATTTATGAAAAAAAGCTACACCTATTTAAAAAGCACCAGCTACTATCAATAAAATTACCCTTTGTGACAATTTTCATCCCCAGTTCTCTTCTTCTCGGGTCCCCCGCCGGCGCTCTTGGCGTCTCTCCCCTGCCGAGTGCCCCCAGAGCAAACTGTTGGCTCTGGAGGCACTCGTGCGTGCTCACTCCCGAGCCGGCTCTGTATGTCCATAAGACTTACAGAGCATGACCTGGTCCCACCCCCGATCCCTTCTCACTGGCTGTGATTGACAGCAGCAGGTGCCAATGGCTTCCGCTGCTGTGTTTCAGTCACTGAAGAGAGAGACCTGAGAGAGCTGAGGCTCCAGTGCACATTGCTGGATCACGATCAGGCTCAGGTAAGTATTAAGGGGGGCTGAGGGGGGTAACTGCACACTGAAAGTTTTTTACATCACTGCATAGAATGCATGAAGTTAAAAAACTTCATTCTTTGCAACCACTATAGCCTCCCTGGCTGTATTCCCGAGTGTAGCTCGGGGTAAAGTTTCAGTACCACAAGCGGTAACCCCCGAGCTACACTCGGGAATACCATGCGGCGCTGCTCCGCGGTCCCTAGATCACTTATCTTGTCCTGCACTCGCGCGATGTCCCTCCTGCAGCGTCCCCGACAATGTAATCCGGCGGATGCCGGCATCTGTCTTCTGGGTTCCGTCCCCTGCGAGCGTTGGGACGTACGGGGGACGGAACTGGCGGGAAATTTGAAAATGACAAACAGTGACATTCACTAAAATCACATAGTAAAACATTACTGTATCAAACCATTTCACATACATTTTGTCCCTAGTGCTTTGTCCTGTGCCCTGCCTGCATTTTTACTGTTCTTTCTGCCTGGAAATTGAGAAATGTCCATGGCATCCAAAAAGCGTCCCTTTAGGTCAAAAGTGGTTTTAGACCAGCTAGAGAACAGTGATAGTAAATTAGAACCACTTGCAGAATTGAGTGATAATGATTCGTGGGGAAATTCATCATCAGACACTGAAAACAATTTTGCGACTTTGCTCAGTGATGTGCGAACTTGGCGCTATATTTCAAATTTCAGTGTTTTTGGTTTGATTATATTAGTGAACTAAATTTATTATTATTGTATTATTATTTTTTATGATTATTTATTAAATTATAATTTATGATTTCGTGTTTCAAGTTTTATCCTACCCAGGATGTTTACTAGACTCTTTTTCAGACAGATTTTAGTGAGTTATTCCTAAGAATTACAGGCCTACAATATAAAATGCCAAATTTCCATGCAAAATAATGGTACCGCTTTCAGCACCAAAAATCTGAAATAATCATACCGCCAGGGAGGTTAAATTAAATTAAATTAAAATTGTGCCCATTTATTTCCAAGAGAAAGACCATGTTGACAATGTTGTTAAACCCTATCAACATTTTCAGTACAATGATATTACAGTGTACTTGTGTATGGAATATAAATGTGCAGATAGATTTAAAGAGAAAGGTGTGGGAGTCACAAGGGACAAAGTTGAGTTGAAGTGTTTCTTCCAAAGTTGTCTTTATCTTTTAAAGATATCTTTTAAAAAAGATGAGAAGAGCACAGATAACCTTGCTCTGTCCAGGAGGGGGGAAGAGATCACTTAATATTTTTGAAAAGTACTCATCCATGACAAATGAAGGAAGGATGGCGCGAGAGCTTCTTTCGGATCAGATGCTTCTGTATATAGCCAATTGCCCATCTTTCCAGAAGAGTGTACCAGAAATACATGTACCAGAATGAGATATATGAGAAAGACAATACATCAGAGTTGAAGTGTGTGTAAACCCTCACCTTGTAAAACAACACATTCAGTTTCAAATAGAATTGATTGGTAAAACATTTGTGTATAGATATGAAAAAACATTATAAGTACTGTTTTCCCTGTTTTTAAGTGATCACATATCCTCTAAGCTCCTTATGCAGGTGAGAACAGAGAGCTGGGGGAGGAGAAACAGCAGACACCGAACTTCCCAGTGAAAGACTATGCGAGGGGGAGGGGGGTATGTGAACAGAAGTTTGATCATTGGAGGACAGCACACTGAATTTCAAGCACAGCTAGAGCACTGACCACACTGTGCCCTCATGCCTAGTGTAGTCAGTTTTTAATAGGAAAGCAAAGAGGCTGGCAGGACATCAGGGATTTCACACAAAGGAAGCAATACAAAGAAAACAGGATACTTCTTCATACAAGTACATGGTATAGCAGGCACATATCAGGAATATGAAATGTTGAGGTTACATACTCTTTAAAGCTAATGTTCCAAGCAAAACAATATATTTGTGACGGTTTGTGCAAGGAATTATTCTGCTAGTTTAGAAGCATAAACTTTAAGTTTCTAATGTCCACGTTTGTTTTTAAACTTCGGGCAGCTTTTACTTTAAGAAGCAGCTCACTGAGTGTCAAAAATCGGAGATTGATTGCTCTCATGGTATCATGGCTCTTGTCCAGATCTGACCCAGAGAATCTGAAGATCATTAACAAACTTGGGACTTTTGGCTCCTTAAATAAATATTGTGGTCTCACTTAAGCAGTTTGTGGACTGTGACCATACTTCAAAACCACTAACCATTTGGCACAGTGTGACAGAGCTGATTATTTTGTGTTTTCTTCCCCTCAAAAGAAGGAGCTGGTTTCCTGAACTAGAGAGACTCAATCTATTTTTATATGCCTCTGGTGGTTAAGGTGCTATGGGGAAATAATATAGGAAACATTTCATGCAGTATTAATTTAAACACAAAATGCCAAGCAGGTTGGAGCTTTCAGCAAATTTTGGATAGAAAATAATTGCTGCTTGCTTTATAATAAATGTTATTTATTTAATTATTTTGGATTTCTTCCACCACAAAGCTCATTAATAAAAACACCAACGTTATAATATAGTCACCATTTTTTTGTAATTTAGTTATTTTATACCAAATATCTTTGAAAATATATATATTTTTTTATTTACTCTAGTATGCCACCTCTTTTTTTTTCTACAACTAGAGTGAAATAAATTAAGAGTGCCCTTATGTGAGCCAGACTATTCTGGTAACTTTCTTGTATCAGTGGCTGTCTTCTGGCCTTAGTTCCTTTCTGGTGAATGCAGACTGGCTTTTAAAAAAAATAAAAATAAATGCACATCACTTTGCAAGTAAAGAAATGTGCATTTATTATTTTTGTTACTTGGAGCCTAGAAAAAAAATTGCACCCACAAGCAGCAGATAGCAGGTGCCATGCAGGGCTTCTGCAGACTTGTCAGTGTATCTGTGTGCATGTACCTTGTACGTGGAAGAGACAATGAACTACCACGGCGCTCAACTGCGTCATGGTAGTTTATTGAGAACTACAAGCAGACGGTCACAAAGGCTGTGGGTACTTGTAGTTTTCCATTTCCAGATTTTTTTTTTTTTAAATAGTGACAACCACCTGTCCATTTACACAGAGATCTGCAGCTCAGCCCCACCATGCCCCCTCCTTCTACTGATTATAAAGGAGAAATTCTGGGGCACAGAGGTGAGGTTATTCCAAAATAATACAGTATGGATTATGAACAAAATGTCAGATGCCTGAAAGGCAAATTACGTATGTATATGTACCTTTTAAACGTATAACTCTGTGCTGGAAACAGGCATGGGTTCAATAAATTAATTGTATATGAAAAGACAAAAAGATGGCGTACAGGCCTAGTGCATTACCTTTAAAAATGAGAAATAAAATCAAATGGAAAGCATGTCACAAGAGATGCAGTGTGGTCCAAGACCCCTGAAGGTGGACTTGATTTTATTTCTCTTGTGAGTATTTTACTTTTTATCAATAAATCTCATTTTTAAAGGTAATGCACTAGGCCCGTGCGCCCTCTTTTTGTCTCTTCATATACAGTTCTCTTTGAATTTCCCTGGTCCGTTGAGGGCAGCAAGGCTTGCATTCCTTTCATACACATGTGGGGATATTGACATTGTGGAGTCCATTGTCCAGGGCAGGAGCTCAGGCATTCCGTTGCTTTTTTTCTTGTTACCAGACTTGTTCAATAAATTAACACTGGTAAAAAAATAAATCGAATAATGTCCATAGACATAATCAAGTCTTTAAAAAGTTTCTGGGACACTGAGGGGTTTATTTACTAAAGCTGGTTCACTCAGAATCTTGTGCACTTCTGCATGAGAACCAATCAGCTTCCAGGTTTTATTGCTAAAGCTTAATTGAACAAGCTGAGGTTAGAAGTTGATTGGCTGCCATGCACAGCTGCACCAGATTCTGAGTGAACCAGCTTTAGTAAATCTCCCCTTGAGTGTCAGATAGTGGCAGCCATTCTATAGAGCAAAGCCAACACTACATGCAAAGACAAAAAAGAGAAGAACAGGAGGCGCCAGTCTAAGTGCAGTAATTAGGTGCTGTATTTAATAATATAGGATTAAAAACACTCACAAGAGGCAAAAGAATAACCATCTCATCTGTGTAGGGGGATGTGGTCACTCCTCTCCATCCTGCAGGTACCGCGGTCATACACCTAGGGTGCCATGGATGTAAGCCTGGACAGTGTGGAGCCATGTATGCTGGTTGGGAGACCACCCAGATGTTATGTGGTGCAGCAGAGCAGGTCCAACGCTGTCTGGACCAGAAAGAATCCACACTGGCCAGCGTGGAACTCATTGGTGAAAGTGACGCCACCGGAAGAGGCGGAGGGCCGGATATAGAACACAGAAGATACCAGGAACACAGACAAAGGACACAGGCTACGCGCTCAGAGCCTCTAGCTTCTTCTACAGGCCTGATTGTACATACAATGAGTGAAACCTTATATAGAGACATGCCGTCGTCATGGAACAACAATACTCAGCAAAAATGAAAGGGGCAGTGAAGTAGTGGTGCTGAACAAAAACTCATCTGTAAAGAACGGGGAAATATATAAAAAGGAATATATAAAAAGGAGATGTACCGTATTTTTCGCTCCATAAGACGCACCTGACCATAAGACGCACCTAGGTTTTAGAGGCAAAAAACAAGAAAAAAAAATATTCTGAACCAATGGACTGCAGACACAGTGCAGGGGATGACCAGAGACTGCGGACACAGTGCAGGAGATGACCAGAGACTGCGGACACAGTGCAGGAGATGACCAGAGACTGCGGACACAGTGCAGGAGATGACCAGAGACTGCGGACACAGTGCAGGAGATGACCAGAGACTGCGGACACAGTGCAGGAGATGACCAGAGACTGCGGACATAGTGCAGGAGATGACCAGAGACTGCGGACACAGTGCAGGAGATGACCAGAGACTGCGGACACAGTGCAGGAGATGACCAGAGACTGCGGACACAGTACAGGAGATGACCAGAGACTGCGGACACAGTGCAGGGGATGACCAGAGACTGTAGACAGTGCAGGAGATGACCAGAGACTGCAGACAGTGCAGGGGATGACCAGAGACTGCAGACAGTGCAGGGGATGACCAGAGACTGCAGACAGTCCAGGGGATGACCAAGAGACTGCAGACAGTCCAGGGGATGACCAAGAGACTGCAGACAGTCCAGGGGGTGACCAAGAGACTGCAGACAGTCCAGGGGGTGACCAAGAGACTGCAGACAGTCCAGGGGATGACCAAGAGACTGCAGACAGTCCAGGGGGTGACCAAGAGACTGCAGACAGTCCAGGGGATGACCAAGAGACTGCAGACAGTACAGGGGATGACCAAGAGACTGCAGACAGTCCAGGGGGTGACCAAGAGACTGCAGACAGTCCAGGGGGTGACCAGAGACTGCAGACAGTCCAGGGGGTGACCAAGAGACTGCAGACAGTCCAGGGGATGACCAAGAGACTGCAGACAGTACAGGGGATGACCAAGAGACTGCAGACAGTCCAGGGGGTGACCAAGAGACTGCAGACAGTCCAGGGGGTGACCAAGAGACTGCAGGGAATGACCAGAGACTGCAGACAGTGCAGGGAATGACCAGAGACTGCAGACAGTGCAGTGGGTGACCAGAGACTGCAGACAGTGCATGGGATGACCAGAGACTGCAGACAGTGCAGGGGATGAACAGAGACTGTAGACAGTGCAGGGGATGACCAGAGACTGCTGACCTTTGGGGAGGGAGGGGGAGCGGGTACCTGAATTTGACAGGGACCCGCTCCCACTTCCGCGGAGTTGTCCTTCTGTCTCCTTCCCGGGCCGGCTTCTGTGACAGCCGGGTGCCCTCTGCGCATGTGCGAGAAGCGCTGCGCTTTGTGAATGGCCCGGCGCCTTCTGGGACCTGTCATGTGTCCCAGAAGACACCGGATCATTCACAAAGCGCAGCACATGCGCAGTGGGCACCCGGCTGTCACAGAAGCCAGCGCGGGAAGACTGTGCAGCGCTGGAGCGAGGAACAGGTAAGGCCCTGCAGGAGAGAACAGCTGAGCGGTCGGCCCGGTATTCTGACATGGTGGCCGCAAAAATACCGGACCGGCCGCTTTATATTCGCTCCATAAGACGCACTGACATTTTCCCCCCTTTTTTGGGGGGAATAAAGTGCGTCTTATGGAGCGAAAAATACGGTATATAATAAATTAATCATGTATATAAAAATGAATTATTGGAATGAGATCCAAAATTAACATTAACAATAATAATGGTCAGACCACATTAGCGTCTATATGAAAAATGTACAAGATAGATAGAGTTACAACATTCAATGAATTATAGTAAGAACTGCCTAATTATAGAGGGAATAGGGATAATACAAAGAAATTCCTAGACACTGTGCATGTATACAGAAAAACTTCCAGACACTATGAATGTATAAGCACGTTAGTTGCATATCTACACGTGTTGTGTGTGGTGCATTATCTAAGAATCTGATTGGCTAACTGGCTGAGTTTGATCCCGCTGCTGCCTCAGTCAATCAGGAGTGAGAGTCCCCAGAGAACTGGATTGGGATAGGGCTCTGGTAAGTATTAAGGGAGTCTGGGGGGGGGGGGGGGGTTTGGGGCACCTACACACAGAAGGTTTTTTACCTTCATGCATAGAATGCAAGAAGGTGAAAAACCTTGAGCCTTTAGAACCACTTTAAACTGTAGGTATAGTTAGACTCTCTCTCTGGTTTTTATTGCTGTTTGTGTGTGATGGGGAGATTCACTCTCTCTATCTGTTCTGGTGACCATTGTCCCAGAGGCATTAAGTAATGGGAAACCCTTCATTTTACAGTCTTCACCAAGAGGTGACAGTAAATCTTCCCATGGTAACATGTGTTGCAGTGACAACTGTCTGGCTGGATAATTCCCCTTATTTTGTAGTTTTCCTTTCATGTCTTGTGGCCTTTGTGGGACAGAAAGTGAAGAGAAATGACCCCAACAGGACACACATCCCAACTGACAGAAATTCTAACTAATTTAAAGTTTGGGCTATACATACACTTTATAGGTTTCTTTTGGGGTTTTTTTCACAAACAGCAAAAGCACATTGACATACCATAATTTATATTCAGATAAAATGTGTTGGGTTTTTTTTTTTGGTCAAAAAGATTTTTCTCAATAATCAAGTAGTTTATTTTCCCATCAATACTATTACAATGTACTGCAAAGTTTACTTTTGGCACAGCAATATTTTCTAGTACACAGCAGTTTTAAAGATTTAGTTTGCAACACGCTTTATTTCAAAAAAAGCACAAAAAGTATTTATTTTCTATCTCTGGTTAAGCACAAAAAGTATTTATTTTCTATCTCTGGTTGCATGCATGAACTTAAAAAGTTTAAAAGAGAAGTGGATGCTGCATCTGTCCCCCCAGCTATAAGGGTGAGAACTGAGCGATCAGACACCGCTAATCGCTCATTTCTCCCTGCCACTCTGAGCAGAGAACAGTGACTGTCAGTCTCTGCCCCTCCTCCCCCCAGTGCTCACTGGAGCACTGGGCTGTGCAGAGGGAGGCAGCGGCTGGCTCAGGCTCTAGGTGGATCGCTGAGAGGCTGATTCAGGTACTTGCTTGGCTGGTCGAGGCTCCTGGGTGGTCACGATTTTTCTCCAGCCTGGACTGGCTCTGGCTTTAGCAGGCTTTAGGCTGCAAACGGGTCACAGGGGTGCAGAACAAACTGCATTCCTGTGATGCACAGGAGAAGTACAGCAAAACGAGCTTCTCCTTTAACCACTTACCCTCTAGAGGATTTACCCCCCTTTCCTGACCAAGCCATTTTTTACGATACAGTGCTGCGTTACTTTAACTGGCAATTGCACGGTCATGCAGAGCTACACCCAAATTATATTTAGGTCCTTTTTTCCCACAAATGGATATAATGGATTTTATTTTTTATATACTACTAGTGGCAGCGATCAGTGACTCATAACAGGACTGTGACGGGCATTCTGACACTGGGGGGGAATGTCAGTGCCACTGACATTCCCAGTGACACTAATACAGTGATCAGTGCTAATAAAAAGGGGTTAACATCTGGGGCAATCAATGGGTTAACTGTGTGCTGTTTTACTATGTGTGCTGAGTGTGTGTTTTACTATCTAAACATGCTGCTTTGTATTGACAGCTGTATCCGCCAATGGTGATGTGGGTAGGGTGGCACACGTATATTGTGCTTTGTGTTGAACCTCCTCAGTTCCAGATCCTTTTCCTCCTTTCCTTCCTTGTAGTCTTAAAACTTGTTATTGTGAAGATGTATTTGTTCTGTATAGCTTTATACAGCTGAAGTCCTTCCCAACATATTATACATCTTGTTATTTGGGAGAGATAAGGCTTTAAAGTGCAACTTGACATCAGAAATAAAAGTTTGCAAATGTGCATACTGAATGCCTCTTCATACCAAATTCTTTGCTAACTGTTCACAATCTACACACAACTCAGCATATACCGTATTTTTCGCTCCATAAGACGCACCTGACCATAAGACGCACTTAGGTTTTAGAGGAGGAAAACAAGAAAAAAAATATTCTGAACCAATGAACTGCAGACATAGTACAGGAAATGACCAGGGACTGCGGACACAGTACAGGAGATGACCAGAGACTGCAGACATAGTACAGGAGATGACCAGAGACTGCGGACACAGTACAGGAGATGACCAGTGACTGCAGACATAGTACAGGAGATGACCAGAGACTGCGGACACAGCACAGGAGATGACCAGAGACTGCGGACACAGTGCAGGAGAAGACCAGAGACTGCGGACATATTTCAGGAGATGATCAGAGACTGTGGACTTACTACAGGAGATGACCAGAGACTGCGGACACAGTACAGGAGATGACCAGAGACTGCGGATGTACTACAGGAGATGACCAGAGACTGCGGACATAGTACAGGAGATGACCAGAGACTGCGGGCACAGTACAGGAGATGACCAGAGACTGTGGATGTACTACAGGAGATGACCAGACACTGCGGACATACTACAGGAGATGACCAGAGACTGCGGACATAGTACAGGAGATGACCAGAGACTGCGGACATGCTACAGGAGATGACCAGAGACTGCGGACACAGTACAAGAGATGACCAGAGAGTGTCGATGTACTACAGGAGATGACCAGAGACTGCAGACATAGTACAGGAGATGACCAGAGACTGCGGACATAATACAGGGGATGACCAAACACTGTGGACCTTTTGGGAGCAGAGGAAGGGGTGAGCGGGTACCTGAGATTGACAGGTACCCGCTCCCACTTCCGCGGAGTTGCCCTCCCTCCCCATCTTCTGGGACACGTAACAGGTCCCAGAAGCTTGCCGCACCCTTCACAAAGCACGCACTTCTCGTGCATGTGCAGTGGGCACCCGGCTGTGAAGCCGCAAGCTGTCACAGCCGGGTGCTCACACTAAAGATGTCGGCCACGGGAGAGAAGACAGTGAGAACAGCGCTGGACAGAGGAACAGATAGGACCGAGGAGCACAGAAGAGCCGAGCGGCCGGCCCGGTATTCTAACATGGCGGCAGCAGGAATTCCGGGCTGGCTGCTCCATATTCACTCCATAAGACGCACAGACATTTCCCCCCATTTTTTGGGGGGAAAAAGTGCGTCTTATGGAGCGAAAAATATAGTAATTTGGGAATCTGTCAAGATTCTGGCACCCCATCAATTGTGTAAGGCCAGTCCTGGTAACTTATCTCTCGATAGCACTGTACTTGAGATTCAGACTAAATTGAAAAATCTAGGGGTGATATCTGATGCTAGCTTAACTTTTGATCTACAAATTTTGTCAGAACATCGTTTTTCCACTTGAGAAACATTGTACGACTGCGTCCTTTGCTATCATGCACTGTAGCTGAAAAGTTAATCCGTACATTTGTGTTCTTCTGACTTGACTACTGCAATGCTCTGCTCGCTGGTGTACCTTAATCCACTATTAATCGACTACATTATGTACACAATTCTGAAGCCAGAGTCCTGACTAGGTTTGGTACAAGTGACCATATTACCCCTATCCTAGAGTCCTTGTACTGTCTACCCATCAGGTTTCGCATAGTCTTAAAGATCCTCTTGCTCACCTATAAGGCTCTTCATGGCTTGGCACCCCATTATTGGTCTGAATTTTTATCTATTTACTCCCCCCCTTGTAATCTCCGCTCCTCAAATTCTGGTCTTCTGTGTGTGTCCCCTACTCCCCTACACTTGATCAGAGACAGAGCCATCTCCTGATATGCTACAAAACTCTGGAATTCATTTCCAAGGAACACCAGAGAGTCATCTTCTCTAAACTCATTCAAATCAAATCTAAAAACTTTTTTCTTTAGAAAAGCTTTCACTTTATTGTCCTTTTTGCCTTTGTTTTATACTGTGTATTTCTTGATATTTGAAAAGCTAAGTTTAAAGGCACTAAATAAAATAAAATGTATTAATATTTGTGGGGCAGCGCAGTGGCTAAATGGTTAGCACTTCTGCCTGGTAGTACTAGGGTTCAAATCCCAACCACGGCACCACCTGCCTGGAGTTTGCATGTTCTCCCTGTGCCTGTGTGTGTTCCCTCCTGGAACTCCACTTTCCTCCCACACTTTGAAGACATGCTGGTATGTTAATTGGCTCCCGTATAAATTGGCCCTAGTATGTGTATGTATGAATGTAAGTTTGGGACTTATATGCCCCTTGAGGGTTCGGGAGTGATGTGAATGTACAATATATATATATATATATATAGCGCTGTGTAAATTGACAGTGCTATATAAGTACCTGAATTTATGCTCTCTGGAGACGAGGAGATAAGGGGGGATATGATCAACATGTATAAATACATCAGTGGTTCATATAGTGAACTCGGTGTAGAGTTATTCACCCTGAAGTCATCACAGAGGACAAGGGGGCACTCTTTACATCTGGAGGAAAAGAAATTTAATCTCCAAACACAGAAAGGTTTCTTCACAGTAAGAGCTGTGAAAATGTGGAATAGACTCCCTCAAGAGTTGGTTCTGGCCAGCTCAGTGGATTGCTTTAAAAAAAGGCCTGGATTCTTTCCTAGATACACAGAATATAACTGGTTACTAAAAATAAAGTTGATCCAGGGAATATCTGATTGCCTCTCGGGGGATCAGGAAGGAATTTTTTCCCTTGGAGGAGCAAATTGTAACATGTTTTGCTGGGTTTTTTTGCCTTCCTCTGGATCAACTGTGGGTATAGGAGTATTAATTCTTTTTTTTTCTTTTTTGTGGTTGAACTGGTTGGACTTTTGTCTTTTTTCAGCCAGACTAAATATGTAACCTGTAATAAATAAATAAATAAGTTATTATTAAGATATATGAACACAGGTGTGGGAGCTAAATCATTGCGGCATGGTCAGCCAAGATGGCTGAAGATCCTGTACCCTGTAGAAGATGCCAGCAGCAAGCAAGGGAGCTTGCAAATGTTGCATCACTGTAGGCAAGGTGAGCACGTCATGTTTAAAATTTATAACAGATTTGGATTGATATAATTTTATTGATATTATTTTATTTATAATATTTATTATATAATTTTAATTTTATTTTATAGGTTTTAGCATTAGCAAGAATACTTTTTGATTAATTTTTCCAATATAGCTTTCAAATAAACAATGTAATCTCATGCATTTACCCAAGAGTAAAGTCAACAAAGTCTTCTCATCAGAATATAGTCACCAAATGGAAACTATTTGGAGTAGATTTTAAATAATGCAGCAGAGTGGTAGTACTCAAAATTTATTTGATTCTGGCTTAGTAGAGACTTTTTTTTTCCCTTTGCATTTCAATGCGTACAGAGAACCTGCCTGCATATACAATACATTCAGTGTAACATTAACCACTTCAAGTCTGGACACTTTCACCCCATTCCTGTCCAGGCCAATTTTCAGCTTTCAGTGCTATCACATTTTGAATGACAATTGCGCGGTCATGCAACACCGTAAAAACGTGAATTTTTTACCATTTTTTGAGACAGATAAAACTTTATTTTGGTGGTATTTATTCACCACTGGGATTTTTATTTTTTGCTATATAAATTAAAAAGTCCAAACATTTTGGAAAAAATGTGTTTTTCTTATAAAATTTTGCAAATAAATATTCTTTCTTCATAAATCTTGGCCAAAATGTATTCAGCTATCTCTTTAGTAAAAAAAAACCAAATTAGTTTATAACCAAAAATTATAATTTTTAAAAATATTTTTTACATTTTTATTTTTTTTTATATTATTATTTGTGTTTTTTTAAACATACTGTCATCCTAGCAGTACAATGTCACCATAGTGACACTGTACTACTTGTGGGGGTGTTGAAGATTTTTTTTTTTACACTGACTGCTTTTACACCCTTAAAGGCTGTAAAAGCAATAATTTCTCCTTCTCGCTGGCTGCATTCTTGCAGCCATTGAGAAATACTGTGAGAGCTGTGATTGGTCACAGCTTGTCACATGGTACAAGGCTGATGTGAATAGCCTTGTACCATGTGATTTCTGTGATCATTCACAGATTTCACTAGTAGTAAGCAATGATGTCAGGAAGTGACATCTTGCTTACTACTATTCATGTGATCACTGATTGGCCAATCAGTGATCACATGATCGGGACCTCACACAGAGGTCCTGTACAGTGATCGGTGTTCTCCTCTGGACACGGCGTGCACCGGATCCCGGTGTGCGTGCTCCCATGGAGTGCACACAGGCAGGGAATGCAGGAGGATGTTTATAAATGGCCACCCACTACTGCACTGCTCCCATCTGGCCATTTATATGCATGGGCCGGATGGGAAGTGCTTAAAGGATAAGTTCACTTTTTAACAAAAAATAATAAATGTACATTTTATGCAGGTAAAAAAAGGTGCATTTACTATTTTTTTTAGGAGCCTGAAAAGCATTGCATCAGTGATCAGCAGATTGCTGGTGCCATGCAGGTCTCCTGCAGACTGTCAGTGTAATGTCTGCTCGTATCTCATATGGCAGACAGTTTTACACTGACAAGAAAAATCAATGAACTACCACAGCGCCCGGGTAGTTCATTGACAACTACAAGCCGACAGCTGCAAAAGCTGTTGGAACTTGTAATTTCCCATTCACAGAACTCTGTGAATGAATGACGCAGCCGGGCAGGTGGAGCCACGTTTTTTAAAAATGTGACAGCTAGTGGGGGAGGAAGATCCCCCACTAGCTGTCTCAACAGTGGATTGGGGGGGTGTGGAGTCTGGTCCTACAGTAACATATACACCCTGAATATGGGTGTAACATGTAACATGTAACATGTTATGAAAAGTGAAATTATGTTTAAGATAACATTGATCTGGCTGGACAGGAACAAGTACAAAAATTTCATTTTCAAAGTATTGAGATCCCAAAATTTCTAAATGATGCTGTTCACACTTTCATGTAACCATAATGATGTTGCATAATACTAGATATTGTATTGTGATAGGTCAGGGGCTCCCCAGGTTAAAAACTGAATCAATTAAAACCTGAGCTTAGTGAAAGAACCACTGGGATAAACAAATACTGTGCCACTGTCATTTGAAATGCAAGATGCGACTCACGTGATGAAAAATTAATAATAGTTCATAATGTTTTTTACAATCCTTACAATTTATCTAATATTTTTTTTAAATTGTTAGAAAAAACAGATGCTTTCCTGTTTTGTGCTTAACAGAAATAGTGTGATACATTTGAAAAACACTGAGAATTTCTACAAAGGAATCGGAAATGAGCATCTGGAATACATAATACAAAGAAAGCTCTGCAATACATTACATGGTCTGGTCGAATTCCAGGGAGCTAAGATAGACTTCAAAGTCTGGCTGAACATCAGTTAAACTGCTGCTCTGTCCAGATATGTAAAGTGGGTGTAGATGAATAGGCTGGATTTATTACGATTTTTATCTTTTTTTTCTGATGGGAAGATGAGTTCACAGGTTCTGTATGCTTATGCAGGAACGCCTTTTAAGTTGTTGATAAATGCAGAAAAAAGGTTATACAATGTTTCTTATAAATCATTTTAAGGATGCAAAACGTTTTTTTTTTCAGTTGGTTGAAGGGTAGGGTTTCTTAGTCTGCCTATAGTAGAAATTGCTAAGATGTGCAGGTTTGATCCAACAAGGTTCACATAAAAAGGGAGGGAAGTATTGAGGCATCTCATGCAATATTAACAGTTATACTCTAAATAATTTACTTCATGTAACTAGCATACAAAACACTTAAAATGTAAATATTAACTAACACAAATAAATGGTTTGGGTTAATGGATTTTTTTTTAATTCTTAAATGTCTGTTTATTTCAGCTTTTTTGCTTACGTATTGCCCAAACACTCTCTGTTGTGAAGCTGAATTTGTGTGATTAAAATATTTGATTGAGCCAATTATTAAATAGTTGAGTCACTGTCAGTCATTATTATTATTACAGGTACTTATATAGTGCTGTCAATTTATGCAGCATTATATATATATATATATATATATATATATATATATATATATATATATATTCACATCAGTCCCTGCCCTGATGGAGCTTACAATATAAGGTCCCTGACTCACATTCATACATACACATACTAGGAGCAGTTTACACATACATACACATACTAGGAGCTAATTAACCTATCAGCATGTCTTTGGAGTGTGGAAGGAAACTGGAGCACCCAGAGAAAATCCATGCATGCACAGGGAGAACATACAAACTCCAGCCAGGTAGTGTTGTGGCTGGGATTCAGACAGCTAGGCAGAAGTGCTAGGTGGAAGTGCTAACCACTTAGCCATGGTGCTGCCCATGTCCACTAATATCTGTAAATTCAAGCTTGAACTATTGAGGTGTGTAAACAAGAGATCTTTTTCCTCAAAGAAGCAAACATACAGGCTGGAAAAATGTGAACATTTGTCCAAATTTCCTTCTATTCAATTGGAAAATGCTAAATATGAATATGTACTGTTTCATATCTTTCCAAATAAAAGGAAAAATGCATTAAGCATGTTATTCTTTTAATCCTAACTATAATAAATAATAGAGTGATATGTAAAACCAATAAATTCCCTTAACACATCATTGACAAGTGTAACACAAATGTTTATTTCCAACTGTAACAATACCTAACCTTAGCTCCAAAGACTCAACAAATATTTATAGCTAGCAGTCTTCAAAGTGTTATATCGATGAGGTAGTACTAATGGTGCTATAAGAGGGCATAACATAAACCATTTAAACCTTTTCCTTAAAATGGGTCTTTCACTAATTGTGTGTTCTATGGTGTTCTAAGTGGTATTATGTATCCTGTAGTGTGTTAGATAAATATGGAAGCTAAGCTATTATCTAAGAGATTATCTTTATAGAGATAGAGATTATAGAGAGTATCGTTCACACTTTTTGAGGAAATGTACTTAGCATGTTGCACATCTTTTTGTTTCAGTTTATGTTAATAAATTACCTTGAATTGATATTAGAATATTATATACAGAATATACCATGGCACAAATGTGCACTTTGGAATTTAAATAGAACATTGGATAAGAAAGATAAGCAAGCATGGTTCCATAAGTTACAACCCTCATCTCAGGTTAATTAATAGAGATATATGTCTACCAAATCAAGATAACTGGACAGAGAGAAACTCACAAGGATCATCAATGCCTAGTAACACTTCTTACAAGAAAAACATATTAGATAAAAAGCCAAGATCAAATATACATTTGCATTTTGCAGCCATGATATATCTTTTCAGCTATCATTAATTTACACAAAGGTCCTGTGAATGCTTCATGCTTGGCAGGGATCCAAAAATCCCAATGCTTCCTGCCATCACACAAGTTGAGGAATTGTTCTCTTTTGCCTTTGCCTTGTTTGCTACTTGGTCTGATATATACTTTTATTCCTTAGCAAATTTGGTATTTCATTTGTTTATTGTCCAAATGTTTGTCACATGGCAAATAATTATGTTAACATATTGTACACTGCTCAAAAAAAAATTACAGGAACACTTTTTAATCAGAGTATAGCATCAAGTCAATTAAACTCCTGGGATATTGATCTGGTCAGTTAAGTAGCAGAGGGGTTTGTTAATCAGTTTTAGCTGCTTTGGTGTTAATGAAATTAACAACAGGTGCACTAGATGGGTAACAATGAGATGGCCCCTAAAACAGGAATGGTTTTACAGGTGGAGGTCACTGACATTTTTTCCCTATTCATCTTTTCTGACTGTTTTTTACTAGTTCTACATTTGGCCAGGGTCAATGTCACTACTGGTAGCATGAGGCGATACCTGGACCCTACAGAGGTTGCACAGGCAGTTTAACTCCTTCAGGATGGCACATCAATACGTGCCATTGCCAGAAGATTTTCTGTGTCTCCCAGCACAGTTTTAAGAGAATGCAGGAGATTCCAGGAGACAGGCAGTTACTCTAGGAGAGCTGGACAGGGCCGTAGAAGATCCTTAACTCATCAGCACGACCGATATCTGCTCCTTTGTGCAAGGAGAAAAAAGGATGAGCACTGCCGGAGCCCTACAAAATGACCTCCAGCAGGCCACTGGTGTGAATGTCTCTGACCAAACAATCAGAAACAGACTTCATGAGGGTGGCCTGAGGGAACAATGTCCCCTACTGGGCCCTGTGCTCACTTCCCTGCACCAAAGAGCTCAATTGAACACCTGAATTGGCAAGTCCACCACTGGCGCCCTGTGCTTTTCACAGATGAGAGCAGGTTCACCCTGAGCACATGTGACAGATGTGAAAGGGTCTGGAGAAGCCATGGAGAACTTTATGATGCCTGTAACATCGTTCAGCATGACTGTTTTGGTGGTGGGTCAGTGATGGTCTGGTGAGGCATTTCCATGGAGGGACATACAGACGTCTACAGGCTAGACAATGGCACCCTGACTGCCATTAGGTATGGGTAAAAATCCTTGGACGCATTGTCAGACCCTATGCTGGTGCAGTGCGTCCTGGGTTCCTCCTGCTGCACGTCAAGGCCTCATGTAGCGAGAGTATGCAGGCAGTTCCTGGAGGATGAAGGAATTGATACCACTGACTGGCCCCCAAACTCGCCTGACCTAAATTCAATAGAACACCACAAAATTGATTGGCTGATTTGGGAATGTATAAATTGTTTTCTATGGATTGTATGTGTCTGTGCTAAATGCCAGAGACCAAAATTTAGGTACAGATAGAATACACAAAGAAATAGTGTGTTGATAATTTTTTTCATTGTTATTTAAGATTCATTGACAGCAGGAGGAGAATATATATGTGTTTAGTCATTTGATTAACCGTATTTAAATCGATCATAAATAAACGTGTGCGATGGATAGGGAGTTAGAAAAGGAGCCAAAAACCTGCAACTACAATAAGAATCAAAAATGCTTCTAATATGAATGTCCTATAGTGTACACTTGTCATCTATGTCACATTGCAGAGATTTCACCTTACTTCCTGTCCCAGAGACACAGTGAGAGGAAAGCTCTCTAATGTACTAAAGTCTCCCTTTACAAGTGTTACGTTGGAAGGTGTCTCCTCTATTTCTGGTTTAGTGGGAGAATTTTGGATTTTCTCTTACTCTTGGTTATGGTAACACAGACAGCAATAAAATCCTGGCTGTTAACCCTCCCCATACTATAAGAAAAAATAAAGTTTGGGCTTTAGATACACTTTAAAGGGTAAATTCATCTTTACCAAAAAAATGCCTATGCAGTTAAGGGTTGTCTGTGGATAAAAAACAATTGTGCACCATTGGCTAGAGTTGAATAATGCCCTTTCTATAGTTGCAGGCCATTTAGGTACCTCCAGAAGCCATGACAAAAAACTCCTAGAAATGGTGTCACCTGTCCTGTTTTGTTACTAGGGTGCTGCAAAGATGCTCCCAGCCATTACTTCTCACCCTCACATCACAGGAGTGAGCTCTTTTTCCAATTCAAATCCCTGCGCATGCATAGTTCACTATGTCCTCTATCACAGCACCACTGAGCTTGGAGTTGCTGTGATAGGGGAGAGGGAGTGTGCACGCACAGGTATTTGAATCTGAAAGAGGTTGCTTCTGTGGGGGTGAGTGGTAATGGCTTAGAGCTCTGAGCAGTGTACTAGCAACAAGGCAGTATGGGGGGATATCATCTGTGGGAGTTTGATAAGGCTTCCGGACATACACTATGTTGCCAAAAGTATTGGGACACCTGCCTTTACATGCACATTACCTTTAATGGCATCCCAGTCTTAGTTTGTAGGGTTCAATACTGAGTTGGCCCACCCTTTGCAGCTATAACAGCTTCAACTCTTCTGGGAAGGCTGTCCACAAGGAGTGTGTCTATGGGAATGTTTGACCATTCTTCCAGAAGCACATTTGTGAGGTCAGGCGCTAATGTCAGACGAGAAGGCCTGGCTCGCAGTCTCCGCTCTAATTCATCCCAAAGGTGTTCTATCGGGTTGAGGTCAGGACTTTGTGCAGGCCAGTCAAGTTCCTCCACCCCAAACTCCCTCATCCATGTCTTTATGGACCTTGCTTTGTGCACTGGTGTGCAGTCATGTTGGAACAGGAAAGGGCCATCCCCAAACTGTTCCCACAAAGTTGGGAGCATGAAATTGTCCAAAATGTCTTGGTATGCTGATGCCTTAAGAGTTTACTTCACTGGAACTAAGGGGCTAAGCCCAACCCCTGAAAAACAGCCCCACACCATAATCAAACCATGGAGGGGGCTCCACCAAACTTTACACTTGGCACAATGCAGTCAGGCAAGTACCATTCTCCTGGCTGCTGCCAAACCTAGACATATCCATTGGATTGCCAGACAGAGAAGCGTGATTCATCACTCCAGAGAATATGTCTCTACTGCTCTAGAGTCCAGTGGCGGCGTGCTTTACACCACTGCATCCGATGCTTTGCATTGCACTGGGTGATGTAAGGCTTGGATTGCTCGGCCATGGAAACCCATTCCATGAAGTCTTTAGATATTGACTGTGCAGCCAGTTGGTGACTTCTGCAAACTATGCCCTTCAGCATGGGTTGACCCCGCTCTGTCATTTTATGTGGCCTACCACTTTGTGGCTGAGTTGCTGTTGTTCCCAGTTGCTTCCACTGTGTTATAATACCACTAACTGTTGACCATGGAATATTTAGTAGCAAGGAAATTTCACGGATGGACCTTTTGCACAGGTGGTAACCTATCACGATACCACGCTTGAATTCACTGAGCTCCTGAGAGCTAACCATTCTTTCACAAATGTTTGCAGAAGCAGTCTGCATGCCTAGGTGCTTGATTTTTTACACCTGTGGCCATGGAGGAGATTGGAACACCTGAGTCCAATGATTTGGAGGGGTGTCCCAATAATTTTGGCAATATACTGTATGTGAATGGCCTACACCTATATTCAAATCTAGTCAACTCTAGGTGCATAGTTGGTTTTTATCTACAGACACCCCTTACCTGCATAGGCAGTTTTGTTTTGGTAAAGGTGAACTAACCCTTTAAATGTTTGTTTTAAAGCAGTTGTAAACTTGTGAAAAAAAAGTTTCCCTCTGCAAGGCAATATCATAATGTGCTAGTATGCACCACATACTAGCACATTATGAAAGACTTACCTTGAAACGAAGCCCTCCAGCAGCGCGCTGTCACAGCTGACAGGTCTTCCATCTTTACCGGTCTTCCTTCCGGGTTTGCTGGCTGTAGCTGCTTGAATGGTCGAGCCGCGATGACATCACTCCGTGGCATGCGTACGGGAGTCACAGCCGTGGCAAGGAGCTCTGAAGGAACAGCATGGGTATGCCTTTCCTTCAGAGCACATGAGCTGGGGTTGTCACCAGCTGCTACCCACTGGAATATCGCCTACACAGTGCAGGTTTAGGAGATATTCATTTTACCTAAAGGTAAGTTTTATTATATGCTTACCTAAAATAAAAATCAATATGCGAAGTTTACTACCACTGTAAAATCCACATCCCAAATTCAAATGCATGTTTCAAATAGTAATAAACACAAAAAGACTTATTATGTTGGAGGCTTTATGTCTTCTAATTTAAATACATTGCTTGTTATTATATTTTGTAGACATACTGTTTGTATTTATAGCATGTTCCCCTTAAGAGACTGTACAGGGAACATTGGGAGTTCCATGCCATTCTCCACAGGAATCAGCTGTACACATCTGTTATCCAGGTCGCCAACTTGGATGATAAAACTTCACCTTTGAGCGTAACAGTCTGCTGAGATTGTTTCAAAAGTAACTCAAGCAAAACATACACTGTATATTTACAATTCTTGCACTGTGTTTAATTGAACTAACACAGCTACTCTGTTTTCCTACCCGGACAAATGAACACTCTGCATGAGAGGGTTTGGAGGCAACCAGCTGGGTGATTTATTTTAACAACTGATGAATGTACAACTCTTGAAATAACCAACTCTACTCTTTGTGTCTGACTGTCCAACCACATGCTTTTACCACCATAAGGACACTACCCCAGAAGTATTTGCTTTTCTACATGTCAATGGAGAGTAAACAGTCAATGAAAACAGTGCTTCCCTTCAAAGTCATTTTATAAACAGTTTATCATTGTGTTTATTCCTCGCACCCATTGCTGATCTAAATGTGCTAAGGATTTGTTTGGATGTTTTTCATCTATTTGCTTGGCTTCCTGCAGTCCTGTGAAAGCTAGTCTCCAGCTTTCAGTTTATAACTTCAGGCCTTGTTAAATAATGTGAAGGTGGCTATTGTATATGTTTTATAATGCACAACTCTAAAGTGTATAAAGTGGGAAGTTCTGCCATACAAGGCAGTTCTTTGAAGTATTTCATGTGCTAGATCAGTTACTTGCCCTTGTTTGTGCAGCATCCTTTGCATCTGAATCTCTCACAAGTGTTAATTCTAAAACAAGTGATTATCCTTCAGTAAACTGTTATCTTGTTGAAAAGGGAATTATTTTGCTCACAATGCTAAAGCTACCCATTTGGTTAACCTGACCCTCAGGCCCTAGATTTCTGTCCTCTTGACACCCGTCCCATCTTTCCCACCCTTACCCCATTTCTTTTTCTATGTTTTTCCATGCTTTTGTTTCTCCATTAATATCTCCTGCTTCATGTTTATATTGAATGAAACTACTACTACTACACACATACACACACTCCAATTTATTTTTGGGATGAAAAGATGTTTCTGTCACCAACTGTTTTTTTTTTAGGATGGTACTTCTCCACTTGTCAATCCGCCACAGTATAGCCACATGTGCAGGCAGAATGAAATACATGTACATCATCATGCCTGCTCCGGGTTTGCAGGACATAGCGGAATACTGTTACTGGTAATTGGTAGCCAGTTATCATGTGCTTGCTACGACTGCTAAATACCTCAGACTGTCTACTTTCCAAAAAGGGGTAATTTTAGAGGATATTTGTACTGACCTGGCATTTTAGAGGACCTCAAAAAAAAGCCATCATTACATAAGGACTGATCAGTTTTCAAATATATATATATATATATATATATACCATAGTTTGTAAACACTATAACTTTCACACAAAGCAATTAATATACACTTATTGGGATCTTTTTTTCTACCAAAGAGCACAATACATTTTGGCCTAAATTTATAAAGAAATGTGATTTTTTTTTTTACTGGATATGTTTTGTACCAGAAAGGTTCTTTTATTCAAAATTATATAATAGAATATAAAAAAATCCAGTGATGATAACATGCCACCAAAAGGAATGTCTGTGAAAAAATTATCTAAATTTAATTTGGGAACAGTATTGCATGACCGTGCAACTGCCCGTTAAAGTAGCGCAGTGCCAAATAGCAAAGAAATTCCCTGGTCATGAAGAGGGTAAACCCTTCCAGAGCTAAAGTGGTTATTTAGCCATAGTTCCTGGTCATTGGATCATGGGACAATACTTCATGCACTTGTCTGGTTTTTGAGTTAAAATACAGTTGCAGTGTCTTCTTAAAACAAATTTGTACCTTCTGTGCTGTGAATCCTGAAAAACTGTTGGTTTCATATGCCTCCAGACCCTTTTTTTGTGTTGGAATTGAGACAATGTTATGCTCTTTTTCTATGTATGTCTCCTTGTTATACCTTCAAGAAAACAAAGAAAATCTTTGAAACAGAAAAGAGAATTATTGTTAAGTCACAGAGACTCAAAACTAAAGGTTATGGACAACATGATTGATGATGATGGATGATGTAATTAATGGCTGATTTTCATCAGGGGATATTGTTTATATTTTTATATGTAAAATCTAATATGTTTTCACATTGTGTGTTTATTTACTTTTGACCCTTTTGGATGGAATGAGTGGTGTTAATGTACCTGGTAATCATACCACTTGGAGGGATGGATATCTGAGGTCTCCTTTACTCTAAAGGAATCCCAGGTTCCTCTAAAATGCCCAACAAACCCCCACTTCCCTTTTGGGGGACAGAATGTGGATAGGAGGCCCTTGCCCCTAACACTGGGACAGGAAGGAGCCTTGCAGGAGAGAGGCTTTTCTGCCCCCATTCCATGGTGCTCAACAATGTTGAAGGACATGTGACCTAATATGGTACAGGAAGGGAGAATGCACACTTGCTGCCATCCCTTTCCATTCCACCCAGGGTGCATGCCTGAGTAAGGGCTTGGTTTTGACCCCATGCAGTTTTTCTCCCACTTTTTTAAAAGACGGCACACCTTACAAAAATAAGATGGAAACCAGTCCCTTATTATTATTATTATACAGTATTTATAAAGCACAAGCAGTTCGCTCAGCGCTGTACATTGTAAAGGGAGACAGAACATGCGACAGTACAATAACAATACAATGCGATACACGAAGGGTTCGAGGGCCCTGCTCTTTCGAGCTTACAATCTAGGAGATTATTCAGACATGAAGCCTGGATAGACAGGAAACAGAGTGCATACCTCTCAACAATGGAGAGGGGGGAATTGATAACTTGCAAAGGGAGAGAAGCAAAGCCTCCACCCCCTGCAAGGCACCTTGACCCAATGTTGAGGAGGGACCAAATGTCACCCAAAAGGGATGTGGGAGCTTGTGGTGGGAAATATAAGAATGTGGAAGTCCTCTTCAGAACAATGTAAATCCATTGTCAACCACGTCATCCAATGATGTAAATCCATTGTCAGTCATAACTATTCACCACCTGATGATGTTTCCCCATAGCAATGGCGACCCACCACCTAACAATGCTTCCCCACCACACACGCCCATCACTAAATGATAGATCCCTGGGATTAAGTGTCCTGAGTGATGTCATTATTGTCATTACCAAATATGGTCAGTGACATCCCCCAGGGTGTCTGGGTGTCTGTTTATATTCTAGCTTCCTGTGATTTAGGAATACATCAGAGCAACATCATCAGGCAGTGGGTCGTCATGGCACTGTGACTTTTGTACTTCAACACTGGGACAAGGTGCCTTGCAGGGACACCCATCCTTCAAAGGTACTCCCCAGTGTTAAAGGCATATGGCCTGGTATGCCCATTTGCAATGCTTTAAAATAATTTTCAGCTCATTTAGAGGTAACCTTGAATGATTTCCCTAGAATAATTGCTGTCAGTCTGGTGTGCATCATAATACCTAGTATGTGTTGCGCACTTGTTTTTGTATGTTGGCACACCCTACAGACATGTTTACGTTTGTATGTGTATTTGCGCATGGGGCAGGGAGGCTTTGAAATTTTTTTTTACGTTTTTTATTGACTTTATAAAACTCACCCCTACACAGCAATAACAGGCTAGAGGAGGAAACCATAGTGAAGGCCACAGCTTTTTTCAAGCAACTGACAGGGTCTCTTTAAATATTTATAGTGCATCTGTACATATCTACAGTATAAGATGTCTATACATGCAAAACAGACATGTCATATTGAGTTATAATGTATACCACAATGTTTTTGAAAGGTCAGTGTAGACATTCAACAGTTTATCCATATAGGCCAATTCTGATTTATTGTAAATGGTCACATTTTAATACTGAAGTGATATAAACATTTATATAACCTATTTACCAGCCAGAATTTTATTTATTCCCCCAAATATTGTTAAAGACTCCCTATTTTAAAAGGTCCACAAAAGTTATTTAGGGCTGACCAAATGTGATGGCGCTGTGACAATGCCATATGTTTCTAACAGATGTTTTTCTGCTTTATTAATAAAATTCTGAAACATATTTCATGTTCAGCCAAAATTTAATGTTAGAATGCAGATTATTGCTCCTTTTCACAGATGATCTTGTGGGAAAGATGAAGGAATGACAATCATACTTGAATTCGCATTTTCTATTAAAGTGGAACATAATTTGAATGAAAATAACAAAAAAAATTTGTAGTGCACTGCTAACTTTATAGAATCATAAATTACATACATTTTCCAAAGCAACATATCTAATATCCAGTGGCATCCAGTGTATTGTTTACTTTTAGGCTTTAGGTTAATTTTTAGACACATTGGGGTTGAGTAATTATTTCACCGTATTCACTAAGCTCTGGGGAAAATTCTCTTGTAAAGGGCAACTTCTCTAGCAAAGTGAAGAGTCTATCTGCCTTTAGTAAATCAACCTCATGATCCAGGTATCTCTGTTTAAAAATGTTCCCGAGTAAAGACACTCAAAAGAAATCTGCTATGCACCATTTACATTGAAATGAAGCCATAAGCAAATTTATGAAAAATAATTATTTCAAAAAAATGCAATCATAGTTTATGAGGTCTACCTAACTGAGAAAATGAGTTGAACCAGATAATAATACTCATTTCTGTAGGTTTACTAGATATATAACACAAGATATAAGGAGAGCGCAGATAATAAGGCGAGCACAGATAATATATGCGAATGCGTGCCCCTGAAGACGTGTTGGGTAAGCCTTACATGCTGACCTCACACCGCCACGGCATTCAGAGCGGTGGCCATCTTGGTATACTTTTATGCATTTAACTCTTTGCTGTATCCATGTGGATTACTTTTAACTATTTACAATAAATACTACACTATATTGCCATACCTTTGGCTCCTGTGGCGAGCTTCTCCCCCTAGGAGGATCCTTTGCTGGTTTTGCATAGCCCTGACCCTGGAGAAGTCCCTATTTATGGCTTCCTGAGACCCCCCATAAGGATCAGCATTAACACTATTATACAAGCAGTGTTCTGGTGAGAGCACATCCACATAAGGTGGTGGATTCCCATGTAGAATCATGAGCACTCTTGAGCATCCCAGCTGGTATTGCTGCACCTTGTAGTTCCACGAACACCGGGCATTGCTGTGACCTGTAGTGCCACGGACTATGTATAATTACTAATATTGCTAAAAAGCACACACGTGCAACTTGGCACTTCTGTGACCTGTAGTGCCACGGACTATTTATATTCACTATTTATGGTCAGATTTTTTTTTAGGATTCTATGATTTTATATGATATGAGACGTTTTTATTGTATGAACACTTCTATTCACATAAGCACTCTATGATTGCATTTGTCACTTATGCTTTAGTGCTGCACATAAATTTGAATTGATTTCTGTAGGTTTACTAAACTGTAGCAGAAACCCTTTACCCACCAATCTATAGGGAGCTTTTTATTTAATATAATTATTTATATTGTAATTAATATATAGGGTTGCTATGGTGCTAACAGTTTGCGCAGTGCTTTACAATGTGAGGGCAAACAGTACAGTTACAATACTATTTAATACAGGAGCAATTGGAGGGCCTTGCTCATTAGAGCTTACAATCTAAAAGGGAGGGGGGTCAAATGATACAAAAGGTAATAACTGTGGGGGATGTACAGTTGTTAGGTGGAGGCAGGATGGGATTCTCTAAAGAGAAAAGTTTTCAGAGATCGTCTAAAAGTGGACAGAGTAGGAAATAGTTGGACAGATTGGGGTAGGGACTTCCATAGGATGGGAGAGGCTTGGGAGAAGTCCTGGAGGCGAGCATGGAAGGAGATGACAAGGGAACTAGAGAGCGGGAGGTCTTGGGAGGAATGAAGAGAGCTTTTTTAAGTATTTAGGTGCAAGACTAAAAAGAGTTTCCCAGTAATTAAGTTATATTAGACCTCTTTAGTCCTGCACTTATGTTATCTGACTGTGCCCGCCTGTTGTCCTTTCTTTTTCATAAGGATATTAGATCAAGCATAAAACATTCAAGATCATGAATTGCATGTGGTTTCTTCTCAACATCAAAGCTGTCAATGATGGGGATGAGCACAGATACAGCAAAGCTGCCACTGTCTTTCAATAATAATAAAGCATGGCAGGCCAGACACTTTATTTATTTATTTCAGGTACTTATATAGCGCCATCAATTTACGCAGCGCTTTCCATATATATTGTACATTCACATCAGTCCCTAACCCTCAAAGGGCGTACAATCTAAGGTCCCTAACTTACATTCATACATGCAATTTATTCTGGATGCTTGTGCTTTTTTTGCTATAAACTGTTATTTAGAATCTAATCAGCCCTGCCAATAAAAATACATAAACATTTTTGTATAGACCAGAGTAATGTTTTTCAATATGTGACCTTAAAAAAAATTAGAACTTTATTTCAATATTTTATCTTAGAATAAATTTCAAAACAAATTATTTAAAGCACTGCAACTACCTAAGTACACTGTTGAAATGAACACATGAATATGTGATCTATTTTACTTGAAAAAGTGCACTACTGTGTTTTTCTCTCTTATCAATAATTCCTTGTGTTAGATTGAAATTATTGTGCATTGCAGTAGACAGTGCTTGTTTGCCTAGCATTACTGTCCCTCCATCTCCCAGTCCTTTTGTGCAGGGGATTGCAAAAGGAGGATATTAAGACAGACTGTAAGGCTATTTTTCATACATTTTAGGTGTAAAACTTCCAGATGCCAAACATTTTTTTTTAATTTTGTGAGTTAAACCTCCTGTCAGTTTTTATTGCTTTCCGTGTCCCAACTGGGGAGACTCATCCTTTCTTGTCTTGGTGACCATTATCTCTGATACAGAAAATGATAGGAAATTCAACATTTTGGGGCTTTCACAGCAATAGGAGGCGTGGGACAATCTTCCACTAGGGACACCTGTTCTGGTTATATGTATTTGTCTATAGATGCTAGTAGACTTTCAAATAAACATTCATATGAAACTTCTCAGTACATTCAATGACTTAAAGATTGTTGTTGGAAAGTATTCAAAATTTTGCTTGCTTTCAACATTCATTTGTGGAACAAATGGACTTTTCTGAATGAAAGCCAAATACACTGTGATAAATTTGTATGTCCGAGCATAAAATACTTTGAATTTTCTTCTCACTGCAGTTGAAAGCAAACATCAATTTCACCCCACTAACAATTAGAAAATCAAACAAACTTTCTTAAAATGAAACATTTCAAATTAATTCCAACTAGTCTATGACCAGCTTTATAGGCGATTTCTCCATTCTCTGGAGATATTTCCTCTTCTATTGTGTCTCTTAGACAGAAAATTAAGGGAAATCACACCAATAAGGCCAAGGAACTGGGTTGTAACCATTCCCTACCCTATCAAAAACAAAAAAAATTCTGGACGTTTTCTTTACAAGTTTAAATCAGTATTTTTTGCTAGCACATTACTTCTAATCCCCCAAAATGATATATATATATATATATATAAATATATATACATATATATATATTTTTTTACAAAGGCAATAGAGAATGAAATGGCAATCGTTGCAATTTTTTATGTCAAATGGTATTTGCGAAGTGGTTTAAAAAAAAAAAATACACTTTAATGAATTAAAAAAAACAAAACACAATATACCCATAATTTTGTTTGTAAAATATGAAAGAGGATGTTATGGTGAGTAAATAGATAATTAACATGTTACGCTTTAAAACTGCGCACATTCGTGGAATGGCGACAAACTACTTAAAAATCTCCATTGGAGATTGCTTCAAACATTTTTTACAGTTTACCTGTTTAGAGTTAGAGAGAAGGTCTAGCACTAGAATGATTGCTCTCGCTCTAACGGTCAAGACAATACCTCACATGTGTGCTGGGAGCACTGTGTACATATGCGTGTGTGCGTTATGTATGCGTTCACTACTGTGTGTGAGCATGGAGGAATGGGGGTGCTTTAAAAAAAGGTTTTCCTATTTATTTTAGATTCTATTTTTACACTATCTGTTTAGTTTTTTTTAATCACTTTTATTCCTATTAGAAGCAATGTAAACATCCTTTGTAATAGAAATAATAACAATAAGACCTCAAACCTCTCCTTTACCTTTTATAAGCAAAAGATAATTTAAAAAAAATTTTTTTTGCTTTAACCTGTTCCTGACCGTGCAATAGCCAAAACATGGCTACAGTGTGGGTGGCTAGTTCTGGGAGGGCGTCCATGGACGTCCTCCCAAGACTGCACCCCCCGCCCACCCCCTGGGGCATGCACTGCGCGCGATGCACTACGGAGCGGGCCAATCACAGCCGCTCTTACCATGTGACCAGCTGTGTCCAATCACAGCTGATCACCGGGTAAATAGGAAATGCTGATTATCGGCAGTCCTCTCCTCACACTGACAGCGCATGAGGAGAGGAGAGCCTGTAAGCAGCATTTTGCAGGGGGATATCTATACTGATCATCAGGGCACTGATCATTAGTGTCCTGGTGATCAGTGTAGCCTCATCAGTGAGGCCAATAGTGCTCATCAGTAACCATCTGTGCTGGCAATCACTGCTGGCAATCAGTGCCCATCAGCTAATCGGTGCCTAAAATTGGTCTGGGCAGAAAGGTAAAAGTGCCCGGTAGGCAAGTTGTTAAAAAGATTTTAAAAAGTTTACATCCGCCCCAGACCGGAAGTGACGCCATGTCGTTGCTTTGGTCCTCCAATGCCATAGAGATGATCAGAGGCGATAGAGTCTCTCATTGCCTCTGCAACCAGCCGGTCGTACTGTCATATTGTTTCTTGGGCATGCTGGTTTTAACGGAAAGCCTGAGAAACACCAGAGAGAGGTGGGAGGGGACATCTACAGAAAGTGATCCAGTGGCTAATGGGCCACTTGGACTGCTGTCATTATAAAGCTAGCCGCTGGCAGAAAAATAAAGACACAGGTTTTATGGCTGATATCTTCAGCCATAACCCTGGTAAACCAATTCTAAACTGCAACGTTTATATACCTGTTGCGGTTGGCAAGTGGTTAAAGATTAAAACCTGGATTACACATGTAACTTTAAAAATCTGTATATTTACTTCCAAGAATATGTTGTGATTCCTGATATTTTCAAAGGTAGACTATTTCGTAAATCTTTGGTTTCTGGTTTTCTCAACATTTAAACTGTTTAACATAATTAATTATGATGTAAAGCATTAATCTCCAAAATTCTCCTGTCAGTTTTTCTTTATCTAATGTTCAAAGTTTAATGCTGAACAGTTTCCAGTTGGTTGGTATCTCATTTGGCCTCACTTCAAATGAAAGATAACTGAAACAAGTTATCCAAGAATGCTCTTTAATGAACCAGAATGGCTGACTGTATAAATGTCAGGGCTGTCCAGGGCAGCTGAAGTTTCAATGCTATTTTGTTTTCATAAAAAGTAACCATAATGACCCATCATATTATGTCGCCCTCTTGTGTCCCTTCTGTCCAAGTCTTGGACCATTCAGCATGTTTTCAAGAGATACATTTGGGGCACAGTTAAAAGCTTGGTTGGCTGCATTATAATTTTCTCCCACGTGGTGCAAAGATAAGTACAGTGCCACAACAGGCCACGTGAAAAGGATCATACAGAAGCCATACCAATTTCATTATAGCAAACATAAGTACATTTGATAATGATATTACAGTGTGGATTGCTAAATGATAAGGAGGTAATTATTTTGGCTCAAAATGTTTTCATTGAGTCACAAAGCCAAATTTGCTTCTCATGGTTACTTTATTTGTACTAATTCTAACTTCTGAATAGAAGTAAAACTAATCACTAAACTCTAATATCAGCTTTAACCAAGTTGAAAAAAAGAGAAGAGGCAGGCTCATTGCAGAAGACGTGCAATGTATCTTCTGCAATAAAATACACATACCTGCCTGTTTTCAATACTTTCACATTTTAACACAGTGCAATGCCTGTGTGCTAGCATGACTGCATTTCTGGGCATGCGCAGGAGTGATGTCAATCCACACCGACCAATCAAGAAGGCAGAAGACCAGCACCCAGAAGAAGCCAGAGAGAAGTTGGCATCAGTGAGGGACCTTGCGGGTGTTGGACTGTTGAAACAAAGTTAAAGAACATGTAAACCCAACATTTCATATTCCTGATATGTGCCTGCTGTGCCATGTACTTGTATGAAAAAGTATCCTGTTCTCTTTGTATTGCTTCCTTTGTGTGAAATCCCTGGTGTTCCTGCCAGTCCCTCTGCTTTCATATTAAAAAACTGACAGCAAGCAGGAGAACACACCATTGTCAATTTTCTGGCTTTGCTGGGAACTCAGTGTGCTCTCCTCCAATTATCAGACTTTTCCTGACTCCTCCAAACTCCTCCGCACACGCACATCATTTCACTGGGAAGATCAGTGTGCTGCAGTTTCTGATCCTCGTATGCAGCTAAGAACAGAGAGAAAATTTGATCAATTATAAGAAAGGGAAAAAAAGGTATTTATAATGTTTTTATATCTGTAGCACCCTCTTAGTTAGCCAGGGGAAGCTCTAGCTTCAATTGTTAGATAGTGGCTGAGTAGCAGCCTAGGTGTAATAGCCGGGTGGGTCAAATTTAGGTCAGAGCTGAGAGGCTCTGAAGACCAGCACTCTAGGATTTCCCCCTGCTCTAGAACTTTGCAGAAAATCTAGAAGCAGTGGGCGGAGGTGAGGAGTGGCTGGACTGTACTCTTTGAGGATCCTGGCCAATCCCCAAAAGAAGGCTTGACAAGGGGCCAGGACAGCCCTTAAGACTAACTGAGCCTGCTCAGCAGGAGGAGAGTTGGAGGAGAGTTCCGATGGAAGATGAGGAAGTGAGGCTGGGGAGCAGGAGCCTGGGAGGGAGCCCATATGGAAAAGGGGCTCACCTCCAGGCAAGATGAGGGTTTACAATCACTGTCAGTCAGTGATATTCAGTATGACTTTAGTTCAGTTTTAACTTAGTAATATGATTTAACCATTTGCCAACCATATCATTTAGATGTACGGAGGCAAAGTGGCATTGCTGGATCACCTATCTAATACGTGATCCAGCTCTTCCAGGTAGGGGGTGCACACACCTCGGCTGTGCTGTGATTAGTTACAGCACAAGTTGATCAGCGGGTCCCAGCCAATGATTGATAGGGATGTGCCAGTGTTTGTTTCTCTGCAAATCAAGGAGTAAAAACCAGCACATCTCTTAGTAAAAGCAGCACACAGTAAACACACCAAGCATTGTTAGGCACACAGTTAACCCCTTGACCACCCCTAGATGTTTACTCCTTCCCAGCCAATGTCATTAGTACAGTGTCATTACTAGTATTAAATAAATAAATAGAAAAATATAAAATCCAATATATGCCATAGTTTGTAGATGCTATAACTTTCATGCAAACCAATCAATATACACTTATTGGGATTTTGTTTTGCCAAGCACATGTAGCATAATACACTTTGGCCAAATGTTATTAGATTTTTTGACATATTTTTTATTGGATATGTTTTATCGCAGAAAGTAGAAAATATTTTTTTGTATATTGTTGTCTTTTTGTATTTATATTGCAAAAAATAAAAATTTCACTGGTGATCAAATGCCACCAAAAAAGTTCTATTTGTGTGAAATAAAAATTACATAAATTTCATTTGCGTACAGCATCGCAAGGCTGCGCAATTTCCAGATAAAGTAGCGCAGTGCTGAACTGCAAAAAATGACCTGGTCAGGAAGGGGGTAAAATCTTCCAGAGCTGAAGTGGTTATAGAGTAATTTTCATTCCTTCTAAATTTGCAGCTTGTATTAAAATAATACTTAGTAATTCTGCCATGAAAGTCCTTGGTATGGTCCACAGTTGTCACCATCAGGAAGCAATGATGCACAGTTGTTGTTTTAGAGAGTGCATATAGACAGGAAGTGCCTGAAAGATTAGCAGCACTGAGATGAAAAAGTATTTTTTCATGAAAAAAAACAATTGGTAATTGTTTATGATACACAGTTTTTAGCAAATTAAAACTCACCCAGATAGGAAGAACACATTCAGTTCAGTTATATTTCTTCAAAAATCATCAGATGTATTTACAAGTACTGTCATCATAATTGTCTAAAATCTATTTTTACACAATACCACAATCCCACAATACTCTACACACAGAGAACTGCGAGAAATGTCAATACTTTTTTCTTTTTGAAAATTCTGTGTTATTAACCAGTTGCCGACCAGCCACAGTACATATACTGCGGCAGGGCGGCACCGCTGCGCAAAATCACGTATATGTACCTGCACCGCCGATCGCAGACGCGAGTGTCAATCACCGGGTCCTGACCGGTGATTACCCGCCCGGTCCCGGCGATTGCTGGCAAACACTGACACGGAGCACAGCTGCATTGTTTTCAATGCAGCTCTGCTCCCTGTCAGTTTCCAGTACACTGTTCTGGAGAGTGGAGTTCAGCTTTCCGGGACAGTGTATTCCTGTGAAGCACACAGCACCCGCCCCCTAGTAAAACACTCCCCTCACACAGTTAACCCTTTGATTGCCTAAAAAAGTTAACCCCTTCCTCCCAAGTGCCATTAGTACAGTGTCAGTGTTTTTTTTTTGCACTGATCACTGTGTTGGTGTCACTGGGTATGTCAGTGACCCCAAGTCAGTTCCCCCCCCCCATGTCAGAATGTCCGCTGCAGTCCCGCCATAAGTCGCTGATCGCCGCCATAAGTCGCTGATCGCCACCATTATTAGCAAAAAAAATAAGAAAATTCCAGTATATATACCGCCATTTGTAAACGCTATAACTTTCACATAAACCAATTCATTTACACGTATTGGGATTCTTTTTAGCAAAGAAATGTCGCAGAATACATTTTGGCTGAAATTTATGACGAAATTTGAGTTTTACATTTTTTTACTGGTCATGTTTTATAGCGAAAAGTCCAAAATATTTTTTTCCCTCAAAATTGTATAGTGCAAAAAATAAAAAACGCACAGGCAATCAAATACCGCTGAAAGAAAGCTCAATTTGTGAGGGAAAAAAATGTAAATTTAATTTGAGTGCAGCGTTGCATGACTGCGCAATTGTCCGTTAAAGTAACGGAGCGACATAACACAAACCGCTTCTGTAAACGCTTCCTGACCGCCCTATAGCAGAAATACAGCTATAGGGCAGCACAGGTGCACAAAATCACACACACATATATATATATATATATATATATATATATATATACGTGATTTACGCTCCCATGGTTTTCACGCCTCTCCCAGATAGCGTCAGATTGCCTGTCAGTACACCAGTCATCACATTTAACCCCTCGATTGCCAGGAAGACGCTCATACACAATAAACCTCCATTGCTAGTATAGTGTCTGAATGGATTAATATCTTTGATCAGATCAGCACTATACCAGTGTTCACATTAGTATAGCGTTCCAAAAAATGTAGCTTTAGCGGGATCAGTCCCGGCACCTGCCAGCACCTGTGTTTAGCCCCTACGCTTACCCCCCCCTTCTCCCCCAGCAAGTGCAGTGTCAGTAGGTCACTGTCACTTGATACATTGCACACAAAACCGCAGTGTGTTCGCAGAATCAGACCTGATCTCTGTTAGCACTTGCCGGTAAATTTTGATGACTCTCACACTGTGTGCAGCAGAGTGCCAGTACTAGTGCCGCGCTACCTTTTGGTGAACTGGCGAGCACCAGCGGCCTAGTACATCTTGGTCTTTCACATACCTCTTAGATTGTAAGCTCCCAGGATCAGGGCCCTCCTAATCCTCTTGTATTGAACTGTATTGTTGCTGTATTGTCTCCTGTTATATTGTAAAGCACTGAGCAAACTGTTGGCGATATATCAATCCTGTATAATAATGATAATACCAGCACTGTAGTATGACTTGGCGACGCGGTGAGTCCCATAAGTCCAGTACAAGCTGGTGCGGTGGCGAGCACAAGTATTGTCCCGCAACAACCAAGAATTCACACACAGGCCCGTAGAGCCCCTAGTATCCTTCCGGATGTGCTTGCAAATCCCGATTGGCAGCCGACAAATTCTGCAGCACCTGTACTTCCCCCATTCACTGCCCAACCCGGAATTCAGGTGGAAACAGCAAATTTACTACTCTGCTTGATTTTTTGGAGCTGTTTTTCATGGACAATCTGTATGTATTGATTGTGGATTAAAGCAATTTATATGTGCAACAACTTATTGCCGCCAACCCAAATTTAAACCTTGCCAGACCATTCACATGGAAACTCATTACGGTTTCCGAATTTACATTTTTTTTGGGCCTAACCCTCAACATGGGCATTACTAAAAAAAATGAATTGCGGTTGTATTGATCCACAGACCCGATTCTTCATATGCCCCTGTTCTCTGCTGCCATGGCCAGGCATAGATACGAGAGTATAATGTGTTTTATGCATTTAAATGACAATACACTCTGTCATCCTCGGGGTGACCCTGAATTTGATCGGTTCCACAAAATTCAGCCCCTCAAAAATCGTCTTAATCAAAAATTTGCAGATGTCTATTCTTCCCAGCAAAACATCTGCATTGATGAGTCCCTCATTCATTTTTCTGGCTGCCTTGCATTCAAACAATTTCTCCCCTGCAAGCGTGCCAGATATGGGGTCAAGATGTAGAAGACCTGTGAGAGGGCAACAGGCTATACTTATAAGTTTCGGATTTACGAGGGAAGAGATAGTCACGTGGAGCCCCCCGGATGCCCAGACTACATGGGGAGCAGTGGCAAGATAGTTTGGGACTTGGTGTCATCCTTTTCCACATATGGGGTACCACTTATACGTGGACAATTTTTATTCAAGCGTGCCACTATTTAGACATTTGTTCAATCTTGGAACTGGCGCATGTGGCAAAGTGTAACCTAATGTGTGCCCACCATTAGAAGTGGGTGGATGCAGGGCGGTATATTCTAATGGTGGGCTTTTTCTGGCAGAGATTTCTTCTCTTTTTTTCATTCAGTCCACAGGCTGCATACAAAAAAAAAAAGTACATAGCATATATACCCAACAAGGACCAGCGACGTACTGGTACATCACTGGATTTGAACGGTTATACCAGGATGATGCCTACAGCTACAGGCATCATCCTGGTATGGTTTTTTTCAGCCGGCAGTCGGCTTTCATGTAAAAGCAATCCTAGTGGCTAATTAGCTGCAGAATTGCTTTTACAAGCAGCAGAAGATGATGCCCCCTCCCCCGCTGCCTTCCACGGCCTTCTCGGGCAGTCCCGTGCCATCGAGGGAACCTGAGAATGCAGCCGGTGTTTCTGCCAGCTGACCAAAGAGCTGATTGGAGACCAGAATGGTGCCAATCATCTGTATAGTCTAAGAAATTAGAAGCTATGAGCATTTCATCACTTCAGTTTCGCAGGATATAAACAGCGCCATTTGTAAATTGGGAAAACATCTGATCACACCAATTTTGGTTTGATTAGATTATGTAAGGGCAGAGGAGAGATCTAGAGTCTGATAGAACCCAGATTTCTCAAAAAAGAATATATGACAATGCCCAATGAAGATATAGGGGATATTTGCATTCCCTGTGATAGCATTAAAAGTGATTAAAAAAAAAGAAAATTAAAAGGTACAGTGTAAAAATAATTAAAAAATCAAAATAACTTAAAAAAATAAACCTCGCCCCCTTCACACGCGCACACCTGTGTGCACGAGCATTGACCCGGTGCCGGTATGTAAACAGCAGTTGCACAATGCATGTGAGATATCGCCATGAATGTAAGATCAAGGGCAGTTATTCTAACACTAGACCTCCTCTGTAAATCTAAAATGGTAGCTTGTAAAGTCTTTTAAAACGTTGCCTATGGATATTAAAATTGTATGCAGTTTGTCGCCATTGCACGGGGCATGCGCAGTTTTAATCATGTCATGTTTGGTATCTATTTACTCGGCATACCATCATCTTTTATATTTTACCAAATAATTGGCCAATATATTGTGTTTTTGTGCATTAAAAGTAAACAAAAGTGTTTTTTTTATTTGCATTTGAAAAATCGCTGTGTGAGTACTATGTGACATTAAAAATTGTAGCACCCAACATTTTATTCACTAGGGTGTCTGCTTTAAAAAAATATATAATGTTTGGGGGTTTAAATTAATTTCTTAGCAAAAAATACATATTTTTTTCATGTGAACAAAAAGTGTCAGAAAAGGCTTAATCTTCAGGTGGTTAGAAGAGTGAGTGATGTATGGCATAAATGGTGAATGCTTGTGAGCTATTATGAAATGAGGTGTTCAATATGTGACTTTAGATGTCCTTATTTCTCACGTGAGGTTCGCTGGCACTTGCACTGACTCATATGCTAGTGTATATATAATATTTTCAAAATAGATAGTGCCGCGCTCCCATGTACCAATATGTATATCTTATACTTTCAAAGTGCTAATGAATAGCTTTCAAGATACTGCATGTATCAAACAATTATTACTAGTGACTCAAAACATCATTGTGAATATTAATCTTCATGCAAGTGACATTAATAACTGATAATCCTAAGGTGATAGTGCCTATTAAAGTACAGTGATATACAAATCAGAAATACTCCTCTATTCTACTGTGATCCTTATATTTATATTGTGCAAACACATATATATTATGTGCACGTGCTTATGATATATTCAATAAAAAAAAAAAAAAAAAAAAAAAGTCTTTCAAAATAAATGTGCAGGTGGATTCTTGGTTCCCTCTCGCCGAGTGCTTAATGGTCTCCCTATGTGCTCACCTCTATATTTGCCTGAATAAATCCAGGCAAATACACTTTTTATCCTTCCAGGATAGATGGGATGGAATGATGCTCTTGAATTATCTCAGAAGGTGGATGTGGATTTATATTTGTTCTCCTGTAGCTGCTCATGAGTGGGTATACTGACCATCTCTCTGAGGATCTCCCAATTCCCCTCCTGGGGCTGTTTCCTTTTCCAGTCCTCCTTATATCAGCTCAAAGGGTGTTGTTCAATTGAGAAAGGAAGACAAACAGACCATAGTGTCTTATCCTTGTGCAAAAAGGGGGTTTATTGCTGCCAGTTGCACAGTAGTATACAATTGTAGTCCAGCATAAATGTGCTCTGCCTCTGTTCCTGCAGTGCTGTCTACCTGTGTCTGTATTCAGATCACCGAGCCTCTCCAGTGCAATGTCGTGACGTCAGAGCCCCTCCCCTACGCGTATCGTCACAGGGTCACGTGACTTCATCAGGGGGAATGATTAGATCTAATCATTCCCTAATCTAATCTAATCATTCCCCCTGATGAAGTCACGTGACCCTGTGACGATACGCGTAGGGGAGGGGCTCTGACGTCACGACATTGCACTGGAGAGGCTCGGTGATCTGAATACAGACACAGGTAGACAGCACTGCAGGAACAGAGGCAGAGCACATTTATGCTGGACTACAATTGTATACTACTGTGCAACTGGCAGCAATAAACCCCCTTTTTGCACAAGGATAAGACACTATGGTCTGTTTGTCTTCCTTTCTCAATTGAACAACACCCTTTGAGCTGATATAAGGAGGACTGGAAAAGGAAACAGCCCCAGGAGGGGAATTGGGAGATCCTCAGAGAGATGGTCAGTATACCCACTCATGAGCAGCTACAGGAGAACAAATATAAATCCACATCCACCTTCTGAGATAATTCAAGAGCATCATTCCATCCCATCTATCCTGGAAGGATAAAAAGTGTATTTGCCTGGATTTATTCAGGCAAATATAGAGGTGAGCACATAGGGAGACCATTAAGCACTCGGCGAGAGGGAACCAAGAATCCACCTGCACATTTATTTTGAAAGACTTTTTTTTTTTTTTTTTTTTTATTGAATATATCATAAGCACGTGCACATAATATATATGTGTTTGCACAATATAAATATAAGGATCACAGTAGAATAGAGGAGTATTTCTGATTTGTATATCACTGTACTTTAATAGGCACTATCACCTTAGGATTATCAGTTATTAATGTCACTTGCATGAAGATTAATATTCACAATGATGTTTTGAGTCACTAGTAATAATTGTTTGATACATGCAGTATCTTGAAAGCTATTCATTAGCACTTTGAAAGTATAAGATATACATATTGATGTATGGCATAAACTTCTAATGCTGGACATAAAATGCCCCCCACCCCAAAATGACTCCTTTTTGGAAAGTAGACACCCCAAACTATTTGCTGAGAGGCACGTTGAATCAATAGAAGAATTAATTTTTTTCCCACTAGTTTTTGGAAAACGACAATTTTTTTTTTACACAAAATTGTCACTTAAATGATTTACTGCTCACACATGCCATTGGTATATGTGGAATTACTCCCCAAAATACATTCTGCTACTTCTCCCGAGTATGCGGGTACCACATGTGAGAGACGTTTTGGCAGTCTAGCCAAGTACAGGACCCCAAAATCCAATAAGCACCTTCAGGCTTTTAAAGGGCTTTATTTCCTCATTACACTTTCTGACTACCTATCACAGTTTCGGAGGCCCTGAAATGCCAGGATAGCACCTAACCCTCCCCCCCAAACGACCCCTTTTTGGAAAGTAGACATTCCAAGGAATTTGATAAGAAGCATGGTGAGTATTTTGCAGATCTCATTTGTTGCCACAAGTTTTTGGAAAATTAAGAAAAAAAACAAAAACATATTTTTTCTTTTTTTTTATATTTCAAAACCTTGTGAGAAAAAATGAGATCTGAAAATACTCACCATGCCTCTTTTTAAATTTCTTGGGGTGTGTACTTTCCAAAAAGGGGTCATTTTAGCGGGTTTGGTGCTATCCTGGCATTTCAGGGCCTCCGAAACAGTAATAGGTAGTGAGGAAGTGAAATGAGGACATTAAGCACCTTCAGGCTTTCAAAGTGGTCATTGGATTTCAGGATCCTGTATGTGGCAAGGCTCCCAAAAAGTCTTAGAAGTAGCAGTATTTTCGGGTGTAATCCACATATACCCTTGGCTTGTGCGAGAAATAAATCATTTAAATGACAACTTTGTGTAGAAAAAAAAATGTTTTTGTTATTTTCCAGAAACTTGTGGAAAAAAAATAAATCTTCCATGGACTCAATATGCCTCTCAGCAGATAGCTTAGGGTGTCTACTTTCTGAAAAGGGGTAATTTTAGCACCTCAAGAAATTTGATAAGCAGTCAGAAAGTAAAAGCTGTGTAAATTCCATTATCTATACCATAATTTGTAGACGTTATAACTTTCACGGAAAGCAATCAATATACACTTATTGGGATTTTTTTAACCAAAAACATGTAGCAGAATACATTTTGGCTTAAATTTATGACAAAATGTTTGTTTTTTGGATATTTTTTTATGCTCGAAATGAGAAAATATTGTTTTTCTAAAAAAAAACTTTTTTCTTCAAAATTTTTGTTTATAGCGCCAAAAATAAAAAGCGCACAGGTGATCAAATACCACCAAAAGAAAGCTCTACTTGTGTGAAAAAAAGGACATAAATTTCATTTATGTACCATATTGCATGACCGTGCAACTGTCTGTTAAACTAGTGCAGCGCTGTCTAGCAAAAACATGGCGTAAATTGCAGTATCTATACCATAGTTTGTAGACGCTATAACTTTCACACAAAGCAATCAATATACACTTATTGTGATTTTTTTTTTACCAAAAACATGTAGCAGAATACATTTTGGCCTAAATTTATAACTAACTTTGAGTTTACTATATATTTTTTTTTATATATGTTTTATAGCCGAAAGTAAAAAATATAATTTTTCTTCAAAATTTTCGATCTTTTTTTGTTTATAGCATGAAAAATAAAAAGCGCACATGTGATCAAATACCACTGAAAGAAAGCTCTATTTGTGTGAAAAAAGGACGTACATTTCGTTTGGGTACAGCATTGAATGACCGCGCAATTATCAGTTGAATTAGTGCAGCGCCGAGTAGCAAAAAGAGGCCTGGTCGTTAAGGGGGGTAAATCCTCTGGAGGGCAAGTGGTTAAGTTTTAACAGTATGTAGTGCAATGACATCAATACATAAACAAAAACTACACCCAGCTAGCATTCCCACAACCCAAATTGGGATACTGATATCACACATCCCAGGAGGCCTCAGGGTACTGTACAACGCATGCTTCGTGGTTTGCTTTCAGGAGTAAAGGCTGTCTCTTCCCAGTTCTTGTAGCCTGCTTCCTGATGACATGCCGCAGTGGATGCAGGTGGATCAGCGTACAATCTATGCTCGGAAAAGTCTGTACTTCTAAGCCAGCATATTTACAAAACTGGATTCCAGGAGCCCATAGCAGCCACATGGGCCACTGTGATTGCAGTTAGATCCTTGTGGATTCACACATGTGCGGTGCGAATTGAAGCTCCATTTTCAAACCTAATTAACAAAGTAGTTGTTCAGCAATTCAGGTCAGGTTTAGATCAGGATCAGGTCAGGATTTTATCCTGTTCACAACTGATTCACCTATATGTGAACTGCCTCTTAAATAGGAGATAGGTATATGGCATTTCATAAATTTTATGCGGTTGATATATTAAAGCCAAAAGGCTGTTCATTTGCAAGGGAAGTTGCACTTTGCAGGAGAATTTTCTCCAGTGCTTAGTGAATGAGGTGAAGCTCTGCTGACTTCCATCGCCAGATCATGTGCAATCAAAAATGCTGTGTTTTTTTTCCTTGTACATGATTGGGTATTCTTTGGAAAAGTGAAAATTCACAATTGCTGAGCCAAAGAGCTTTGTGGCAAATTCCCTTGCAAACTGAAACTTCCCTAGCCAATTTGCCATCAGTAAATCTACCCCATTATTTATTAACCACTTCCCATCTGCCCTATAGCAGAAATACTGCTACAGAGTGGCACGCGTGCACAAAATCACACACACACATACACACATATGTATATATATTTGTGGTAAAAAAGGGCATAAATTTCATTTGGGTGCAGCGTTGCATGACTGTGCAATTTCCAGTTAAAGTAACGCAAAAAATGGCCTGGTCAGGAAGGGGGGTAAATCCTCTAGAGGGCAAATGGTTAATACTGATCAAATCATAGCTATAAAAGATGCCAGAAAATTGCCTTTTATTATTTGTGCGTCAATTTTCATAATACGGTATCTCCCTGGTCACACCAGCTACTACTCATGTGATTTGATAGACTATATTGAATGACAAGTCGCACTCTATTGTCCGAAATGGAAGTGGTCAAATCAGTGCGACTCTGACTGCGCTGGAGTTGCAAAGATTTTGAAAATAGTTTGTGCACTACATTTTACAAGTTCAGATGTGATGTGCAGAGACATCTGTGCATGACGTTGCACAGATGTCTTCCAAGTCACACCGACATCCGACTTTGAAATCATGCGACAATTTCAAAGTCGGATTCAGTATGACCAAAGACTAAATGGTGTGATAAGGTTACTAGGCTAGCATGGAAATCCCTATGTAATCTGTTGTCATTGTTTTCTTATGCTCTGGATTATTTCCACATTAATTCTTTGCCAAAATAAAGGTCCCTTTACTCCTGTGTGCTGAGTGACTTGTTGAAACACAGCGAGCAGCAGGTGCAAATCAACAGACAGAAAACAAATGATTCAGTGTTTTAGGGGTTAAAGCACAACAACACTGTAGAAGAACAAAAAGAAAAACATTCCAGGCTGAGTGAACCCATTTAATGAGCACATACTTTTTATACAAACAAGCACAATGGGCATACCTAACTCTAATTAATCGAACCAGCCAGAATCGGTCCTAATTGGAGCTGTACATGTGAGCGTTTAATTATGCCGTTGTTTGAATTCTCTGTCCTCATGCATGAAATTCTCTTCTGTAGAATACTGTATGTAAATGCATTCTTCTACTTAATGCACATCTGCGTGCCTTTACTGTGCCAGTTCAGAAAAAAAAATGTCCTAGACGCTTGGGTAAGTGTGCATTTCAACATGATATTCAAATGTGACCATGAGAAAATGTCCTTCAATTAAGACCATGCTGCAGTTCTCTGGGGAACATTGTATGCTCCCTTATTTGCAAATATCAAAAGAGTCACTATATTTTTAACTGTCTAAAGACCTTGATAAAAGCACAGCATGTGAACTTACATAGTGTCCCCCCCCCAGTAATTGGCATCATTAAGTGCCAAGCATGAGTGCAGTCTTTGATGACACATCTGGCTCAGCTGATCATTCAAGAGACCAGTGTTAAGAACACAAACAGCATAAATTCAAAGGGCACCGCAAAAAGGTGAAAGAGTAATTACCATTACAATTGGCAGCACACGACAATATAGTAGTGTCTATGCTTCCTTTGGTTCTCCATGGGGGCTTATTAAGTTTTTCAACAAGAAAGAAGTGAGGGTGGGAGGGACATGGGATGGTTGAGTGCAAAAACACTTCAGAGTTCCAAAGTTCTCAAAGAAGAATATATTGAAGTCAGCTCGATGGGTCAGCTATAACAATCTTGCATTTGCCCCAAAAAAGGTCACCTAATAAAATCAAGTTACCTGCATTTCAGTTTCACAAGTGAATTGTCTACCAGCATCAGATGTCCAGACCAGGGGCGGACTGACAACTCATGGGGCCCCCGGGCAATAGGGGATCATGAGGCCCCTGTGTTCTTCCCCAAACTCAAAAAAGTCTATGAAAAAGGTACCAGGGGCATCTCATGGGGCCCCCTACTGACCCCGGGCCCTCAGGCAGTGCCCGAGTTTCCAAATGGTCTGTCCGCCCCTGGTCCAGACCTGACTAGTCTGGAACAAAAGTGGCAACCTCTGGCACACACATTGTATCGCACCAAATAAATAATATAGTGTGTGGTGCTGCAGTGCATTTTAGATGGCTATTTCAAAAATAAGAACATAGAATATTTGTCTCTGTAGAAAATATTGGTGGGTTTTGAAATATTCAGGGTGTATCTGACAAGACCATGAGCAGGGCCAATGACTTTGAAGCATTCATATGAAGCATTAATTTAGGACCTATGTCGAGGGAGGCGTTCTTGTCAAAACAGCAAAGGCAACATTTAACAATAAAAGGCTGAGTATGACCTGCTTTGCCTGAAGTTCAAACTCGCCTTAATAGGACATGCTGTGTTCAAAGAAACGCAGGGCAGCACAAAGCAAGTCAAACACAGTTCCCTAAAGTGGTTGTAAACCTTTGACATGAAATATGAATAAAGTATACCCTCGCTAGTGTGTACTTGTCTCTATCCAGAGAACTAAGACTACGTTCACACTAGCTTTGTCAGCAGGCGTCAGACAGGTGTTTGGGAAGCGTTTTTAATGCTTCTTAAATGCCTATAAAAATTCTGCACATGGCAGCACACAGTGCTGTTCACACTGAAGCATTAGCGTCGCGGCAAAACTGACGCCTCATGTCGAGTCAGGAGGAGTTGAAGCCTCACATTCAAATCTATGGTGACGCTTCTCAAACACCTGGCAGACATTTGCAGAGCATTTGCAAGGCGTTTGTGGAGCGTTAATACCATTAAACTTCATTATAGGCATTATGGGGCAGCATAGTGGCTAAATGGTTAGCACCTCCGCCTGGCAGTACTACGGTCGCTGGTTCAATTCCCAACCCCGGCACCACCTGCCTGGAGTTTGCATGTTCTCCTTGTGACTGCGTGGGTTTCCTCCCACACTCCAAAGACATGCTGGGAGGTTAATTGGCTCCTGTCTAAATTGGCCCTAGTATGTGTATGTATGAATGTAAGTTAGGGACCTTAGATTGTACGCCCCTTGAGGGTTAGGGACTGATGTGAATGTACAATATATATGTAAAGTGCTGCGTAAATTGACAGCATTATATATGTACCTGAAATAAATAAAAAAAAATTATAGGCGTTTGTGGTGCAGTTTTAACGTTTTGCAAACACCTATCAAATGCCTCAAAAACACGCATAGGGCATTTGGTGAGCGTTAAAACCGCTTCCCAAACGCCTGTCTAATGCCTGTCAAACGCTATAGGGGCATTTGGCAGGAGTTAGAAATAAAGTCAAGTGTGAACGTAACCTTAGTGTCATTTTTGTTTGTTGCCTCGTTCCTCTGCTATCAACATAAATGACGTCTGACAAGATTTCCTGAGACCAAGAGGAAAGGGGAGGGAGCTCCAGCACACAGCTCCTGATTGACAGCCTCAGCTCTGTTCCTTTGTGCTTTGCATAGATCAGGGGTGTCCAAACTTTTTTCAAAGAGGGCCAGATTGGATGAAGTGAACATGGTGGAGGGCCGAACATTTTTCTGAACATTCTTTGAACCATTATAATTAAATACAAATAAATTATTTTATGCCAAGTTAATTGCAAACGACATACTTTTCATTTCATAACATTAAGATCAACTGACAGCTGAGTTTTCACAATGTATTGAAAATAAATTAAAAAAAAACTTACCTGCACTAATGTGAAGGGTGAAAAAGGTAGCTGGAGCTGAAGTCTCTGCTCGGCAGCCGGGAGGGGAAGAGAAACACACTTCATGCTGGAAGCCCGGCCCTGACGTCACCGCCCTCTGTCGCTCCCACGCATGCGCACTGCTCTCAAGCAGAAGATTGTCTGCCACAGAAGGGAGGGCCGTGCGACAGCCGCATTTACACAGACCAGGGAGAACGCGCCGCAGTCAGGCATGCGCACTGCCCTCTGCTCTCAAGCAGAAGACTGTCTGCCATAGAAGGGAGGTACGTGGGAGGGCCACATTACACAGAGCAGGGAGGGCTGTTGGAGGGCCGTATTAAACCGACCAACGGGCCGTAAATGGCCCGCGGGCCGGACTTTGGACATGCCTGGCATAGATACATAGTTAGTCTGGCTGAAAAAAGACAAAAGTTCATCCATTTCAGCCATTAAAAAAAAAAAAGTTATAATCCTACACTCGCAGTTGATCCAGAGGAAGGCAAAATAACCCAGCAAAGCATGATCCAATTTGCTCCTGTAAGGGAAAAAAATTCCTTCCTGATCCCCCGAGAGGCAATCGGATATTCCCTGGATCAACTTTAACTATAAATGTTAGTAACCAGTTATATTCTGTGTATCCAAGAAAGAATCCAGAAAGAATTTGCGAAGGGGAAGTGTCCCATCCCTACAATCAGCTAACAGAGGTCTTCAGAGTATAACTCGCTGCCCCGCTTTCTGAAATCTCAGACAAGCTGTATAAATTCTGGACTTTGAACAGATGTAGAGAAGAGAAGATTGCAGATAAACAGGTATGACCTATGTAGGAGGATTTGTTTTATCTCTGTGTATCACCTGAGGCCAGTCACTTCACTAGGTATTTGAAAGGGTTCACAACCACTTTAACCACTTCCCATCCAGCCCATGTACATAAACTGCCGGGCAGGAGCAGGGCAGGAGCGGGTTGCCATTTACAAACGGTGCCTGCATTCACAGCCTGTGTGGCACCGAGCACACAGCGGAACACCGATCGCTGTACGGGACCTCTGTGTGAGGCCCCGATCGTGTGATTACTGATTGGCCAATCAGTGATCACATGAATAGTAGTAAGCAAGATGTCACTTCCTGACATCATTGCTTACTACTAGTGAAATCTGTGAATGACCAATCACAGCTCTCACAGTATTTCTCAATGGCTGCAAGAGAGAAGGAGAGATGATTGCTTTTACAGCCTTCATGGGTGTAAAAGCAATCAGTGTAAAAAAAAATGGTGACACTGTGCTGCTAGGGTGACAGTATGTTAAAAAAAAGTATAAAAAAATAATAATATAAAAAATAAAATAAAAATGTAAAAAAAAAATTTGAAAAATTATACTTTTTGGTTATAAACTAATTTGGGTTATTTGTTTTTTACTAAAAAGATAACTGGATACATTTTGGCCAAGATTCATGAATAAAGATTATTTATTTGCAAAATTTTATAAGAAAAACACTTTTTTTTCAAAATGTTTGAACTTTTTCATTTATATAGCAAAAAAATAAAAATCCCAGTGGTGAATAAATACCACCAAAATAAAGTTTTATCTGTCTCAAAAAAATGCTAAAAAATTCATAGAGGGTACAGTGTTGCATGACCACGCAATTGTCATTCACAGTGTGATAGCACTGAAAGCTAAAAATTGGCCTGGACAGGAAGGGGGTGAAAGTGTCTGGACTTGAAGTGGTTAACTGCCATGTATACTCTTCCAATAATGTCAATAGGATTTTCCTGTGTTCCAATTGCACATCAAATACAGGAAATCAACATAGTAGACATGATCCCGTAATAAGTCAGTGATCCACTTGTCCTAACAGAAAGTAAACTCCATAGCATTGCATAGAAATTGCAGCAAGAAGGAGCCAGACTTGCAAGGTTATGGGGTACTGAGCTGGAGACACAACAAAGATCTTGGCAGAGAGGAGCGGGGAGAAGGGGGGCAGGTAGATTTATGGTTGAGGGGTTCGTTTTATGCTGGTGGTCCATTAACATTGTCAGGTGCAGTCTGCAGATTAAACATTATGTTAACAAGCTGGAATAACAAGTATTGGATGACTATTGGGACTTTGTGGGCTCCATGGTAATAACAAGAGCTTCTAGGCATTTGAACTGCTCCTTATCATATGCTGAGATTCTATAACATGTCACTGACAGAATTTTCATCTCTGTTCATTAACCACTTGGAGGAAGCATGAGTATAAGTATGAAATCTGCCTATTGTCACTTTAATATTCTGTATTCTATCCTGGTGCCAGAACATCCATTGAAGAGAATGAGGAGGGGATAACCTAACCTATACTAAAATTGCAGTAGGAAGTAAGGTCATACCAAAACATTATTATTACTATCATTTCAGACATCTGAAAATGTTTACTTTGGTGTCTGGTGGCCAACTCCAGCTATTTTTTTTAGCTTCAAACAGACTTCAAATTTCTATTAAGATTTTATTTTTTTTCTGTGACCAAACTGGGGAGACATTCCCTCTCTTCCTATCAATTACCTCTCTTCCTTCCGATCTATTTCTATCAGGATTTTGTTTCTTTCTGTGACCAAACTGGGGAGACATTCCCTCTCTTCCTGTCTCTGTGACACTCATGTAGGGAATAAAGGGTATGGTAGTCATGGTAGTCACCGAAACAGAAAAGCACAGAGAGCCATAAAAGTTTTGTTAGAAGTTCTACTCTTCCCTACTCTTAATTGAGATATGTTTTTGTTTGTATGTCCCAATTGCAGATATTTCCCATCACTTCCCATCTAATAAGGAGACAGAAGACAAAAACATAATGGAAGCTCCAAACTCTATCCAGAACAAAGTAAAATATTTCAGCTAAATGTGATCTTTAAAATACCTCCTATGCATTTTTCAGCCTCAAATAATGCTAGTTGTAACATAGTCTAAAAACATATTACTTATATTTCTTTGTAATTAAGAAGTAATTACTGTGCTTTACTGTGAATACTATAGAATTAGCAAGGCTTTTCAAAGGATCATGGTCATTTAATAAGGCCATGCCCAAGTTTATGTAACTGGCAACAAGCAGTAACAAATCATCTCTCTCACAGATCTGACTGCATTGCATTTTGCATCTACGTGTTCCACACCATCAGTTGATTATGAATGCAATTCCCATCTCTGGGAGGCTGGGTTGAAAACCCCAAAGGAAATAAGTAAAGAGAGTGAGAGAAAGAGATAGAGAAAATCTGAGACACATGTACTGTTCATGGAAGAGCTGTTGATGCATCCAGACCTGAAGCAGGCAATATTAGGCAATGTTTAATAGAATACTATTGTTGCCCATAGCTTTTGGTTGTATATATGTATATGTGTTGTGCTGAAAACTTTGCATACAGGAACAGGAATGAGCAGGAAAAGCAGATTTCTTTTATTTCTTATGGGATTCATATTCAACTTTAGGTTATAACAGAATGGCACAATCATAAAAGAAAACATTGAACAAGTAAATAAATGAAATGACTCCTGCATTCCCTTTGTTCTTAAAACTGTGCATTGCCTCCTTTAGAATCAATGACAACATGCAGTCCTTTGTAATAGTTGTCTATGAGGAAAGCAAATTGCCAGTATTTTCTGATAACAGGCTGCATTCATCTTGCCATCAATTTTCACAAGATTCCCCATGCCTATAGAGCTAAGACAATCCCAAAACATGAACCACCATCATGCTTCACAGTGGAGATGGAGATTCTTTTCACTACAGGCCTTGTTGACCCCTTTCCAAACATTCTGCTCATGGTTGTAACCATAAAGCTCTCTTGTGGTGTTATCACTCCAGATTACATTGTGCCAGAAGCTGTGAAGGGTGTCAAGGTGTTGTTGGGCATATTGTAACCAGGCTTTTTTGTGGCATTGGAGTAGTAAAGGCTTCTTTCTGGTAACTCGACCATGCAGCTCATTTTTGTTCAGGTATTGTCATATTGTGCTCCTTGAAAAGACCACACCATCTTTTTCCTGAGCAGCCTGTATTTCTCTTGAGGTTACCTGTGGGTTTTGCTTTGTATCCCGAACAATTATTCTGGCAGTTGGGGTTGCAATCTTTCTTGGTCTACCTGACCTTTGCTTGGTATCAAGAGATCCCCAAATTTATTAATAGGTGATTGAGCAGTATTGACTGGAATATTCAAGGCTTTGGATATCTTTTTATTTCCTTTTCCATAAAATGCCATTACCTTGTTATGTAGGTCTTTTCTGCTCCCCATGGCTCAGTATCTAGCCTGCTCAGTGCATCCATGAGAGCTAACAAACTCATTGACTATTTATACACAGAGGCTAATTGCAATTTAAAAAGTCACAGATATGATGAATTAACCTTTAATTGCCATTTTTCCCTGTGTGTGTCAGCTTGTGTGTCTGTACCAAGGCCAAACAATCCAGGGTATGTAAGCTTTTGATCGTGGCCATCTGGGTGATATCTGTTATCATTATGATTTAAAAAGGAGCCAAACAACTATGTGATAATAAATGTTTACAGACTGGTGACAGAAGTTTGTCCTCTAGTTGTTACCTTACATGCACTATAACTAAGTCTGTGATTCAGTGTGCGTGTGTAGTGGTCACCTTGCTGTAATTTAGTAGGTGAACCTGTTTATTGCAGTAGAGACAAAGAAAAATGTTTTTTTTCAAATTGTTTGCTCTTTTTTTGTTTATAGTGCAAAAAATAAAAACCCCAGTGGTGATTAGATACTACCAAAAGAAAGCTCTATTTGTGTGAAAAAAAATTATAAAAATTTCATATGGGCACAGTGTTGCATGACCACGCAATTGTCATGCAAAATGTGAGAGCGCTGAAAGCTAAAAATTGGCCTGGGCACGAAGGGGGTAAAAGTGCTCGGTAGGCAAGTGGTTAATTAACCCTATTACTTCCGGTCTTGGATTCTATAGCTAGTTTTAGCTCAGGGTTTAAAAACCAGCATAAGCTAGAGCCAGGTTAGGCATCTGACAGCCACTTGGTAGTTATTGGTCTCATTGCAAGGCAGAATAGAAAATACTAGGGACTAAGACCCAAAGTAGATAGGCTGACTTTGAGTTCCAGTGTCACACCATATTGGTGAGAAGCTGCTGTCAGGATTCATGCAGCTGAGATGACGAGATCTGTGTAGCTGTACAAAGAAACCTGGATCATATATATATATATATATATATATAACTGTATATATATCTTTAAATTGAGATGTACTTACAGTGAAACAAAAAATAACCAAACACCAGCAAACAGTAAACATAAGAATGCATGAGAATCAAAAAACTGAATGACAATTTGACAAATGACTAACAGAAACCTAACAAACTAACTATATACAATATGTACAAAATATAACCAAGATGGGAAGCATGGGTAACAGGGAAATACCAGCTATGAAAGGAAAGGGAGGAATCAGGACTAATAAGGGGGTATTGCTTTTTAGTACAAGAACAAGGGGAGCAGAAGTAAAGCAGCAAGGTACAGGATGCAAGGCTAGCTCAGGAGCAGGATGAACAGATATCCGCATCTTGCAGCAACCATAGCAATCAAAACACTGATGCGAGTTGTATTAATATAGAGATACTTACAGTTGCAAGAAAAAGTATGTGAACCCCTTGGGATTACGTGGAGTTTTGCATGAATTGGGCATAAAATGTGCTCTGAACGTCATCTAAGTCACAACAATAGAAGAACACAGTCTGCTGAACATAATACTACACAAACATTAGATGTTGCCATGGTTTAATTGCACATAACATGTAAACATTCACAGTGCAGGGAGGAAAAAGTATGTGAGGCCCTAGCCTAATGACTTTTCCCAGAGCTAATTGGAGCCAGGAGTGAGCCAACCTTGACTCCAATCAGTGTGATGATATTGGATGTGTTGCTGACAGCTGTCCTGCCCTTAAAAAACACACACCTGTTTTGGGTTTACTGGTTTCAAGAAGCACTGTCTGATGTGAACCATGCCTCGCAGAAAAGAGCTCTCAGAAGACCTACGATCAAGAATTGTTGACTTGCATGAAGCTGGAAAGGGTTACAAAAGTATCTCCAAAAGCCTTGATGTTCCTGTGTCCACGGTAAGACAGACTGTCTACAAATAGAGAAAGTTTAGCACTGTTGCTGCTCTCCCTAGGCGTGGTCGTCCTGTAAAAATGACTGCAAGAGCACAGCGCAGAATGCTGCATGAGGTAAAGAAGAATCCCAGAGTGTCAGCTAAAGACCTACAGAAATCTCTGGCACATGCTAACATTTTTGTTGACACATCTACAATACGGAAAACATTAAACAAGAATGGAGTACATGGGAGGACACAATGGAGGAAGCCATTGCTGTCCAAAAAGAAGATTGCAGCACGTTTAAAGTTTGCAAAAGAGCACCTGGATGTTCCACAGCACTACTGGCAAAATATACTGTGGACAGATGAAACCAAGATTGAGTTGTTTGGGAAGAACACACAACATTATGTGTGGAGAAAAAAAGGCACAGCACACCAACATCAAAACCTCATCCCCACTGTAAAACATGGCGGAGGGACATCATGGTTTGGGGCTGCTTTGCTGCCTCAGGGCCTGGACAGATTGTTGTCATTGATGGGAAAATGAATTCCAGAGTTTATCAAGACATTTTGCGGGAAAACGTACAACCATCTGTCCGCCAACTGAAGCTCCGCAGAGGATGGGTGATGCAACAGGACAATGACCCAAAGCATACAAGTAATTCAACAAAACAATGGCTGCAACAGCACAGAATACGCCTCCTGGAGTGGCCCAGTCAGAGTCCTGACCTCAACCCGATTGAAATGCTGTGGCATGACCTTAAGAGAGCGATTCACACCAGACATCCCAAGAATATTGCTACACTGAAACAGTTTTGTGAAGAGGAGTGGTCCAAAATGACTCCAGATCGTTGTGCAGGTCTGATCTGCAACTACAGGAAACATTTGGTTGAGGTTATTGCTGCCAAAGGAGGGTCAACCAGTTATTAAGTCCAAAGGTTCACATACCTTTTCCTCCCTGCACTGTGAATGTTTACATGTTATGTGCAATTAAACCATGGCAACATCTAATGTTTGTGTAGTATTATGTTCAGCAGACTGTGTTCTTCTATTGTTGTGACTTAGATGACGTTCAGAGCACATTTTATGCCCAATTCATGCAAAACTCCACGTAATCCCAAGGGGTTCACATACTTTTTCTTGCAACTGTAAGTTCCCTCCCAGCAGCTGGGGCTAGGTGGGGGTGATTGCTGGAACCCGCTGACTGCTAGGAGACACCTGCTGATGGACACTAGAACTGCAGCTTTCCACCCAGGGATGCACAGTGCCACCAGCAAGCAAACCAGGTCCTGACAGCTGCATTCTAGACTGGTTGGACAATGGCTGGAGGGTCTTCCCATTATTGAAAATCTTTTCTTCAGGTTTCCAACACCAAGATAGATGCTACATTGTAATCATATTCAGGGGACTAAATATATACCCCAGTATATGTGCACAATTCCACCAAGACTCTTGTTGGGCCCTTTGTCAAAAATACCTGTTTGTACTATTATTAATATTCTCGTACGTAAGGCTCAGACTTTCCATAGTAGTGTGCATCTATGTACATACTTATGGTTAATGTTATATGCTGGATGCAGTAGTTCCTCAGCTCCAAGTTATTTTGATTAGATTATTATTATTATTATACAGGATTTATATAGCACCAACAGTTTGCACAGTGCTTTAAAAAATGAAGGTAGACAACAGTTACAATACAATTTGGTACAAGAGGAATCAGAGGGCCCTGCTCATTAGAACTTACAATCTAGGAGGAAGGGTTGAGTGATACAAAGGGTAATAGCTGTGGGGGATGAGCTGATGGAGGAAATAAATGGCGGTTTACTAGATAGAAGCAGGATAGGCTTCTTTAAAGAGAAAGGTTTTCAGGGATCATCTAAAGGTGGATAGATTAGGAGACAGTCGGACAGATTGGGGTAGGGAGTTCCATAGGATGGGAGAAGCTCGGGAAAAGTCCTGGAGGCGAGCATGAGAGGAGGTGACAGGGGAACTAGGGAGCAGAAGGGATCGAAGAGAGCGGTTTAGTTGATATTTTGAGACCAGCTGCGGGCAGAGTTGTGGATGGTTTTGTAAGTTGTTGTTAGTATTTTGAATTTTATTCGTTGGGCAAGTGGAAGCCAGTGGAGGGATTGGCAGAGAGGGGTAGCAGACACTGAATGGTTGGTAAGGTGGATGAGCCTGGCAGCAGTATTCATGCTGAACTGGAGGGGGGACAGCCTATGTGAAGGTAAGCCAATGAGGAGGGAGTTGCAGTAGATGAGGCGAGAGATTACCAGGGAGTGAATTAGGAACTTTGTGGTATCATTGATTGAAAAGGGGCGTCTTCTGGAGATGTTGCGGAGGTTGAGGCGGCATGATTTGGACAGGGATTGGATGTGGGCCTGGGGATTACTAGTTAATTTCACAGAGACCCTGTCCTGGGTGGAGGCACTGGAGGCCAACTTTATTATCAAACCCAATTCTCCAGTTAGTGAAGGGTCTGGTTCTCTTATTTGCCTTATTTTAGCACAATATCCTGTTTGGGAAGGCCATTTGTCATTAATTCTCCCCCCCAAAAAAAATAGGGCTATAGTTAATTCTTGGACAGCTGGTTCAATGTATGCTATGCTCTCTTTGCACAACATGGGGTTCATTTACTAAAGGCAAATAGGCTGTTCACTTTGCAAGGAAGTTGCACTTTGTAAGGGAATTTCCCCCAGAGCTTAGTGAATGCGGTGAAGGTTCACTTTGCAAAGAATACCAAATCACAGGCACAAATTAATAAATAAATCTAACAGTATTTTTACCTGCACATGATTGAATGATGAAAGTTAGCAGAGCTTTGCCTCATTCAATAAGCTCTGGGAAAAATTCCCTTGCAAAGTGCAACTTCCCTTGCAAAATGAGCAATCTATTTGCCTTTAGTAAATCAGTCCCTGTATATATATCTGCTCCAATCTGTTCACTTGCCATCAAAATATTGGAATCATGTATCAATCCATTGGCGTAACTATAGGGGTCGCAGGAATCGCATTTGCAACCCTGCTCCATGCTGCAGGGGCCTGTGAGGCTCCTCTATCACACTTGTCTACATCTGCATAGAAGGGGTGGCGGGCCGGCATATAGAAGCGATCCCCTTTGTTTTCCTCCTGCAGCAGCTGAAAGTCCAGGAGAAAGAAATGGAGATCAGTTTTTCTATACACAGCCCCACTGTTCCTCCTATCCAGCCCGGTGCTCGCTGTTTCTGACAGCCAAGAGCCAAGATGTGATGTGATGTGATATTGACAACAGACAAGCAGTCAGCTCAGACTGCCAGCTCTGCCTTTCAGTTCTGCCCCCCTGTGTGAGGTAGGAGAATTGCTCCCTGTCCCCAGCAGAGTCAAATAGACAGTATAGTGTGTCCAGGTAGTGTCTGCCCCTCTCATATTGCCCTCCTCCTGTCATTCTGACCCCCACCTGTCACAATGCCCCCCTCATACTGCCCCCCTCCTCTCACAATGCCCCCCTCATACTGCTCCCCTCCTGCCACATTGCCCCCTTTATACTGCCCCCTTCCTGTCACTCTGCCCCCTCATACTGCCCTCCTCCTGTCATACTGCTCCCCTCCTGTCAAACTGCCCTCCTCCTGTCACACTACCCCCTTATTCTGCCCTCCTCCTGTCACAGCTGCCCCCCTTATTCAGCCCCCCTATTGTGAAAATGCCCCCCTCCTATCACAGTGCCCCCCTCTGTCACACTGCCCCCCCCATCCTATCACACTGTCCCCCTCCTGTCACACTGCCCCTGTTACACTGCCCCCCCACATTACCCTTCTCCTGTCACACTACCCCCTCCCCATCATACTGCTCCCCTCCTGTTGCACCACCCCATCATACTGCCTCCCCCATCACACTGCCCCCCTGTCATACTGCCCCCCTCCTGTCACACTGCCCCTCTCCTGTTATCCTGTCCCCCCCTCATACTGCTCCTCTCCTGTCACTCTGACCCCCTCCTGTCACACTGCCCCACTGCCCCCTCATACTGCCCTCTTCCTGTCATACTGCCCCCCTCCTGTCACTCTGCCTCCCTCCAGTCACACTCTCCCCTGTCATATTGCCCCCCTACTGTCATACAGCCCCCCTATACTGCCCCCATCCTGTCACAGTGCCCCCCTCCTATCATAATGCTCCCCTTCCTTTCATGCTGCCACCTCCTCATTATACTGCTGCCCCGTCACACTGCCCTCCTCCGTCACACTGCCCTCCTCCGTCACACTGCCCTCCTCCGTCACACTGCCCTTCTCCGTCACACTGCCCTTCTCCGTCATACTGCCCCCTCCTGGCACAATGTCTTTCTCTTCTGTCACACTGCCCCCCTCCTGTCAAAATGTCTCCCTCTTTTGTTACAATGCCCCTCCGTTATACTGCCCCCCTCCTGTCACACTGCCTCTCCGACACAGTACTCCCCTCCTGTCATGGTGCCCCCCCTCTTCTGTCACACTGCCCCCCTCCTGTGAAAGGAATTCTCTGCGGGACCGTAATAAAGGGCCCTGCAACCGCAATATAGGTTCCTGGGATCAGTGGTAAGAGTTCCAGGCTCAGAGGGAAGGGCCCAGGCTGGGAGGGTTTTTTGCACCGGGGCCCTGAAGGTTCTATTTAAGCCTCTGCATCAATCCATAAAACTGCAATTTTCTAAATTCCAATGCCAGTTGCTAACTGATTTGTCTGGGAACTTAACTAAAGTAAACAAAAGGAAGTGTTAGGTGGTTTTAAAATGAATTGCTTTTAAACAAAATGTTGCAGTAAAACAGCTTTAATCCATCCAGAAACCTAGAATGAAATGTCGTATTCTATTAATGTTGCTTTACAGGGAACATAGAACATTGACAACTATAGTGTACCTAGTTTGGCAGGGTTCTTGTCTGTCTTGTCCATTCAGACTTCATTGAATTGCTGGTGTTGGCAAAGTGGTCTTAACCCTTTTGGGACAGGTCATGTCGAAAATTTCTGTTAATCCAAATATACTTGCTTGAAATTAAGTTAAAAAAAATATCAAGGTAAATATTAAAGGAAAAGGAAAGCTAGTAATGTAAATCTGAATTTTAGTTTAATGAGAAAAATCTAAATATTATATCAAAATAAAACATTCTGTATTCTTACTTTACTGTATGTTTAAAATATCTATAATAGGAAAAGAAAATAGAGTGCCCCAATTGTAAATGCTTTCATTGTTCATTTCTATCCTATTTAACAAGGCAGACGTTAAACAGGAAATTAGCTTAAGAACCCATCCATTGCCATGTCAAGACCATCTAAGTTCACTTATGACTTTGAAGGCAGTAAAAATGTTTTGCTTCAACACAGTAGATTTTTGTTTAATATATGCCAGCCACACGCATCACTTACATTGCAATGAAGACATAAGAGTCATCTATAAACTAAAATGAAACTGTGCATCAAGTGCAAATATTAGTGCAGTGGTATGTCTAGTTTTGTACATTCTCCAACCCCCCCCAAAAAAATCATAGATGCATTCACTGGATATTTGAATATCTAGAAAAACACCCCATACTTTGCTGGTCCGCATTATCACAATCTATATTATTACAATTGTGAAACATTCAGTTAAGCAGAGCACACCAAGGAAAGGTCTGTAGAAGATCCATCTACATGGAAACTGCCCCATGCTCCACTTCACTTGGTCATTTGATATCGCTGCTGTTGTCTTTAGCAGTGAAAACATGAATAGAGTGGTACAACGCAATGGGGGAACTGAAGAAGGGACATTGGAGTTGGGCTTTAATATGATGGCTTGAAGTGAAGTGGTTTTCCTTTTCTTAGAAAGTAAGGCTTGTTGGGTATTTATGCATAGTTTAAAGTAAACCTGTATCAAATATAAGATAATTCATCATGCAAATAATGGTGCAGATAAGTTAAAATAGAAAATCATAAGTTACCTTCAGTGAAAAACACATTAAAACAATAAATAGTACTTTCTAAGCTGATCTAAGCTGGTAAAGGTATCAAGAAAATCATGACAATTCCTGTAAAACACAAGCTTAGCTGATCCTTCTCATTCTCTTGGTTCATGAACATGTTTTCCCCTGACTAATAAAAAGGTTTGTGGCAGGGGCCGGCCCCATGTTCCAGGGGGCCCATGCGGCCCCCTCTGTAAACTTGGATAGGAGGGGTGGTGGCATGTAGAGGAACCGATCCCTCCATGCAGCCACTGAATACCCACTTTTCCTTCTCTCGCTCGTGCAGACATTCAGCAGCTACAGTAGAGAAATGGAGGGCATCGGTTCCTTTACATGCCACCTCTGCTGCCTCCCTATCCCTGTCCTGCTCCCCCGGCCCCCCCTTGCCCTCCCCAAAGCGCTGCTCTGGGTTCCTCCCACCTCCTGCTGGCTGCTGTGGGCGATATTGTCAGGATGAAGAGCTAGGAAGGGGCTAGTAAATGTGTCATTTACCGGCTACTTCCTTGTCTTAATGAATAGAGTCAGTGATCAGTATTGATCACTGTCCCTGTTGTTTTTTTTTTTAATTCATAGCTGTGGCAAAGTAAACTGTAAATACATAATTTAAAAAATTGTAAAAGAAATAAATAACTGCCTAAAATAAAATGGTAAAAAAATTTACAAAAAATAAAATAACAAAAATAAAAAAACAACTGACACCAGTGGCGGAACTACTGGGGTCACAAAGGTTGTACTTGTAACAAAACCCAGGTGTTCCGCCACCGTTGGGGGAACCCCAAGATGGCAGGAAGGAGGCCCACTGCTGGACCGTAATGAAGGGTCCCACGATGGTGGGGCCTTCATGGTTTCTTGAACCAGGTCCTGAGGGTTCTAGTTACACCTCTGGTTTGGGGTAATAGGGTCGGTGCCTACTTCTCTGGATGCTCAATACTAATGCTAAACTATGGAAAGTTTTTCTGATACATGTTATCCTAAACCCTGTAAGTAGAAGACCAAAGTCTTGATCAGGAACAATATGGTGCCTGTTGTTCTGTAGTAAACGTAATACAAAAAAACTTACCCTAACTATAAGTTTACTTCCACTTTTGGTGTTCTTGGGATGCCATTGGCTCCTGCTGCTGTCAATCAAATTCTGTGAAAAGAGAGTGAGGGTAGGCCAAACCATGCTGTGTGTATCTATGGATGCAAACAGCCCAGCTTGGGAGGGAGCCTACATGTCTGTCCCCATAGCAAGCTGCTTGCAATGGGGTCAGACACAGAAGAGTGGAAGCAGACAGCGCTGGTAATGGAACCCAGAAGAGGAGGTTCAAGGCAGCTTTGTGCAACACCATTGCACAGAGCAGGTAGGTATAACATGTTTATTATTTTACAAAAAAAATCAAGCCTTTACAACTGTTTAACCCCCCTGGCGGTATTCCTGAGTGTAGCTCGGGGTTAACTTTCAGTACCAGAAGTGGTAGCCCCGAGCTACACTCAGGAATACACAGCAATGTTGCTCAGGGATCCCTCCAGCACTTACCTTGTCCTGCGGTCCTGTGATGTCCCCCCTGCAGCGTCCCCAGCCATGTCCTCCGGCCAATGCCGGCAACCGTCTTCCGGGTTCCGGTCCATGCGAGTGTCGGGACGTACAGGGGACAGAACCGGCGGGAATTTCAAAAATGTAAACATTTTACATTCACTCAATACACTAAAATCACATAGTATAACATTACTGTATCAAAGCATTTCACATACAGTTGCAAGAAAAACTATGTGAACCCCTTGGGATTACGTGGAGTTTTGCATGAATTGGGCATAAAATGTGCTCTGAACGTCATCTAAGTCACAACAAGAACACAGTCTGCTGAACATAATACTACACAAACATTAGATGTTGCCATATTTTAATTGCACATAACATGTAAACATTCACAGTGCAGGGAGGAAAAAGTATGTGAGGCCCAAGCTTAATGACTTCTCCCAGAGCTAATTGGAGCCAGGGTTGAGCCAACCTTGACTCCAATCAGTGTGATATTGGATGTGTTGCTGACAGCTGTCCTGCCCTTAAAAAACACACACCTGTTTTGGGTTTACTGGTTTCAAGAAGCACTGTCTGATGTGAACCATGCCTCGCAGAAAAGAGCTCTCAGAAGACCTACAATCAAGAATTGTTGACTTGCATGAAGCTGGAAAGGGTTACAAAAGTATCTCCAAAAGCCTTGATGTTCATGTGTCCACGGTAAGACAGACTGTCTACAAATGGAGAAAGTTTAGCACTGTTGCTACTCTCCCTAGGCGTGGTCGTCCTGTAAAAATGACTGCAAGAGCACAGCGCAGAATGCTGCATGAGGTAAAGAAGAATCCCAGAGTGTCAGCTAAAGACCTACAGAAATCTCTGGCACATGCTAACATTTTTGTTGACACATCTGCAATAAGGAAAACATTAAACAAGAATGGAGTACATGGGAGGACACAATGGAGGAAGCCATTGCTGTCCAAAAAGAATATTGCAGCACGTTTAAAGTTTGCAAAAGAGCACCTGGATGTTCCACAGCACTACTGGCAAAATATACTGTGGACAGATGAAACCAAGATTGAGTTGTTTGGGAAGAACACACAACACTATGTGTGGAGAAAAAAAGGCACAGCACACCAACATCAAAACCTCATCCCCACTGTAAAACATGGCAGAGGGAGCATCATGGTTTGGGGCTGCTTTGCTGCCTCAGGGCCTGGACGGATTGTTGTCATTGATGGGAAAATGAATTCCAGAGTTTATCAAGACATTTTGCAGGAAAACGTACGACCATCTGTCCGCCAACTGAAGCTCCGCAGAGGATGGGTGATGCAACAGGACAATGACCCAAAGCATACAAGTAATTCAACAAAACAATGGCTGCAACAGCACAGAATACGCCTTCTGGAGTGGCCCAGTCAGAGTCCTGACCTCAACCCGATTGAAATGCTGTGGTCCAAAATTACTCCAGATCGTTGTGCAGGTCTGATCTGCAACTACAGGAAATGTTTGGTTGAGGTTATTGCTGCCAAAGGAGGGTCAACCAGTTATTAAGTCCAAAGGTTCACATACTTTTTCCTCCCTGCACTGTAAATGTTTACATGTTATGTGCAATTAAACCATGGCAACATCTAATGTTTGTGTAGTATTATGTTCAGCAGACTGTGTTCTTCTATTGTTGTGACTTAGATTGACGTTCAAAACACATTTTATGATCATTTCATGCAAAACTCCACGTAATCCCAAGGGGTTCACATACTTTTTCTTGCAACTGTACATTGTGTCCCTATGCTTTGTCCTGTGCCCTTCGTGCATTCTTACCGTTCTTTCTGCCTGGAAACAGAATCATCCATTGCATCCAAAAAGCGTCTGTTTAGGTCAAAAGTGGTTTTAGACCAGCTAGAGAACAGCGATAGTAAATTAGAACCACTTGCAGAACTGAGTGATAATCATTTGTGGGGAAATTCGTCATCAGACACTGAAAACGATTTTGCAACTAAGCTCAGTGATGTGCGAACTTGATGCTATATTTCAAATTTCAGTGTTTTTGGTTTGATTATATTATTGAATTAAATTTATTATTATATTATTATTTTTTATGATAATTTATTATATTATAATTTATGATTTCGTGTTTCAAATTTTATCATACCCGGGATGTTTACTAGACTCTTGTTCGGACAGATTTCAGTGAGTTATTCCTAAGAATTACAGGTCTACAATAAAAAAACAACATATTTCCATTGCAAACAATGTACTGCTTTGAGCACAGAAATACTGACATAATCAGACCGCTAGGAAGGTTAATTGTTATCAGTTGCCAATTCAGAAATAAGTCTGGCATCAGAGTTCACAGCTACGCAATGTTTACAGCAAAACTTAAGCTGGCCATACAAGAATAGTTTTCTTTTGCAGGCTGCTGGCTGAATGAAAGAAATCTAACAGATTACTCCATCCATGCTAAACAGCACAGATGGATGAATTTACACTCTTGGTTATTGTATTCTGATGGCACCCAAGGCTGTCAAAATACCCAAACAGTGCCCACATCTGTCTGGATGCAGACTTTGTTCGGCTCACAATTTTCCTCCTTTGACAAAAGTTGATTGCTCAACTTTGTAGAGCTGAGTGATGCCAACAGGGGTATCCACACCTTGAATTGCTGGTAATTGAGCAGAATTGCACAAAATTCAAGACAAGTATGCAATCCTTTAGTTTGGTTATTTAGGTGGTTATCTTAGATAACAAACAACCTTCATCTAATGACCCTATCTTTTAGCAAAAATAAAAGGGAATTCCAACTGCAACATTTTGCTTTTTTTTCATACAGCTTAATATGTAAAACTATAAAAGTGAGGGTAAATCCTAAATTCTGAGTTGCCTTAAAAACAAGTATAGGGGGAAATCTTCCATTGGGGATACTTGTTCCCATACCAAACTGTTTAGGGGATTTCCCTCACATTGGAAAGTTATCCTTTATCTTCCTGTTCCTGTTAAAGCAGAGTTCCGGCCCCAACCTCCCAAAAAAAAAGTTAAAAGTCAGAAGCTACAAATAGTGTTGCTGCTAACTTTAAATAGTAGGGCACTTACCTGTCCAAGCCTCCAGTGGTGCCCTCAACGCAAGCAGATTCTTTAATTGGCTGTCGGGTGCTGGTGCCACCATCTTGACTAAGGGAAACCAACGGTGAAGCCTTGCGAAGCATGCTGAGATTTGTGAATGGGCTGCAGTCCTCTGGGACCTTGGAAGTGTCCCAGAAGTCTGCGGGGGGGGTGCCAAATTTCTGGACAGAAGTGGGAGTGGGTACCTGTCAAAACCAGGTACCCTGCTCCACCCAAAAAGGTGCCAAACGTGGAGGCAGAAAAGCAGGGCTTCGACTTTTAGGCGGAACTCAACTTTAAGTATACAGGTGAAAAAGTGAAAGCTCCCAAATGGATCACAGAGTACAGTTTTAAAACCCCTTCCACCCCCCCCCCCTCATCCAAAATGGACAAAAATGTTTTGGCTTTAGATATAAAGTACTTTAACCAAGCAGATTTGACCTCTTATACTGTATTTGTTAAGGGTGTGCTAACCAACCTTATATCCATTTCTGATTTATGAGTTAATCCTCTTTCCATGCATATCATATTAAACAAAGTGCATACATGAGCTCAGGTCGTCCTGCAAATCTTCCATGAATCTGGAATCCATGCAAAATCATCTGGCACTTTGGCAATTCCAAGCTCTGTGCTACAACTGCCAAGTTAAATATTTCTTTTTTTACAAAGTAATTACATTTCAGGCTAGTGGGAATGAAACATTACAAATATACCATTTTTTAATATGTTACGTACACTTACAGTAAAAGGGAATGACACCTGAAATATAAGACTATCCCTTATAAAAAGGAGTCTTTCATCTTACGGTAATGAAATGTCTGACATAATGGGGTTGATTTAGTAAATGTGCAGAGGCTGTTCACTTAGGACACTGTATGTTCACTTTTCAACATGAATAAGATACAACTGTGATCACTTAGGAAAGTGTGCATTCACTTTGCAGTGTGTGTGCTTGTGAATAAGGTAAAACTGTGTTGACAATCATTTTAAAACAGCAATGTTACTAGCATAACTGGGTGTTTAAAGAGTAACTCCACCTTTGTTGGGAAGAACAATCCAATTTGGGTGATCAATGTATATTGCTAGGATTTTAACAAATTTTGTTGCGGATTCTTACCTGTTACTGATCTGAAGAAAAAGCTGTTGTTCCACTATATCTTGTGAATACTGATTTTGAATAAGAGTGACCAATTCAATTTAATTCTGGTGAAAAAATTGCAGTGCCTGCATCCCTTTAGAAGTAATAACCCTTAGGGAGTATCTTACCAAAAATGTATGTGAATAAATTAGGTACCGCGCTCTATATATTGTTTTTCTTAAAAATAAATAAATAAAGAATTATTTAAGCTCATATGTGTTGTTCTCTCTCAATTATTATCATAAATACCCATTTATACACCTCGTGCCCACATTTAAACAAAACAACAAAAGAAAATTATTAAATAATAAATAAATAAATGAGGATATATGCACATGGACAGAAATAATAAAAAATTATAAAGTGAAGAATAAATAAAAATTAAATAAACAAATTTAAAAAAGTGAGAAAAACTTTCTAAAAATCATATACAAAAAGCATATAACAATAATAAAAAAAAGTCCAATTATAATTCTCAATGGTAAGTGGTACCAAATACCCTGGAATAGTATCCAGTTCCTTATAGATTCAGCAGGAAATTGTATGCCGTATACTCTCCTTTATAATGTCCCTCGCTGTATAGCTGTAATGGTTAGCAGTAGTATGAGAAGTGTACTCCTTCCCCAGCACTCTCCTTAGTTAGATACTCCTCCTATGGATCATAGAGAAAGGAAAAAAGAGGTACATAGTGTCTTATCTGGGGTAAAAGGATTTAATGTGCTCAAGTAATACACTCACATTGTATAAATATCAATTGCACTTTGTATATACACAACCGCGGGTAGCGGTGTGACCAACCTGGTTGGTGTGCCTGCGCACACTGTCAATACTCGCGGTATCTGACTTCGGATGCGTGATGACGTCACTGCCCCTCCCCTACGCGTTACGCTGCAGGGACTCGTAGCTTCCTCTGGGGGGAGTATCTAACTAAGGAGAGTGCTGGGGAAGGAGTACACTTCTCATACTACTGCTAACCATTACAGCTATACAGCAAGGGACATTATAAAGGAGAGTATACGGCATACAATTTCCTGCTGAATCTATAAGGAACTGGATACTATTCCAGGGTATTTGTTACCACTTACCATTGAGAATTATAATTGGACTTTTTTTATTATTTTTATATGCTTTCTGTATATGATTTTTAGAAAGTTTTTCTCACTTTTTTAAATTTGTTTATTTAATTTTTATTTATTCTTCACTTTACAATTTTTTATTATTTCTGTCCATGTGCATATATCCTCATTTATTTATTTATTATTTAATAATTTTCTTTTGTTGTTTTGTTTAAATATGAGCACGAGGTGTATAAATGGGTATTTATGATAATAATTGAGAGAGAACAACACATATGAGCTTAAATAAATCTTTATTTATTTATTTTTAAGAAAAACAATGTATAGAGCGCAGTACCTAATTTATTCACATTTATCTAACTAACACACACCAGGTGAGGGTGAGCAAGGACACCTGCGACACATTGTTTATATATACATATATATTGCTTATACACAAGTAGATATTTTGAAACCCTCTAGTGGCTCACAAGGAAATTTCACACTGTAAATTACCAAAAATTTACTTTTTGTTGCAGGGGATGCCTAAAATTTGAGTTGTATCACAAAGTTCACCACACAAGCAGGAAAGTACATGGAACTGTACATCAACTGTGTACTGAACGCCTCCAGGTTGCAATATTGCATAGAATTTTACAGAAAAGTACAGCGCGGTAGCTTGAAAAGTAAAGGTCATTTTTCATTTACAATATAGCTTGTGAAGCAATTATATATGGTAATTGTTTTATTTTAATCTGATTTATTTTTTTCACAAAATACTTTAAATTGAAATCAACTTCACTTTGTTCATTAATATTTACATTGCAAAGTTAACATATACATTGCTATTGCAAATGAACAGCTTTGACTCCATTGCTTCTATTAAGATAGAGTGTAAAGGCTTGGGGTCAGTTTAAAAAATAAAATACTGTATATACTGTTTCTATCTATCTATCTATGATATTCACCACATACACACACTATATATATATATATATATATATATATATATATATATATATATATATATACACACCGTGTTCCAAATTATTATGCAAATTATATTTTTCTCATTTACCTAAATAATTAATGTAAATTACAGTCAGCATAATTCTCATGTTATCAACTATTAAGAGTACAATTCACATTTTATTGAACAAACCTCCTAATGATAACAGTATTTTTTTTTAAACATAAAAAACTTACAATGCACTGTTCCAAATTATTCCGCACAGTAAGTTTCAAAACACTTTACAAGTTGCAAAGAACTGAAAATTGTTATTTGTTGTGTTTGCAGCATATTTACTGAAATCAAAAGCTATTTCAATCAATCTTTTAACAACATTTTAACTTTGTAAACATTTGAACAGGTCACGTTACATTGTAACATAGGACCCCTTATTTTATAGCAGCTTCTGAAGTCTTGCATCCATTGAACTTGTGAGTTTTTGGACAGTTTCTGCTTGAATTTGTTTGCAAGATGTCAGAATAGCCTCCCAGAGCTGCTGTTTGGATGTAAACTGCCTCCCACCCTCATAGATGTTTTGCTTGAGGATGCTCCAAAGGTTCTCAATAGGATTGAGGTCAGGGGAGGGTGGAGGCCACACCATGACTTTCTCTCCTTTTATCCCCATAACAGCCATTGATGCAAAGGTATTCTTTACAGCATGAGATGGTGCACTTCCACTTGGCAGTACTAGGGTTGTTGCTTTGAATCCCAGCCAGGGCACCTCCTGCCTGGAGTTTGCATGTTCTCCCTGTGCCTGCATGGGTTTCCTCCAGATTCCTCCCACACTCCAAAAACATGCTGGTAGGTTAATTGCAACTTGTCTAAATTGGCCCTAGTATGTGTGTGTATGAATGTGGGTTAGGGACCTTAGATTGTATGCCCTTTGAGGATTAGGGACTGATGTGAATGAACAATATATATGTAAAACGCTGCATAAATTGATGGTGTTATATACTGTAAGTACCTAAAATAAATAAATAACTGTTATGTCCAAGTAGCTTCCTCAGATTTATTGAGTGTTAGGAACTGGTCTTTCTCTCTATTAGTGTCTTTATCTAGTGATTAAAAAACCTATGGCCACTATAGAAAAATTAAACCACAGTTCTCTGAGAAAATGGATGAACTTCAACTCACATCTTAAGAAAAAAAAGATTTGCTTAATGCTAAAAAGCATATCATACAATTTGACAATACAAAGAGAACTTTATTGTTGAAATATACTGTATGCTTTACTTTAGCTGTGAGTAGCTTGAGTTCTATGCCTGCTTACGTTATTGTACAAGTCCTATAAATAACACACCTGGAAGAGATTAAATAATAATGCATGGAAAAAATTGCCCGATTAGAAGAGACTGGCAAGCTATAGGATTCCATTTCTGCAAACGAAAACAGAAATAATTTAGTTCTGCTGTGTTAATGGAAGTCCTGTCTGCCAAAAGTAGTTTAATACATGTCTCAGTGATGCAACGCTGTGTACTATATGAAGAACGTATTAAGAAATAGGTCTGTACACGGGGGCTAGGGGGCATACTTTGCTTTACTAGTTTGCTAACAGGAAAGTTGCCTGTATTCTAAGCCACACTAATGTCCAGTTCATTAATCCAGATGGAATTTGGTGTCATTACTGTCGTTTTGCAGGCGTAAAAGAGGTAAGTTGGTTCCAAATAGAAGGTTAAAGTGGTTTTAAACTTAATAATGTGATTGGCTTCAGGTGATACAACAAACAAATCCTGCTACATATGTTGTATCTGTTTTCTGCAGCTGTCTTTCCCCTAAATCCATCTAAAGTGCAGAGTTTACACATGATCTCTCAGTTCTAAAAAGCAGGGGGTGGGGAGCTGACGTTACATCAGTGAGGAGAGGAAAACTGGTCAGAAGTGATTCATGCAGAGAGCAGAACAGGGGCAGCAGACAGAAATAACACTTAGTTCTCTGGATTGAGACAAGTACACATTATAGAGGGATATGCTTTGTTCAAATTTCATGTCTGAGGTTTACAACCACTCAGCAGGGGGCATATTGCATTCATTAGTAGTAGGGAAGTAATTGGGGGTACAGGTGTAAAAAGTAGCAAGCAGTACTGAAACAAGGTCTTGTAGCACCCAAGTTGAAGATGTAAGACAAATTGCACTAACAACCACCCAAATTGAGGAAAAAGTGATCTCTTCTCAGCTGAAGAAAAAAACGAAGACGGGATAGAAACCACAAGACACAGTAAAAAACAATTACAACTATCTGCCAGCCATGCATTCACATCTGTGATAATAATGAGGTTTGACAGCCCTAAACTGTGTAAAGACAACAGGATAGTCATATTATACTCAATGTCACCCTCATTTCTCCAAAATATGCAAGTCATTGACAAAAAAGGCAAATTTTATTCTCATGTCTGTGCTAAGCATTCAGAGGAAGTAACACACTACAGTCCAGCTCCAGACACATTGGCACAAAGCAGATCAGCAAGAAAGAAGTGCAGAAACATCAGACATTACTAATCCCAGAATCTGCAAAAGACTTTTTATGGGTCCAATCATAAATGTCTGTCATAAACCAGACGTAAAACAATATGGAAGGAAGTACACATCTGAGTCTTTTTTTTTACTGAGATTGAACTAAAAGAGCCTAACTGTATGCATTATCCATAATTCCTGCTGTGATGGAATTACATTCATAAAACATGGTGACACTAATTATAAAAGTAACAAGCAGTTGGATACCAAATGTTACGCTCTCATCCAAAGGGGCCACTGAGAAGATGCCCAGGTCTCCCCTGGTAGTACAGAGGCTGCCTGCTACAGACACATTCCATGGACATTGACAATACAGGCTCAGTCTAGAGCAGGGGTGGGCAAACTTTTTGACTTGAGGGCCGCAATGGGTTCATATATTGGACCCGGGGGCCAGACCAAGAGTAGATGAATGATGTGTATGTGTCATCCATAGTAAGTATAGTAATATTCCCCCATAGTAAGCATAGTAATTAATCCCCCATATAGTAATTCATCCCCCATATAGTAATTCATCCCCCATAGTAATTCATCCCCCATATAGTAATTCATCCCCCATAGTAATTCATCCCCCATATAGTAATTCATCCCCCATAGTAATTCATCCCCCCTATAGTAATTCATCCCCCATATAGTAATTCATCCCCCATATAGTAATTCATCCCCCATAGTAATTCATCCCCCATATAGTAATTCATCCCCCATAGTAATTCATCCCCCATATAGTAATTCATCCCCCATATAGTAATTCATCCCCCATAGTAATTCATCCCCCCTATAGTAATTCATCCCCCATATAGTAATTCATCCCCCATATAGTAATTCATCCCCCATAGTAATTCATCCTCCATATAGTAATTCATCCCCCATAGTAATTCATCCCCCATATAGTAATTCATCCCCCATAGTAATTCATCCCCCCTATAGTAATTCATCCCCCATAGTAATTCATCCCCCATATAGTAATTCATCCCCCATATAGTAATTCATCCCCCATAGTAATTCATCCCCCATATAGTAATTCATCCCCCATATAGTAATTCATCCCCCCTATAGTAATTCATCCCCCATATAGTAATTCATCCCCCATATAGTAATTCATCCCCCATAGTAATTCATCCCCCATATAGTAATTCATCCCCCATAGTAATTCATCCCCCATATAGTAATTCATCCCCCATAGTAATTCATCCCCCATATAGTAATTCATCCCCCATAGTAATTCATCCCCCCTATAGTAATTCATCACCCATAGTAATTCATCCCCCATATAGTAACTCATCCCCCATATAGTAATTCATCCCCCATATAGTAATTCATCCCCCATAGTAATTCATCCCCCATATAGTAATTCATCCCCCATATAGTAATTCATCCCCCATAGTAATTCATCCCCCATATAGTAATTCATCCCCCATAGTAATTCATCCCCCATAGTAATTCATCCCCCCTATAGTAATTCATTCCCCATAGTAATTCATCCCCCATATAGTAATTCATCCCCCATATAGTAATTCATCCCCCATAGTAATTCATCCCCCATATAGTAATTCATCCCCCATATAGTAATTCATCCCCCATAGTAATTCATCCCCATATAGTAATTCATCCCCCATATAGTAATTCATCCCCCATAGTAATTCATCCCCCATATAGTAATTCATCCCCCATAATAATTCATCCCCCATATAGTAATTCATCCCCCATATAGTAATTCATCCCCCATAGTAATTCATCCCCCATATAGTAATTCATCCCCCATAGTAATTCATCCCCCATATAGTAATTCATCCCCCATAGTAATTCATCCCCCATATAGTAATTCATCCCCCATATAGTAATTCATCCCCCATAGTAATTCATCTCCCATATAGTAATTCATCCCCCATATAGTAATTCATCCCCCATAGTAATTCATCCCCCATAGTAATTAATCCCGCATATAGTAATTCATCCCCCATAGTAATTCATCCCCCATATAGTAATTCATCCCCCATAGTAATTCATCCCCCATATAGTAATTCATCCCTCATATAGTAATTCATCCCCCATAGTAATTCATCCCCCATAGTAATTCATCCCCCATATAGTAATTCATCCCCCATAGTAATTCATCCCCCATATAGTAATTCATCCCCCATAGTAATTCATCCCCCATATAGTAATTCATCCCCCATAGTAATTCATCCCCCATATAGTAATTAATTCCCCATATTAATTCATCCCCCCTATAGTAATTAATTCCCCATATTAAGTCCCCAAGTCCCCCCTGTGTCAATTCACTTACCTTTGCTCCGCGCGTTCCTCTCGCCGTCTTCCCGCGCCGTTCCGGTGTAGCATGAAAATCTGTCTCCTATGAGGATCTGTCCCCCTCGACATATCTGCGCATGTGCCAGTTTCAGGCATTAGCCGCCGGTCGGCGATCTCCGGCACATGCGCAGATACGTCGAGGGGGACAGATCCTCATAGGAGACAGATTTTCATGCTACACCGGTCTTCAGGGCGGACTGTGAGAGGAGCCTAGCGGGAGCCTAGCTCCGCGGGCCGGATTAAAAGGTCCGCCGGGCCGTATACGGCCCGCGGGACGTAGTTTGCCCATTGCTGGTCTAGAGGATGTCTTTTTGTGGATTTTATTGCAGAACTTGAACAGGAGGGGATTCAGGGGAAGAAGATACTCTAAGATGATGTCAGAAATTAACAGTAGGACAAACTTCAAAACATGAATACCTTTACTGTAGACTGTAGCTGCAGACACACATGAAAGTCCCAAAATCAGGTCTTACTCACAATGTCCCAGGAGCTGACTGCCACCCAGCTACCACATGACACCCTTCAGTGACGGAGACAAAGATCCTTCTCCAGACCAGAATTCCAGGACAGTTCCCACCAGCAAGAAATCCTTTAGCAAACTTTTCCAGGACCACAGCCCAGCCCCTGCTGAGGCCCAGACTACAACTCTTGCCTCACACTAACTGTCTTCCAGGGACAGCAGCCCCAGGAGAAGAGGAAGAGGACTCCCACATATTTATCATCTTCCTCACCCCTCACCCTCAGTGTCCACTCCCTGATATTGACCAAGGTCTGATAAATATTTATAGTGGTTGACTCTCCCTGTTCTATTTTCTGGAAGCTCTCTCCAGAAACAGACAGAAGCAATCAATCATCCAGCCTGAGAAACAAGACCTAGAAAACAGATCATCACTCCACTGAGTACAGTGGAGCAAATAAATAAATTTAGCCTAAATTTTGGCAGGGTTCTACATAAACAGGCCTATATTACAAGGTGCAGAAAGCTGATGGATACATTATGCCTCCTAAGAGAACATACTGTACATAGGATTCACATCATATTTGGTGTCCATCAAATCATGTAATTTTATTTAATAATATGTTGGTTGTTGGCTTATGAAACCCTATCACTAGGAAATTTAGATATAGTTAGAATGATTAGCATCGAGGAAGTGTTTGCTGAGCATCATAAAATACAGGACCTTAATGTAAGTTTTTTATGGTATGTACCTTTTACAGTATATTGAAGGGGTCCGATCAGTAAAAATTTTCTTCCAGCAGATGTCCAAATCGCATGTTTGTTCGATGACCCAGATCCTTCAGATCCCAGCCCCTCCACATTTATATTACAGTCCCATTCATTCATCAGTGTCTTCTGCCCCCCCCCCACCGTATCACTGCTTCCTCATTTATGTCTCAGTTTCCACACTTACATCACAGTACCCCCTTCACATTGGTGTCCCCTGCTCTCCTTAACCCTCCTCCTTCATAGGAGTATCTTCACTCACCTTCATGTAAATTTCCCCTGCCCCCCAACCCCGGCTTTCACATCACTGTCCTCCTTCCCCAATCACTCCCACTTCAGAGCATTGTCCTTACCCCCCATCCACCCCAAGTTCAGAGCACTGTCTTCACTCCCCCCTTCAGAGCACTGATCTCACCCCCAGTTCAGAGCACTGTTCTCACCCCCCTAGTCACCCCTAGTTCAGAGCACTGTCCTCACCCCAGTTCAGAGCACTGATCTCACGCCTCCATTTACCCCCAGTTCAGAGCACTGTCCTCACTCCCCCCTTCAGAGCACTGTTTTTCACTCCCCCATTCAACCCCAGTTCAGAGCATTGTTCTCATCCCTCCATTCACCCCCAATTCAGAGCACTGTCCTCACTCCCCTTTCGGAGCACTCTTTTCACTCCCCCATTCAACCCCAGTTCACAGTACTGTTCTCACCCCCCCCCCCCCATTCAGCCCTGGTTCAGAGCACTGTCTTCACCCCCAGTTCAGAACACTGTTCTCACCCCCCATCCACCCCCAGTACAAGGCATTGTCCTCACTCCCCCCTTCAGAGCACTGTTCTCATCCCTTCATAGCACTGTTCTCTCCTCCCAGTCACCCCCAATTCATAGCATTGTCTTCTCTCTTCATTCAATCCATCTTCAGAGTTTTCAGTCCTACAGTCCTACCTTACACAGGGCAGGTCTGGGCGGTGGGTGGGAGCTGCCCAGCTTTTTTTGGTAAGAAGCTGGTGATTGATTGCTAGAACTGCCCAGCAAACAATCACATGATTGCAGCTCCTGCACTGCAAAGTGTCCTAAACTACAGTTCTCTGCCCTGCTGATAACATGATAGTGTGGCAGCTAGGTGAAGTAAACAACAGCGGAATCTATAGTTGAGTGAGAGACCAGGGCCCTAAGTGGTGGGACTGCAGCAGTCCGGATGGGACTGCCATTCGGTCCTGATAAAGTGGAACTACACTGCATCTGAGCAACACAAACCAAAAATACTATTTAATTCATTTTTAATATTCAAAGCAAACTCCCCCATCCATTCATTTCTCCATGCTTTATCTTGATAAAAAATCGCTTTGAAAAACACCCCCTAGCATTTCTGAATGTGGATATCTTGAGTAAGGGCAGATGATTCATGTAACATTTACTTCCTGGATTCCATCTGTCCTCAGCTAGGGCGTGCAGCCAGGAGGGTGTGCTTAACTAAGAAAACCCCTCCTCCCCTCCTGAAGACTCCTGGAATGTATGGCATCATGTACTTAGGCATGAAACCAGGAAGTAACTGAAGAAATATATATAAAAAAGTTTAAAACAAATAAACATGATATACTTTCCTATCTATGTATTAATGCTAGCAGTATAAGGATTACAAATAGTCAATGTTGATGGAGAGAGTGAAGTTCTGCTTTAACCTGGTCAAGTGATAATCATTTAAAGTCAGATGACACTTGTGTTGTCCTGTGAGCTGCAAAATCTCTGCACAGGGTGAGGCTGAGAGTGTAATACATCACAGCATCCATGCTTAACTTCTTGTATCTGCAGTCTATTAGAATATATGGCTCTTGGGAGGGCTGCCTTGCAAGCCTGAACTTATAGACTCATGAACTGCTTAAAAATGATGGAATGTCAGTATTACTGCTCTGGAATTGCTCTTTCCAGTTTCATCGAACTGTTATCTGGAAAGGGGTGCAGTTTTTTTCACTAACTGTTGGCCATGCCTTGATAGAGCCCAGCGTCTCCAACCAACTTGCTCTTTCATGTTGTACAAGAAATTAGTGTACTACATAGATTGGGTTGATGACCTGTGGGGTTCCAGATTTTGTTTAAAGCACCTTCAGAACAGCCTTAATTCTTTGTGGCATAGATTCAAGGTGTTGGAAACATTCCTCAGAGATTTTGGTCCATATTGACATAAGTTACTGTTGCCTTTCTATCATCTCAAACCAGTCTGCTCATTCTCCTCTGATCTCTGACATCAGCAAGGCATTTTCGTCCACACAGCTGCCGTTTGCTGGATATTTTCTCTTTTTCTGACCATTTTCTGTAAACCCTAGAGATGGTAGTGCATGCAAATCCCAGTAAATCAACAGTTAAATACTTAGAGCAGCCCGTCTGGCACCAACAACCATGCCATGTTCAAAGTCACTTAAATCCACTTTTTTCCCCATTCTGATGCTTGGTTTAAACTTCAGCAAGTCATCTTCACCACATCTAGATGCCTAAAAGCATTGCATTGCTGCCATGTGATTGGTTCCTTAGCAATTTGAGTTACCAAGAAATTGAACAGGTGTGCCTAATAAAGTGGCCGGTGAGTATACAGTCTCTGTATGCTTTCTCTATTTGGTGAACCTGATTATCGATGTAGGTGGGGCATTTACACTGCCGACCAATGTAATATTGGGGAAAATTTAAAACATGGCTTCAGTCAGGTTACCTGCCTTTTGGTTATGTTGCTGTCCTGCTCAGCTTCTACATTCTTGTAGAGAGTTAATAAACAAGAATGTGTGGACATATGAAAGATATAGTTTGGGAGAACAAGCAAGACACTGGGTTATCTTGCTGCAAATGAGCTTGCTATAGCTATGCAATGAAATTAATGTCTTCTGGAAATTCATAGAAGTTTGGCTGTCTAGAACAGCGGTCGCCAACCTTTCAAACCTCACTGACCACTAAATTCATCGTTTTAAATCCCGCGGACCACTAATATGATTTTTTAAAAAAGATTAATACATTTGTAAAATAATGATCACAGAACTTCCATTTTATGAAAATGAAATGCACCTATTTAATTATAACAAAATTGTAAATGTTTATTTATTCATAACAAAATCTTTAAAGGTTGTTTAATTGTAACAAAATATTAAAATTAGATTAATTATTACAAAATAATTGAAGCTTATTTAAGTTTTACACATTTTTAGTGTGATATTTGTTCCTGCTTGTTTGAAATAAGTTTATGGATTTTTGGCTCCAATTACATTACTGCATGCCGATACCGGTACCAACAATACTGAAGCATACTGCTCGGCAACGGTTGCCTCATACAACTTAAGACTACCCTGACGTCACGCTACGCCTCTCGTTTCCCCCTCTCTAGTACAGTTCATGAATTTAGTGCAATATAAAGCGAAAATTGTAATCAGAATATAAGAATTTCTTAGAATAATATTTTTGTTTTATTATTAATAAAACATAAAAAATGCAAATAATGTCCAGATTTTTCTGCAGACCACCAAAATTTTCTCGCGGAGCACCAGTGGTCCACGGACCATCGGTTGGCGACCGCTGGTCTAGAGGGTTATATACAGAGCCAGGCCTACTATGGTCATAGGGCACACTGGGCATTTGCCCGGTGGGCTGGGGCCGCCTGGGTAGGCGGGGCAGCCGGGCGGCACATAGAGTAACCTGATTGTGTATTTCTCGGTTCCTCTATGTGCCACCCGGCTGCCCCTCCTATCCATCTCCTGCATGCCCTGGGCTCCTGTTTCCCCCCCGTGGTCATTTTACCCCCTCATCTCCTGCAGCGCTGCCACCGGGTTCCCCCTCCCTGCAGCTGCTGTGGGGATCTGTAAGGATAGACTGTTCCCAGTGCTGATAGCTCCCTGCCCACCACAGATGGGAGGGAGGAGAGAGAAAGCTGCCCCTTCTCCTCCCGCCTTCTCCTCCTGTGTCTGCCCCACCCACATTTCCCAGCAGCTAGCTTTCTCTCTCTCATCCTCACTCTCCTCTCTCCCTCATCCTCACTCTCCTCTCTCCCTTTCTCTCCTTCTCTCTCTATTTCTCTCCTCTCTCCCCCTCACTCTCTCGCTGTCTCCTGTTTCTCTCCCTCTTTATTTCTATCTCTGTCCCTGTTTCTCTCCTTTCTTTCCTTCTCTCTCCTCTCTCTGTCTCCTGTTTCCCTCCTTCCTTCTTTTCTTCCCTCCTTCCTTCCTCCTCTCTCTCTCCCTCCTCCTCTCCCTCCCTCCTCCTCTTCCTTCTCTCCCTCCCCCCCTCCTTCCTCCTCTCCATCCCTCCTTCTTTCCCTCGCTCCTTCCTTCCCAACCTCCTTCTTTCTCTCCTTTTCCTCCTTCCCCCCTCCCTTCCTTCTTTCCCTCCCTCTCTCTCCTCTCCCCCGTCCCTTTCCCTCTTCCTTCTTTCTCTCCTAGAAAAAATATAATATTGTAAAAAATTAAATAAAAATAAAAACCTACTGACACTAGTGGCAGAACTACCAGGGTTCAGAAAGGTCAATCTTGTGACCTGGCTCTGGCGTTCCACCACCAGGCTCCGAGGAAAGCATCCCGGGCTTGAGGCTGCCCAGTCCAAAATGCCCAGGCCTATTTTTTGTCCCAGTGCAGGCCTGTACAGTGCTCAGCATAAATGAGTACACCCCTTTTGAAAAGTAAGATTTTATTCAATATCTCACTGAACGCAAGAACAATTTCCAAAATTTGGGCAAAATTGAGTTTTATAGAACATTTGTTTAGGTCATTACATGAAAGTAAGGTTAATAATATAACTTAGATTACAAAAACTTAAGTTTTACTCAAATTGGTTGATGCAAAAATGAATACACCCCACAACAAAAACTACTACATCTAGTATTTTGTATGACCTCCATTATTTGTAAGGACAGCACCAAGTCTTCTAGGCATGGAATAAACAAGTTGGTGACATATTGCAGCATCTATCTTTTTCCATTCATTAAGAATGACCTCTTTTAGAACCTGGATTCTGGATGGAGAATGATGCTCAACTTGTCTCTACAAAATTCCCCATAGGTGTTCAATTGGGTTCAAATCAGGAGACATACGTGGCCACTGAATCACTTTCACTCTGTTCTTCTTCAGAAATGCAACAGTGACCTTAGATGTGTGTTTTGGATTGTTGACATGTTGGAAAAGTGCATGATGACTAAGGCCACAGAGTGATGGTAGCATGTTCTCTTTTAATATAGAGCAGTACATCGGTGAATTCATGATACCATCAATGAAATGCAGCTCCTAGACACCACCAGCACTCATGCAGCCCCACAGAAGGACACTGCCAACACCATGTTTCACTGTAGGCACCATACAGTACATTTGTCTTTGGACTCCTCACCTTTTTGATGCCATACAGTTTTGAAGCCATCAGTTCCAAAACATTTACAGTGGGGATCGAAAGTTTGGGCACCCCAGCTAAAAATTTGTATTAATGTGCATAAAGAAGCCAAGGAAAGATTGAAAAATCTCCAAAAGGCATCAAATTACAGATTAGACATTCTTATAATATGTCAACAAAAGTTAGATTTTATTTCCATCGTTTACACTTTCAAAATAACAGAAAACAAAAAAATGGCGTCTGCAAAAGTTTGGGCACCCTGCAGAATTTATAGCATGCACTGCCCCCTTTGCAAAGCTGAGACCTGCCAGTGTCATGGATTGTTCTCAATCATCGTCTGGGAAGACCAGGTGATGTCAATCTCAAAGATTTTAAATGCCCAGACTCATCTGACCTTGCCCCAACAATCAGCACCATGGGTTCTTCTAAGCAGTTGTCTAGAAAACTGAAACTGAAAATAGTTGACGCTCACAAAGCTGGAGAAGGCTATAAGAAGATAGCAAAGCGTTTTCAGATGTCAATATCCTCTGTTCTGAATGTAATTAAGAAATGGCAGTCATCAGGAACAGTGGAAGTTAAAGCAAGATCTGGAAGACCAAGAAAAATATCAGACAGAACAGCTCGCAGGATTGTGAGAAAAACAATTCAAAACCCACATTTGACTGCACGATCCCTCCAGAAAGATCTGGCAGACACTGGAGTTGTGGTACACTATTCCACTATAAAGAGATACTTGTACAAATATGGTCTTCATGGAAGAGTCATCAGAAGAAAACCTCTTCTATGTCCTCACCACAAAAATCATCGTTTGAACTTTGCAAATGAACATATAGACAAGCCTGATGCATTTTGGAAACAAGTTCTGTGGATCGATGAGGTTAAAATTGAACTTTTTGGCCGGAATGAGCAAAGGTACGTTTGGAGAAGAAGGGGCACAGAATTTAATGAAAAGAACCTCTGTCCAACTGTTAAGCATGGGGTTGGATCAATCATGCTTTGGGGTTGTGTTGCAGCCAGTGGCACAGGGAACATCTCACGAGTAGAAGGAAAAATGGATTCAATAAAATTTCAGCAAATTTTGGATGGTAACTTGATGCCGTCTGTGAAAAAGCTGAAGTTAAAGAGAGGATGGCTTCTACAAATGGATAATGATCCTAAACACACCTCGAAATCCACGGGGGATTACATCAAGAGGCGTAAACTGAAGGTTTTGCCATAGCCTTCACAATCTGCTGACCTCAACATAATTGAAAATCTATGGATAGACCTTAAAAGAGCAGTGCGTGACAGACAGCCCAGAAATCTCAAAGAACTGGAAGACTTTTGTAAGGAAGAATGGGCAAAGATACCTCAAACAAGAATTGAAAGACTCTTGGATGGCTACAAAAAGTGTTTACAAGCTGTGATACTTGCCAAAGCGGGCAGTACAAGATATTAACTCTGCAGGTTGCCCAAACTTTTGCAGACGCCATTTTTTTGTTTTTTGTTATTTTGAAAGTGTAAATGATGGAAATAAAATCTAACTTTTGTTGACATATATATATATATATATATATATATATAAAAGAATGTCTAATCTGTAATTTGATGCCTTTTGGAGATTTTTCCATCTTTCCTTGGCTTCTTTATGCACATTAATACAAATTTTTAGCTGGGGTACCCAAACTTTCGATCCCCACTGTATCTTGGTCTCATCATTCCAGAGCACAGAGTCCCAGTAGGAGAGGCTTTCTTTGTGGACGACACCCATGCATGCCATTCCTCTGCAGTGTATGCCGTATTGTGTCACAGGAAACAATCACCTCACTTTGGCTTTCTACCTCTTTAGCTAACTGCAGTGAACTTGCATGGCGATTTTCTTCAACCCTTCTCATCAGAAGACAATCTGGTAGAGGTGTTAACTTCCAGGGACAGCCTGGACATCTCTGTAAGATGTTTGCAGTTCCATCTTTGTTAAATTTTTGTATCACATTTGTTACAGTATTCTGACTAATAAGTAAAGCTTTGCTGATCTTCTTGAAGCCTTCACCTTTCTTGTGTAAAGAAATAATTTTCTTTCTCAGGCCTTGTGACATTTCTCTTCCATGTGGTGTCATTGCTGACGGCATTAAATAGGAAGGGGTTTTCTTTGCCAAGTAACTCCCTTTTATAATCAACTGTCTGCTGGACACCTGTTTAATGAATAAATAGACTCACCCGTAGTTGAATTCTTGTTATTTAGGATTTTGTTGTCTAAAGTTTAGCTTTGCACCTAAGACTTTCATTGGGGTGTATTCATTTTTGCAACATGGTCTTGAATGAATTTGTTAGGAAAAATACTTTTTTGTGTGAAAATTAACAAATCTTGTTTGCAACCAATGACCTGCATTTGTGGGAGTATTTTGTAGTATAGTGTCCCATAGAAAATGCTGATTATGAAAGGAAAGTAAAGGTTTTCTGACAGATCTGTAAGAGTGTACTCGTTTATGCTGAGCACTGTAGGTGGACTTGGCTTGCATTAATAAGGGGGATGTCAACTGTCAATTAGCTTCTTTGTATAGAAAGTCAAAATGGTAAAATAATATACTGGAAGTGTAGACAATTTAGCACTACGCATTTATTAAACTTGGATTATATTTTCTCTGCACAAGACAGTGGTCTGGTTTCTACCACAATAATGGCAGCATTTACAGTGACCACCAATGTACAGGTGCTTTGATTAGGGATTATTTCCACTGACCATCAATGAACATAGGGGTGAACATAGGAGGGATGAATTGGCTACAGCAGAGCATAAGAACCCTGAAAACCCACCTCTTCAGGGAAGCCTACCCCACCCCCTGCTAACTTGCCGACCTCCTCCACTCTTCCTACTACTCCACCCCCCACAGCTTTTTCCTCCTGTGCCACCATCCCCTCCCTCCTAGATTGTAAGCTCGAAAGAGCAGGGCCCTCGATCCCCTCATGTTTTGCATTGTAATGTATTGTTATTGTTCTGTCCCCCATTGTAATGTACAGCGCTGAGCGAACTATTGGGGCTTTATAAATACTGTATAATAATAATAGGTAGGTAGGAGCAGTAGTGTATTTACCACAAGGCATTTGCCTAGGGTGGCTTTTTTCCAGGGGGCAGCACTGGGACACATGCGGCTTGGGGACCAGGTGTTGTTGGTCAATGTCAGGCTCTCTCCGTGGAGGGGGTGGCAAATTTTGTGTTGCCTAGGGCAGCACAAAACCTAAATACACCACTGGGTAGGAGGTATTATTTGGAGGAAATATAGGTCACTGGCCACTAATGGAAAAGGGGTCTGTTACTAGGTAACCAAAATGTCAGTTGCTGCAGAGTTTCCAGCAGAAAGGGGATGAGCCAAAAAAGGAGTCATGGGACCCTGTAATTAAGCCCCTTAGACAATTGTATCTCAAAAAAAGGATCATTTATCAACTAGTGCAAAGGATAACAGTTAAGTGAAGTACATTACAACCGAGGTGGTAACAGCAAAGTGCAAAGCGAAACAAGCAATAACCAATGAGCTTTAGTTTTGCTATATTCAGAGCTACGGTACAGGTGAAACTCAAAAAATTTGAAAATCGTGCAAAAGTTCATTTATTTCAGTAATGCAACTTAAAAGGTGAAACTAATATATGAGATAGACTCATTACATGCAAAGCAAGATAGTTCAAGCCGTGATTTGTCATAATTGTGATGATTATGGCAGCTCATGAAAACCCCAAATCCACAATCTCAGAAAATTAGAATATTGTGAAAAGGTGCAATATTCTCGGCTCAAAGTGTCCCACTCTAATCAGCTAATTAAGCCATAACACCTGCAAAGGGTTCCTGAGCCTTTAAATGGTCTCTCAGTCTGGTTCAGCAGGAATCACAATCATGGGAAAGACTGCTGACCTGACAGTTGTGCAGAAAACCATCATTGACACCCTCCATAAGGAGGGAAAGCCTCAAAAGGTAATTGCAAAAGAAGTTGGATATTCCCAAAGTGCTGTATCAAAGCACATTAATAGAAAGTTGTTTGGAAGGGAAAAGTGTGAAAGAAAAAGGTGAACAAGCAGCAGGGACGACCGCTGCCTGGAGAGGATTGTCAGGAAAAGGCCATTCAAAAGTGTTGGGGACTTTCACAATGAGTGGACTGAGGCTGGAGTCTGTGCATCAAGAGCCACCACACACAGATGGATCCTGGATATGGGCTTAAAATGTTGTGTTCCTCTTGTCAAGCCGCTCCTGAACAACAAACAACGTCAGAAGCGCCTTACCTGGGTTAAAGTAAAACAGACCTGGTCTGTTGCTCAGTGGTCCAAAGTCCTCTTTTCTGATGAGAGCAACTTTTGCATCTCATTTGGAAACCAAGGACCCAGAGTATGGAGGAAGAATGGAGAGGCGCACACTGCAAGATGCTTGAAGTCCAGTGTGAAGTTTCCACAGTCTGTGTTGATTTGGGGCGCCATGTCATCTGCTGGTGTTGTTCCACTGTGCTTCATTAAGTCCAGGGTCAACGCAGCAGTCTACCAGGAGATTTTGGAGCACTTCATGCTTCCTTCCGCAAACGAGATTTATGGGGATGCTGACTTCATTTTCCAGCAAGACTTGGCACCTGCTCACACTGCCAAAAGCACCAAAACCTGGTTCAATGACCGTGGGATTACTGTGCTTGACTGGCCAGCAAACTCGCCTGACCTGAACCCCATAGAGAATCTATGGGGCATTGCCAAGAGAAAGATGAGAGACATGAGACCGAACAATGCAAAAGAGCTGATGGCCGCTATTGAAGCATCCTGGTCTTCCATAACACCTCAGCAGTGCCACAGGCTGATAGCTTCCATGCCACGCCACATTGAGGCAGTAATTGCTGCAAAAGGGGCCCAAACCAAGTACTGAGTACATATGCATGCTTATACTTTTCAGAGGTCCGATATTGTTCTATGTACAATCCTTATTTTATTGATTGCATGTAATATTCTAATTTTCTGAGATTGTGGATTTGGGGTTTCCATGAGCTGTAAGTCATAATTATCACAATTATGACAAATCACGGCTTGAACTATCTTGCTTTGCATGTAATGAGTCTATCTCATATATTAGTTTCACCTTTTAAGTTGCATTACTGAAATAAATGAACTTTTGCACGATATTCTAATTTTTTGAGTTTCACCTGTATATAAGGAGAAATCTAATTGGTTAATATGAGATGGGAAAACCCCAAACAGTGTCAATTCAGCTTATTAAAACTTTGTGAACTTGTTATTTTTATTAAAGTAACAGTAAGACTTGTCTATATTTTCAGCTAGTGATGCAGTAGAGTACAGTACAGTACAACTGTATCAAGACAGACTAATTAGCTGCTCTATTCTGCTGATATTGCTCACTAGTGATTGACCAGAATATACCTGCACATAATGCACAGCTGGAAGTCATATGTGACAGACATAACAAAGTCTTAACTATAGCCACAGTCAAGCATTGCCCCACACTTAATAAATTTTCTAAGTGTTTAACACATGTGTCTTATTAGCTAATACTGAAAGGCAGCTCCTTTTAAATATATATATGCAAAGCAATAAAACAATTTCTTTGTCACCAATGTGCGATAGCTTGGTTATAAAATCCTTTTTTGTAGGTGGAACGCCTTAAAATAACCAGATTTTTATATATTATTGTTAGAATTCTTTCTAGCACCTGCTGATGACCTTAAAGTAAAATAAACCCCAGTGTAGTCACCTAGATTTAAAACGAAATTGCTTCAGTGGTTCTCATTTAGCTTTTTTTCATAAAACCCCAAAATATGTGGTTTATACATTATGACTAGTTGTTTTACCAACCGGTCGATCACGTTAATAGTATTCAGCCAGCACAGCAGATATTTACAGTATATGATACAGCTGGTTTTTTATCATAACTGTATATATTGTTTTCTATTAATATGCTTTTCTTTTCTTCTTTCCTAAATTATGTTAAATAGCTATTTTTCTTCTTAAAATGTTTCTGGTAAAAAGCAAGCATTGTTAAAGCAGTAGTAAACCACCACAAAAAAAAAATAAAAAATCAGGCCCTTACAGGTTTAAAGCGATTCTAAAGGTTAATTTTTTTTGTGGGGGTGGGGGGGATAACAAACATGTCTATACTTACCTACTGTGTGCAATGGTTTTGCACAGAGCAGCCTGGATTCCTCTTGCTGTCTCAGCCAATGAGGAGGCATAGACTCAGGACAGCCACTTGCTGTTTCAGCCAATGAGGAGGCAGAGACATGGGAAAGCCAAGGCTGTCATTCACATTGCTGCATCGCAATGAGGCTCAGGTAAGTATTGAAGGGGCTAGGGGCACTGCTGCACACAGAAGTGTTTTACATTCATGCATAGAATGCATGAAGGTAAAAAACCTTCAGCCTTTACAACCACTTTAAGTCATAATGTACTAGTATGCGCCACACAATAGCACATTATGACAGCCTTACCTGAACATGGAGATCTCCAGTGCAGTGCTGTCAAGGCTCCTGGGTGCATCCATCTTCATCTGGTCTTCCTTTTCTGGACTCTGGGTATGCCGTCCCATCAGAGCGCGTGTGAATATCTCCTAAACAGTGCAAGTTCAGGAGATATTCACTGTACCTACAGGTAAGCCTTATTAAAGGCTTACAAGTATCGTAGGTAGAAGTTAAAAAGTGGACTTTACTTCCACTTTAAGAACTGGTGAATTTTATAGGTAGCCGCAAGTCTCTGCTCCCAAGGTAAAAACCATTGATGGTGTCTTCCTCCAATAATTGTACATGATTTTCCAAGACATGTGCTTGTATTGAATGCTGGTAAGAATAGAGCACGCAGGTAGGGCAATCTCAAGTACACTTCATTGCTAGACAGCAAACAATTCTGTCTAGTACAACAGTGTATTCCCTTATAGTGTTCCTTGGAATCTTGCTATATGGTTACAACGTCATATTTAATTCTGGGTTTTTCTGTTTGTATGCTCTGCCTACCCGGATCTCTGCCTGTGTTACAAAATTGCACAAATGTTACCTACCACAACTTGTTACCTTTTTATAAAGCCAGCCATAGATGGTTCGAATCTTGGCTGGTTCAGCCAAGCATCAAATCGTCTGTGGGCAGGCTGATTGTACCCAATTCAATTGTTGTATGACTTGGGTACAAGCAGCCTGTCTGATCTTTCATGTCGGATCTATCATGTGATTAATGCCAGAGGCTATAGCCACTGGCAATAATCACTTTGTTCTGGAAGGATGGCTCCCCCCTGTGCCACCCTCCCCCCCTCACACCTGGCGGGAGAACACAGTAGCTCTGTGGGAGGTATTCCCCCATCATCTATGACCGGACTAACACTGTTTGAACTCTACCTGTCTTAATAATAGTTTGTTTTTGGATTATGCTCATGCATCTCAACACAGTTAAGTTCCTACACATCAACTGTTCCTAGTGTCCTCAAAGCACAGTGCATTGAACCACATAAACTAGCCATATACAGAGCAAACGGCTGATTCCTGATGAAATGGGTGAAATTCTGCTAGCATCCTCCCTCAAAACATCTGGCAGCTGAAAAATCAAAAGAGCCAGGTGAAAAATTGTAGGCTGAACAGTGCCTGCAATCCAATCTGATGCAAGCATTGTTGAGGTATTTTGACAGCCAACCGTGCCAAAATGCAATAGCCATAGTGGGGGTTCGTCCATCCATGATGTTTAGTGTGTATTGTGAGCTATACTAGATCTCATGGTAAAAGACTGGAAATTAGTTCAATTCCACACCTCAGTGCACTGTGGGGGTAGCTCAGGTGGGGGATCTCCTTCCCTGGGAAAAAGGTAGACCGCACAGCAGGCTTTCTTCAAAATCTGTCTGGTTGTCAGTTTAATTTAAAAAGTTGTTGAAATATCAAAACATACAAAACAGCAAAATAAACCCTCGCCATCCAGGCACTAACTAAAAACATAGAACTTTTTCCTCTCTCACTGGTGAAGGGCTTCTCCCTGTCACCAACAAAAACATAACCATAAGCAAACCTTTTCTCTTGTTTGTATAACAAATCACTTTCATGCACAGCTCTCTTAGGAATGGCTCTCTGAGTCCCAGGCCACGAGCAGCTCCTTGCTCCAGCCCTGCCTCATTTATAGCACCTGTTGGTGGTCATCAGTGGACCCCAAAATCAGGTCCGGAACCACCTCTGCTATAGTGGCCCAGAAAACCCAGAGTGGATTTCACCTTAAACTCCCAAGTATGACCGAATGCGAGGTGACACATAGCGTCCATCTATCACCTCGCCGTTCATACTGTCACAACACATTAGGGTAGCCCATGGTGGTGCTTTTGATGGAGAATGCCAGATTTTCTAAAGTGTGAAGTAAACCTGTGTGCACTTCAATCCCATGCAAACAAAGTTCCTGATTTTTTTTTCTCTTGCACATAATTGTATATTTGAATAAGAAAAACAGGATAACTTCACTTCCCATCATTAAACATTTTTGCAACCCCAGATGATTCCCATTATTCCTGGCCTAGCACATAAATGCTATTTCTTACAGGAAACACATTGTTAACAGTCAAAATGGTACTCATACAGTTCCATTATGCCAGATGTGGAATTTAACATTGCAGCTCTTAGTTAAAAACATTTTTTTTTGTAATAGCATGAAAGTCAAAATTGCTTACCTTTCTATTAGTGATGAGTTGAATGCACCTGGATTAGATTTGGGCAGGTTAGGTGAACTTTATTGAAGTTCACGTGCCAAATCCAAATCCCGTTGAAGTCAATAGGAGCTGTAAGTTAAAAAGCAATAAATGCAATTTCTAGGCTAACAGGCAAGGGACTATCAAATAAATGACATAGGGGCTGGGGACATGTACCAAAGATTCCCTTTTTTCAGTTTTGTGTGTTGGGGATTAGCAATTTTATTCATGCTTAAAGGCAATATTAAAAATACAAAATTCCTTTAAATATTGTACCTGGAACAGGGGCGGACTGACAACTCATGGGGTCCCCGGGCAGTAAGAGATAATGGGGCCCCCTGTGCCCCCACCTACACTCAAGCACACCCACACAACACCCTACCTACATATTGCAGCTCAGCTGCATAGAAGGGGCATTTACATATTTACTGCAGCAAAGACTGCATGAATGTTCCCGGCTTCTTTCCATGGAAGCCACTGAGCACTTTAAAGTGGGCTACCATGTGGGGGAAGTGAAAGAGAGAGAGGAGTGCGAGGGTGAAAAAGAGGAGGAGTGTGAGAGAGAGAGGAGGAGGAGGAGAGAGAGAGGAAGGGATGAGAGAGGATGGGTGTGTTTTAAATTGCACAAAAAATTGGGCATGGCTTAAAAGGGGTGTGGTTAAATAGTGTCTGAGATGACTTATATAGTGCAGAATGAGGTAATGTTAAATAGGGAATGTACAGCGTGGTGTGTATGACAGTGGGTAGTATGTACAGGGGGAGGAGAGCGGAGTGTATGGTAGTGGGTAGTATTTGTAGGATGGTGTCAGTAGGTGGTGTCAGTAGTTCTTCATTTATATTAGTATTATTTTTTTTTTTTTACAATTTTATTATTTTTTTTTACAAATTAATGTTTTATTATTTTTATCATTTATTTTCAAAATGCTTTTGAGTGGCCAGTGGATGGTGTCAGTAGAGCAATGGCGTGGGTGTCAGAATTTTAAAATTTTTATTATGTAATTTTTTTTATTATTTTTTAAAATTTATTTCTGTATTATTTTTTTCACAATGATTTTTTGGGGGCAGTGGACAGTGTAAGTAGGGAGTGAACAGGGAGCACTAATATATGTTGGGCTGTCATTAGATTGAGATGAATAAACAGAACCTGTACCCCCTTATATCGGAAGGAAGGGAATGGATGGAGGGAAGGGAGGAAGAAAGAAAAGGGAGGGAGGGAGGGAGCGAGGGAATGGATGGAGGAGGGAAGGAAGGAGGGGTGGGAGGAAAGAATGAAGGGAGGGGATGGAGGAAGGAAGGGAAGGAAGAAATAGGAGGAGAGAATGAATGGAGGAAGGAAGGAATAAAGAAAAGAAAGAAAATGAATGAAGGAAAGAAGAAAAGGGAGGGAGGGAATAGATGGAGGAAGGAAGGGAAGAAAATGGATGGAGGAAGGAATGAAGGAAAAGGAGAGAAAGGAGGAAGTTAGGGAGGGAAGGAATGAATGGAAGGAAGGAAGGAAGAAGAGGGAGGGAATAGATGGAGGGAGGAAGAAAGGGGAGGGAAGAAAGGGGAGGGAAGGAAGGAGGGGTGGGAGGAAGGAAGGGAAGGAAGAAAAGGGAGGGAGGGAATGGATGGATGGAGGAAGGAAATGGATGAAGGAAAGAATGAAGGAAAGGGAAGGAAGGAGGGGTGGGAGGAAGAAAGGAAATGAAAGGAGGGAGGGACTGGATGGAGGAAGGAAATGGATGGAGGAAGGAATGAAGGAAGGAAAAGGAAGGAAGGGGAGGGAGGAAGGAAGGAATAAAAAGGGAGAGAGGGAATGAAGAAAGAGGATTGAAGGAGGGGTGGGAGGAAAGAATGTAGGGAGGGGATGGAGGAAGGAAGGGAAAGACGAAAAGGGAGGAAATGGATGGAGGAAGGAAGGAAAGAAAATAGATAGAGGAAGGAATGAAGGATAAGGAGAGAAGGGAGGAAGTTAGGGAGGGAGGGAATGAATGGAGGAAGGAAGGAAGGAAGGAAGGAAGGAAGGAAGGAAGGAAGGAAGGAAGGAAGGGAAGAAGGAGGGAATAGATGGAAGGAGGAAGAAAGGGGAGGGAAGAAAGGAAGGAAGGAAGGAAGGAAGGAAGGAAGGGGAGGGAAGGAAGGAGGAAGGAAGGGATGGAAGAAAAGGGAGGGAGGGAATGGATGGATGGAGGAAGGAAGGAAGAAAAGGGAGGAAGGGAGGGAATGGATGGAGGAAGGAAGGAAATGGATGGAGGAAAGAATGAAGGAAAGGGAAGGAAGGAGGGGAGGGAGGAAGAAAGGAAATGAAAGGAGGGAGGGAATGGATGGAGGAAGGAAGGAAATGGATGGAGGAAGGAATGAAGGATAAGGAAGGAAGAGGAGGGAGGGAGGAAGGAAGGAAGGAATAAAAAGGGAGAGAGGGAATGAAGAAAGAGGAGGGAAGGAGGGGTGGGAGGAAAGAATGAAAGGAGGGGATGGAGGAAGGAAGGGAAAGAAGAAAAGGGAGGGAATGGATGGAGGAAGGAAGGAAAGAAAATGGATAGAGGAAGGAATGAAGGATAAGGAGAGAAGGGAGGAAGTTAGGGAGAGAGGGAGGGAATGGAAGGAAGGAAGGAAGGGAATAGATGGAGGGAGGAAGAAAGGGGAGGGAAGGAAGGAAGGAAGGAAGGAAGGAAGGAAGGAAGGAAGGAAAAGGAGGGAGGGAATGGATGGATGGAGGAAGGAAGGAAAGAAGGAAGGAAAAGGAGGGAGGGAATGGATGGACGAAGGAAGGAAGGAAGGGGAGGGAAGGAAGGAGGGGTGAAAGGAAGGAAGGAAGGAAGGAAGAAGAGGGAGGGAATAGATGGAAGGAGGAAGAAAGGGGAGGGAAGGAAGAAAGGAAGGAAGGAAGGAGAGGGAAGGAAGGAGGGGTGGGAGGGAGGAAGGAAGGGATGGAAGAAAAGGGAGGGAGGGAATGGATGGAGGAAGGAAGGAAGGAAGGAAAAGGAGGGACTGCTGGTGGGCATGGGGGTCTGTGGGCAGGGGGAATTGTATTGGAATCTGGAAGCCTCTTTTAAAATGAAGGCCCTCAGATACTGTATCCATATAAATAAGTACATGGTAGCCCCATTCATTCACAAAATAAATTGTAAATAGTAACTGAAGACACACATTTTTTGATGACAAGTCCTTTATTAAAGGATCCATCATTAATCACATTGTCCAGCAATTTAGATCCACATTAAAAACAAAAAACACTGACCCTTCTGCACCTGCCAACTACTGCACGCTAATGACAGCTCCCAGAGCTGCCATTTGAAATGTAAAAAGGGGAGAAGAATAGCTTACATCATTGACTAAATAGGGCCATGACCATATTTGGTCAATGTCATTATGCAAAAAATTATTGAGGCCAGGTGACATCACTGGTTGCTACGGATGTGGCAGATGCTGAAAACAGCTGCCTCTCTAATATTATGTTGAGTCGAACATGAGTTTGCCCACTGCGTTGCGCAATGCACTGCGCTCTCACAGTGTATTGTGATTGACCAAAGCAAAGCACCTGCCCACAGGTACCCCTTACTCATTCAAAAGGGCAAGGGGGCAGCATCAGGGTGCCCCATTATTTAAAAGAAGTACCCTGATGCTAATGAGCTCCCCCGTCTGCAGATCCCACAACCACTTGGCCAGGGTTGTGGGGAAGAGGCCCTTTTCCCCATCAGCATGATGACACCGTCCCCATGCCAAGGGCACATTGCCTGGTAAGTCACAGGGAGTGGGAGGCAGTCCCCCCAGGTCTGTGCTTGGATCAAGGGTCTGGTAGGAATTCACACTTTTTCCCCCATTTTGTGGGGGTGGGGTTCCACTTAAAAGTCCTACCAGGCTTAAAGGGCCTAGTATGGCTTTTAGGGGGAACCCCACGCACATTCCTCCCCATTTTTGGAAGATGGGATTCCCCTTAAAAGTCCTACCAGGCCTAAAGGGCCTGGTATGCCTTTTAGGGGGAACCCCCACAAACTTTTTTTTCTTAATTTGTTACTGTTGGGTCCCTCCTAACCTTCCTACCAGACCTAAAGTGTCTAGTATGGACACTGCAGCAGGTTCTATACATTTTACAGATGTGTAACTTTGCAGGTAGTTTAAGGGTACATTCCAGGCGCGTGATATTTCAAGTTTTTTTTTTTTTTTTTTTTACTTTAAGCAAAGAAAAATGACTGCCCCTTTAAAAATGGTACTTTTTGAAAAAAAAATGTTTTTACTGATTCATGTCCCTCAAAGCAGTACCTGAGCCGCAATACCCCTTTTATGACCAATAACTTGCATATAAGCCTTCAAAATGGGCACGTTTGAATTTACAAGGTCGAGTCCCATAGACTTGCATTAAGTTCGAAGGTCGAACATTCATTAGGAACAGGAGGATGTTCGGCCCATCACTACTCTTTAACAACCACTGACAGCTGAAGAAGCAGTCATATATAACAGCAGTAGAAAAAACACTAGTATACAGTCAGGTCCATAAATATTAGGACATTGACACAATTCTAACATTTTTGGCTCTATGCACCACCACAATGGATTTGAAATGAAACGAACAAGATGTGCTTTAACTGCAGACTGTCAGCTTTAATTTGAGGGTATTTACATCCAAATCAGGTGAACGGTGTAGGAATTACAACAGTTTGCATATGTGCCTCCCACTTGTTAAAGGACCAAAAGTAATGGGACAGAATAATAATCATAAATCAAACTTTCACTTTTTAATACTTGGTTGCAAATCCTTTGCAGTCAATTACAGCCTGAAGTCTGGAATGCATAGACATCACCAGACGCTGGATTTCATCCCTGGAGATGCTCTGCCAGGCCTCTACTGCAACGGTCTTCAGTTCCTGCTTGTTCTTGGGGCATTTTCCCTTCAGTTTTGTCTTCAGCAAGTGAAATGCATGCTCAATTGGATTCAGGTCAGGTGATTGACTTGGCCATTGCATAACATTCCACTTCTTTCCCTTAAAAAACTCTTTGGTTGTTTTGCAGTATGCTTTGGGTCATTGTCCATCTGCACTGTGAAGCGGCGTCCAATGAGTTGTGAAGCATTTGGCTGAATATGAGCAGATAATATTGCCCGAAACACTTCAGAATTCATCCTGCTGCTTTTGTCAGCAGTCACATCATCAATAAATACAAGAGAAGCAGTTCCATTGGCAGCCATACATGCCCACGCCATGACACTACCACCACCATGCTTCACTGATGAGGTGGTGATGCTTAGGATCATGAGCGGTTCCTTTTCTTCTCCATACTCTTCTCTTCCCATCACTCTGGTACAAGTTGATCTTGGTCTCATCTGTCCATAGGATGGTGTTCCAGAACTGTGAAGGCTTTTTTAGATGTCGTTTGGCAAACTCTAATCTGGCCTTCCTGTTTTTGAGGCTCACCAATGGTTTACATTTTGTGGTGAACCCTCTGTATTCACTCTGGTGAAGTCTTCTCTTGATTGTTGACTTTGACACACATACACCTACCTCCTGGAGAGTGTTCTTGATCTGGCCAAGTGTTGTGAAGGGTGTTTTCTTCACCAGGGAAAGAATTCTTCGGTCATCCACCACAGTTGTTTTCCGTGGTCTTCCGGGTCTTTTGGTGTTGCTGAGCTCACCGGTGCGTTCCTTCTTTTTAAGAATGTTCCAAACAGTCGTTTTAGCCATGCCTAATGTTTTTGCTGTCTCTCTGATGGGTTTGTTTTGTTTTTTCAGCCTAATGATGGCTTGCTTTACTGATAGTGACAGCTCTTTGGATCTCATCTTGAGAGTTGACAGCAACAGATTCCAAATGCAAATAGCACACTTGAAATTAACTCTGGACCTATTATTGGGATAATGAGGGAATAACACACACCTGGCCATGGTACAGCTGAGAAGCCAATTGTCCCATTACTTTTGGTCCCTTAACAAGTGGGAGGCACATATGCAAACTGTTGTAATTCCTACACCGTTCACCTGATTTGGATGTAAATACCCTCAAATTAAAGCTGACAGTCTGCAGTTAAAGCACATCTTGTTTGTTTCATTTCAAATCCATTGTGGTGGTATATAGAGCCAAAAATGTTAGAATTGTGTTGATGTCCCAATATTTATGGACTTGACTGTATATGATGTTCATATCCTGCTAAACGTTCAGTGTTCAGATGAACTCCTGAACAAGCAATGTTTGGTCCAAAATTGGAGCTCATCCCTACTCCTACTTCCATTTGAAAATGCTAGCTGTCTAGTAGTTATTCTGAATTAACAGTTCAGTTGTTTCTGAGCCACTGAAATAATCGATAGTTTCACCTTTACTCTGACTTTCTTGATCTGACAGGCAACTAACTTTTTCAGAAAAAGGTCAGCAATGGCAGCCTCAGTATTTCTCTCAGTACAGTTTTTTTTTTTTAAGAGTCATAGGTATAATGCCCATATGGAAGCCTAATACTATAAGCATTCCATTAATTATACCAGCTTATGTCAGCCATTTTATCAAATAAATGACAAGCTCTTTCAAACATTTCAGTTTTTAAAATAATTCTGCAGAGAGCACGTTTCTTGTTCATATCCCCCTCTAGCCCCAAATGTGATTTTAAACAAAGACAAATGTACAGACACTACTGTATATTCACCATTTATCTTTTTTTTTTCTCTAATTCATACCAGACCCTCACACTTCCAAGCCACTAAACATCACTTTATAGGTTCAAACCCAACTGCTTCACTCCCTGGCTGATATCTAGGAAAGGAGAAGCAGCATCATTACAGACCTGTATCCAAACATGTAATATAATGCAGCATGGAGTCACAACATTCAAGCCATTAGAAAGATCCAGTAATCCTGATAATGAAGCCCATATGTGGAGGTGTTAAGGGATTTATGGTAACAAAGAGACTTATTTAACCCTATCTGCACAGAAGGGATTGGCAGGCTATATATGTATTTACTGCTGTTCTTTAAAGAAAAAATATAATGATTTTGACTACAAAAATAATTTTTTGTAGTTATAGTGTTTTTTAGTTTATAAGTTTGTAATTGTTGTTTTATATCTCTTTTATATCTATCTATATAAAATCAGAATTTTACAAATAATCATATAATACATAGCAAAGAATTCCTAGTGCACTGTGGGTTAGTTAAAAAGAAGTACATTAAATGTTGCCTGTTTGGAGGATGTGGTTTGTCTGATTAAACCTTAGGAATGAACTGTTGAGTAAGAAATTATACAATAAAATGAATCACTGCTCTGAAAATTACCATAATTGGTGTGAATATATTTTAATGTGAGCTATTGAGTTCAGTAAACTACAGGCTTTACACTGGCCCAAAAAGAGAATGCAAAAATATGAATATGCTATACTGTATTGTAGATTTAACTATTTGTGAAAATGTACTGTACTTTTCTATCACTGACCTTAAAGCGGAACTTTACCCATAACAACTTGATAAAAAATAATGTACTTTAGCATTCCACATTAAATAATTATGCTACCAAAATTAGCGTGTGCTATAAATTGCCTCCAGCATTGTTTCTATATCTACTTGTCAAGAACCCCTGAGCAGTACTAAATCTTTAGGCTGTTAGCAGATCAGCCTCTACACTTTTGTCACAGTGCCGAAAAATAGAGAGCAACTGAGCGTGTGTAGAGCAGGGTGAGACAGTATATTGCTGGATTTTAAACAGTAAAGACACTTATTTTTAATGTTTTACATAGCTGAACCTGCAAAAGGGGCCAGCATGAAGTGAACTAGCAGGACATAATTTTTTGACTAAAGTTTCACTTTAATAAATAAAATAAAATGTTCAAAACCATCATACATTCCCTTGAAACATGACTATAATATCAATATGAAGATAACATAAGTAACCACATTTTGGATTGTTTTTTTCTAAAGAAAAAGGGGACATTCATGATTTAAATCTTTTCCGATAAATGTAAATTGCTAAGTCAATTACTGGAAAGTGTATAAGGGTCTGAAATGAGACTTTATGGCATTTATAAATCTAATAACATTTTTGTTTTCGCAGTACTCATATAGTTACAGTACAATGTAGGAACAGCTGTGTTCCAGCTCTTCTTAGATGCTGATGTACCTAATGTCCCCATGCTAATTTAGGCAAAGAATTGCTGTTAAACTTTGCTGTGAGTTTTACTATGGAAAATGTGGTCATTTATACACATGGCATTAACGTTTAAAGGAATTTCTAATTATAAAGCTGATATTGTTGCAACACTTGTTATTCATTTACATTTTCCCTCTCACCAGGAGGATGCCAACAGTCCAATAATTGACATGTGTTTGCAATGAAAAGCATTTCCTTCAGAAGGTTTTAGTTTTTATCCTGCCAAGAGAATTTTTCAAACACAGCATGGGAGAAAATTGAGTCCTCATTCCAATTCCTTTTTAGAGACATTGCCTAAAACAGTCTTCAAACGCAGTGTGACAGCCATAAACCATTATGATATTCAGCGGATGACAGATATAATGAATTCATGTATACATGAAAAAGTGCATCATAAGATCTGTTAACCGCACATACTGTATCAGAATACATTGACATTCATACATTTTCAGTGGTTTGTGAACATCAAACTATAAAGCTTGCACAGACAAAAGCTTATAGGGGAGAAATTAGCTAACTGACACCGACATCACCAGTGACACTAAAGCAGTGATCAATGCTAATAAAATGCACTGCCACTGTACTAATAACACTAGTCAGGAAGGGGTTATCATCTGGGACAATCAAAGGGTTAACTGTGTGCATAACCTATGTGTAAAGTGTGCAATATGTACTGTTTTACTAAGGGATGTGACCGTTTTTATCTCCCTTTGCAGGGAGACAAATATCAGCACATTCCGTTGTCAGTAGAGAGATCTGTGTTGTTTACCAACACAGATCTCTCTCCTGTCACTTGCTCTGATAAATCACTGACAGGACTATTGATCAGTATGTAAAGGAACCAGTGACAGTGCACGTAGGTGGGTGTGCACGTTTCCACGAACCCCCCTACCCAGAAAAGCAGAATCATGTATACATATGTGATTCTGTGCAGCAGCCCGCACTGTAGCAGTAAAGCCACAGTGCATGGTCGGCAAGTGGTTAAAGTGAACCACATTAAAAAAGAAATCTGGTTTCCCCACAGGCTCATGTCATCATGTGCTAGTGTGCATCGCATACTAGCACATTATGACAGACTTACCTAAAAAACAGATCCCTCCAGTGGCACACTGTCACAGCTGACAGGAATTCCAACTTTACCCAGTCTTCTTTCCAGGTTTGTGGGCTCTGACCAATTGAATAGCCGAGCTACAATGATGTCACTCCCATGTGTGCATGCAGGAGCTCTCTAAATTGATGTACACTGCTCAAAAAAATTAAAGGAACGCTTTGAAAACACATTAGATCTCAATGGGGCAAAATATCATGCTGGATATCTATACTGATAAGGACTGGGTAATGTGTTAGGAATGTAAGGATGCTCCATTGTTTGATGGAAATTAAAATGATCAACCTACAGAGGACTGAATTCAAAGACAGCTCAAAAATCAAAGTGAAAAAATGATGCAGCAGGCTAGTCCATTTTGCTGAAATTTCATTGCAGCAACTCAAAATGGTAGTCAGTAGTTTGTATGGCCCCCATGTGCTTCTATGCATGCCTGAAAATGTCGGGGCATGCTCCTAATGAGACAACAGATGGTGTCCTGGGGTATTTCCTCCCAGATCTGGACCAGGGCATCACTAAGCTCCTGGACAGTCTGAGGTGCAACCTGGTGGCGTCAGATGGACCAAAACATGATATACCAGAGATGTTCTATTGGATTTAGGTCAGGCAAGTGTGGGGGCCATTCAATGGTATCAATGCCTTCATCCTCCAGGAATTTCCAACATACTCTCGCCACATAAGGCCGGGCATTTCCGTGCAGCAGGAGGAACTCAGGACCCACTGCAGCAGCGTAGGGTCTGACAATCGGTCCAAGGATTTCATCCTGATACCTAATGGCAGTCAGGGTGCCATTGTCTAGCCTGTAGAGGTCTGTACGTCCCTCCATGGATATGCCTCCCCAGACCATCACTGACCCACCACCAAAACAGTCATGTTGAATTATGTTACAGGCAGCATAATGTTCTCCATGGTTTCTCCAGACCCTTTCAATTCTGTCACATGGGCTCAGGGTGAACCTGTTTTCATCTGTGAAAAGCACAGAGCACCAGTGGTGGACTTGCCAATTCTGGTGTTCAATGGCAAATGCCAATCGAGCTCTATGGTTCTGGGCAGTGAGCACAGAGCCCACTAGACGATGTCGGGCCCTCAGGCCACCCTCATGAAGTCTGTTTCTGATTGTTTGGTCAGAGACATTCACACCAGTGGCCTGCTGGATGTCATTGTGTAGGGCTCTGGCAGTGCTCATCCTGTTCCTCCTTGCACAAAGGAGCAGATACTGGTCCTGCTGATGGGTTAAGGACCTTCTACGGCCCTGTCCAGCTCTCCTAGAGTAACTGCTGGGAGACACATCAAACCTTCTGGCAATGGCACGTATTGATGTGCCATCCTGGAGGAGTTGGACTGCCCGTGCAACCTCTGTAGGGCCCAGGTATCACCTCATGCTCCCAATAGTAACAATGACCCCAGCCAAGTGCAAAACTAGTGAAAAACAATCAGAAAAGACAAGTAGGGAAAAATATATTCTCCCATGTGAGAACCAGCAGTCGACACTTCTTGCTGCTGCTGGCTCTCAGTCTCAGCTATCAGCCACAACCAGGAATCCACATAGTGACAGAGTAATCATATACAGGCTGAAGACTCCATTGACAAAAATGGAAGCCTTTGCCTTAAGGCTGCAATGTTCATCTGCAGTGCCATCTACTTATAGTTCAAATACAGTTTCACTACTAAAAATTTTACAAAAATAATTAAAAATAGGGGAAAACTAGTTTTTTTTTTTTATGTTTGAACATTTGTCAGCCATATTAAAAACTGAGCGGTTTTTGTAAATTAAAACTGTGTACCAAATAAAAACCTTATACATTCCAAAAAATATGCATAAAGTATTAAGGTATGCAAATTGGTTATAGAGTTGTTGATGAACTGATACATGCTGACACTACTAAATATTGGCTTCTGCCTCTAGGTATCAATGAATTCCAATTCACAAAATATTAATGTCCATTGTAAACTAGCTATCTTGAGATCTTATCACTGCTCATATGCCTACAATCAACATGGATGTCTCACGCAATAATATAGTTAAAATATAAAACAAATCATTCTAAAATAATGCTAGAATCACTGCCCATAACAAACAAAAGTTCAGTGGGAATATATTTGTATAGAGAACTAGAACATTTAGCAATTATTCATATGCAACATAGATAATTCACATAAACAGTTTGTTACATATTTTGTGTGCTGGTATGTTCCACTGTGACTCCCTGACCTCCCCATTCCCCATGGACTCCTAGTTAATTCAACTTAGTTTGCTACTTAGTCAGTTTAGTTGCTGCATATGCAGATTAACAGGCTTTGGGGCATGATTGCCTTTTTTTTTTACCAAAGTAGAAAACTAGGAACACATATTTTGCATGAGCTAGACTAGAATAAACTATATTGGATTCCACTTCTGTGGATTCATTGTGAGGTATACTACCTGTGGATCTTGTCAAGTCAGCAAGGTGCCATATTCCCCCTACAGACTGGCTCTTAGGAGGAATGTTTCTTCCATAAAAAATTGAGACTTAACAGTTCCTGTCAACAAGATAATTTACAGTCTATTGCACAGACAAACAATCAAGCCATACTTGGTGGAAGCCAATTTACTTACCATTGTTTTTGGGTTGGAGGAGAAGACTAGAACACCATGAATATACACACATTATGTAGATAGTATCTCATGTATAACTTGATCCCAAAATCCCAGCACTGAAAGGCAAGAAATCATAATGACTTAGCAACCATAAAGTGTTACTTATCATTATTATCATTATAACCATTTTAGATTAGATAATACGGTCACTGTATAATGTTGTGAATTTTCTAATATTTGCAAATATTGTGCAGTCCTTAATCTTGGCAGCAGTCCAAAAATCATTTTTGGGTTGGCAGCCCTAGCAGTTCAATCCATAAATCTACTGGGAAAATGGGAAATGCTGGGAAAATTGAATAAGAATTAAATAAAAAAGGAAGATGCTAATCCAAAATGAAGGCTGTATCACCACTATCAATTTCATATAAGGAAATAAATATGCCGGTCCACATAACCTGATTTTCCCTGTGTTTTTTTTGTAATGCGTCTTGTTAGCTGCCATTACATCAGGACAATTTTATGTAAATTATTATTCTTATTATACAGGATTTATATAGCGCCAACAGTTTGCGCAGCGCTTTACAATATAAGGGAGACAGTACAATTACAACACATTTCAGTACAGAAGGAATAGGAGGGCCCTGCTCGTGGAGCTTACAATCTAAAGGAAGGGGAGGTGATACAAAAGGTGATAGCTGCGGGGGATGATCTGGCGGAGGTGATTCAAGTACAGTTCTTAGGTGGAGGTGGGGTTGGCTTCCCTAAAGAAGTGAGTTTTCAAAGATCGCCTAAAGGCAGACAGGGTGGGGGCTGACCGAACATGCTGTGGTAGGGAGTTCCAGGGGATGGGAGAGGCTCTGGAGAAGTCCTGGAGGCGAGCGTGGGAGGAGGTGATGAGGGAGCTAGAGAGAAGGATATCATGGGAGGAGCGGAGTGGGCGATTTGATCGATATCTGTGGATGAGGTCGGTGATGTAGTTAGGGGCAGTGTTTTGGAAGGCTTTGTAAGCTGTGGTTAGTATTTTGAATTTTATACGTTGGGTTAGAGGAAGCCAGTGGAGGGATTGGCAGAGAGGGGCAGCAGTCGCTGATAGGTTGGTAAGGTGTATGAGTCTAGCAGCAGCATTCATAATAGACTGAAGGGGGGATAGCCTGTGTAACGGTAGACCAGTGAGTTGAAGTAATCGAGGCGGGATATAACCAAGGCATGGATAAGTTGTTTTGTGGTGTCATTGGTCAGGAAGGGGCGGATTTTGGAAATGTTCCGGAGGTTGAGGCGGCAGGATTTAGCCAGTGAGTGGATGTGAGGCCCAAAGGAGAGGTCAGAGTCTAGGATTACACCTAGCACCCTGGCATAAGGGGAAGGACCAATGGTAGTGCTGTTGATCTTAATGGTAAAGTCATGAGTGGGGGTTAATTTATTATGGTGGTTCGTGGGATGTGGTGGCTTGGAGACACGAGTACACAATTGTGTTTAGTTATGACAGTCTATTTAAACATTTCTGGCAAACACACCAACCTGTTCTTATACAAAATGTAATGTAAAAGCATCAGTATTCTATGGTTCAATGATTCTACCCAAGACCATACAGGCCAATTATTTCCGATACTTCATCTTAGTAGCTTCAAAAATACACAAACAAAAAACAAATATATAATTTAAAAAAATTTAATTGTCATCCCTGATTAAACCCTGGATGGAGCAATCAGATACGTAATAAGTAATTTCTTTGATTTATTCTCTTGGACATTGCTAGACCCTGCCACCCAGGACACAAGTCTTTTACTGTGTACCTGTGCAGTAATTATTGTTACCATCCTAAATATGGACTTTTAGACACATATTTCAGTCTTTGCTAATGTTTCTACTGTAAGCATTTTCACATCTGCAGTAGTAATGGCATTTTCCCTTCACATTTTTTAGGATTGGTTTACATACACACTAGAATGAACAGGAAAATCTGGCATGTTTTTCTTTGTCAATATTTTAATGAAAATAAAAAGCACTGCAAATATTTTATTACAATTAGTTCAGGAGAACAATACAGACAAAAATAGCAAACTAGTGCATGTTTCTTAAACCTGGAGGAAGAGAAGATTTGTGAGTTGATCTATAACCATAAACAGTTATTGTTTTTAGGTATTATGTAAGCTGGCTTGTTTTTATATATAGTATATTATTGGGTTTCCATCTTTAGTTCCACTTCACAATGCATGTTATTTGCCTTATACTAGATTAATATCCATCTATTACTAATATTCTTATACATTCTATGAAAAAAATGTAAAAACATTCTTTTGAAACATCTTTAATTTATTTATTTAAATATAATTAACTTTGTTTTAGTTATACCATATTTTAGTTATACCTTAATTAAAGATACCCAAGTATGGGATGATGTAAAATATGGTGTTGCAAAGTCCCTTTGGGTGTATTTCTGTGGGTTCCACTATCTGAAAAGGGCTTTAGCGCTAATGGCTCAGTTCTAATGGAGGAAAAGGGAAAAGGGAAAGAGACCATAGAGGGAAGACAACAAAGAGAAAGGAAAGGGGAGAAAGAAAATATGACATGGTGAAAAGCAGCCACATTTCATCACATATGCTACAAATTTCGGAATATTTTATTCTAGGTGGCCTGGGGTGTTTCGGATAAATTAGGACTTTGGTAATAGCCCCACACTTGTGTGTGTAAACTTCAGCTTGAGCCAGTGAGCTCTTTAAACAGAGCTTAGAGAAAGAAGTAGCTAAGAAGACAGGGGAAAAAAGACCAGTTGGTTTAATAGAGGACTACATCATGTACAAAAGCATTCTTTCATATTTAACTGACTAAGAAAAAAAATAAATTTCATCATTTTAGACCTGACCATAAAAAAAGAAAGAATGAAATGTGCACAAAACGAATATACTTTCCATTTAAATGCTGAACAATATAACAAGGACTAAAGCATATGACTGATTTCGAAAGCTAGTACACAAAGTGCAATGCTTAGTTGTAGTTGTGGTGATGGTCTGGCAACAATTATGGTGAAAGTAGAGGTGGGTGCTACAACTTCTACTGTAAGATGTGAATGACCTGGTACGTTCATGCATAAAATCTTTAGTAGAATAATGGTTCAAAATTCCTATGTAGAGGTGTCCAAAGACTGTTGATGTTCTTGGGCTATGAAATATCTCTGGATTCCATAAAAAACTCAGTGGATGGATTCAGTCATATTCTTTTCAGATTTGCTTCCAATGTCATTTGGCACTTCTATCACTGAATAAGTCACACCCCATAAAGAAGATGGCCATGGTATGTAATTGGTAATGTATTGTCATACTAACACTAACACTGACAGACTGACCGCCATGCTCTGTGTATGGCAGCCAACCAGGGGATGTTGCAGGTAATGCCCCAATTTATTTACATATAGCCAATATATATTTATAATATATAATATACTGTATATATGACATTTCATTTTTTACCCATTTTGCAATCATTAGAATTAGCCTCCCTGCTTTGTGTAGGATTTTGATGGTGCTGAAGATGCAACTGTGGAGCTGCTATGGTACAACCTTCCTCCTCTCTAAAAAAAAATTAATTTTGGTCTCTTCATTGATCTTTCTGCTCACAACAAAATCCTGATCGCACTGATTATTTGTTGATTAAATATGTTGTTTTTTCCTTTGTATTTCTGCTTATGCATTCATTTGAATTAAAAAATTTAAGTAATTGTGAGTCTTTTGCTTGAACAGAAACATTAGGAATTGTATTGCTAACCCTCTTAAATGTAAACTTTGTGTGTACATTTTTATGTTTATTAAAACATTTCTTTTACTTCACCTTGTTCATAGATAATATTTTTGAGGATTTCAAACTATCCAAAAATTATTGGCAATTATGGTCACCTGCCTGCCCTCCTTCTCTGACAGCGAAGACCCAAGACTCACAAGCAATTTCCCCATTCAACCCTGAAATGAAAAACTCCTATCTGGAACTCAATCTTATTTATTACAGGTACTTATGTAGCACAGTCAATTTATGCAGCACTTTACATATACAGTATATTGTACATTCACATCAGTCCCTAACCCTCAAGGAGCTTACAATCTAAGGTCCTTAGCTCACATTCATATGTACACATTCTAGGGCCAATTTAGTCAGGAGCCAATTACCCTAGCAGCTTGTCTTTGGAGAGTGGGAGGAAACTGGAGTACCTGGAGGAAACCCACACAGGCACAGAGAGAACACTCCAGGCAGGTGGTGCCATGGTTGGGGTTCAAGCCAACAGCCTTAGTACTGCCAGGCAAAGGTACTAACCATTTAGCCACTGTGCTGCCCCATACTCTATGACTTTAATTGCCAATCTATAATACTGATCCACTTTTTTTCACCTCGTGCTCAGTAAAGATAAACCAGATTCTGTCAAGCTACTTAGTCCCTCCTGTGTATGAAATGGTAGCAATTCCATAGGTGCAGGCAGAGGAGATGGTCACTAATGTAAGGGTAAGTGGACAACAGTCACCAGTCAAGTGAGAAGAGGAACGTTGTTGTCAAGAGAGGGAGAAATCAGCACATTAAGTCTTTGCACTGCTATTTTCAGGATGGAACTTTCAGAACCAAGAACAAGTGCAAATCCAGTAGCACCCATAGTTGTTTATATATTGGAAATGTCCCTCCCTAACATGTATCCATCTTCTTATCACAGTCTTTAGCAATAAAATAATTGCTCAACTATTAACTCTTCTTCCTAATACTAAAACCTAACCCTCAGGCTAACCCTAACACCTAACTTTCTCACAATGCTTAATAAAATCATCCCTACAACTCTAAAACTTGAACTAAACCCAATAATTCCTAACTTAATCATGAAACCAAACTCTATCACTAAACTGGTTCTAGTGATGCCTGATTTGTAGTTCTACAGAGATAGGGCATGTGGCAGGAGACACCAATTAGGAACAATGAATTAGTATGGCTACATACCCAAACACAGATTTTTGTTTGTCTACTCCCTACAGAATGTAGAAATGAGAAGAGCAAGCAGACTATTTTAGCATCGCATATGGATGTCAGAAAAATTCAACTGTTCAAGATTTTAAAAATCTTGAAGGTATGCTGCTCTTGCCTTCCTCCTGCTCAGCTGTAGTTTTAGTCTCCTACACTGCACACATAGAAAATAACATTGGTGAAGAACCTCATACCTCAGCAGTATGCTAGAATAGCGTGTTTCTGTTTGCTGAGTTTGCCAATTTCTCTTGGGGCCCCATTTGACACTTCCCACTTGCTGAATGGTGTTATATGGCTGAATGTGCTCCTCCTTTCTCCAAACCACATATGCTCTGTCACTGCATTCTTTGTTTAAACTTGGAAGCCTGATTTGCATCTAGTTGTGTCACTACTTTGATTGAAAAATGTCCCCCAATGTGTCTGTTAGGCACCAAATATAAAATACTGTATATTTGAGGCATACAAAATCCTTGTTAGTAATAAATAGTAGGAGGAAGAGCAGAATGATAAAGCATGCACATAGTTAATAGAAATTCAGCTTTTATGGCACATGCATTTTAACCAACAAGATCAATGTAATCCATATAAATACATATAGAGAATGGAAAACAAATATATTGCTACTTTGTCTATGAAGTTCAATTTAGAAAGTTTACTTTCTTAGGCAAGAAAAATGAAAACCCCCTATTTGTGGACATGTGGGGGTCCCCGACTGCTACAGTCTTTTGTCAAACAACATCTGGAGCTCCATGTACTTTTTGTGATGTATTTGATGGACTAAAGATCAAACACAAATACAGAATGATTACCATACACAATCAATATATTTTACAGAAAAATGGCCTGAGGAAAGACTGGAGACATTGCTGACCTCTTCTTTTGAAAAAGTATGTTGCCTTGCTGTCATATTTAAGCTGGCTATACGCTGTTAGATTTCTTTTGTTCAGTCTGCAAGCTGAAGTTTTATATACTTTGGAATTAAAGACAATTTATAATTGCCTATAGCTTGTTCTCAAAATTGTTTGATATAGGTAAATGTTTCCCACTTGTTCTTAGTAATTGCAATATGAGTCTCAGATTGCACCCACTTACATGGCATTGCTTTCCAATATTGGTGAAACATCAAGTTTGGAAACATTTCTTTTTATCCCCAGATGTGACTGTTGTTGTTTATGAGGATGAAACTTTATCCTCTTTTCTTTTTCAAACCACAACTTTCAAGTCATTTGTCACTTTGTGTGGTCATAGAAAAATGCAAGGCATCAGGTTTGGAAAAACAAGGATCTTATTCAACATTTTTGTCCAAACTGTGTTAGATCTCTGCACATGCAATACATCGTAAAGTTATAAACAGATTCACAGTGTAGAACTAAAGCTAAGGCACCTGAATAGATATATAGAAATTTGTGAAAATCTGTGCCCCCAATATGTACTTGGTGGGGGGCTGGTTGCTTGTAAGCTGGGTAACCATGACACTTGTGCAGCTCATGGTACACTATTATGACATAAAGGCATATTGATGTATTGAGGTTTTTGCAATAGGGAAATGGTGGAGGGAAACAAGCACAGCACACTTTTGTTTTTCTTTTTTTTTCAGCACAGAACTAAATTTCCCTAATCTAAAACCTATCTAGGAGGGTTATACATATATCAAGTGTAAACAAGGACAATTAATATTTAGGCCTTTAAAACACTGCATTTTCTGTTCTGGAGGTCCAGAAAAAAATGCATGACCGAATCTGAACTTTCTTGGATACATTTCTGCTCAAACATTCATGGTTCTGTAAGGGACAATGGAAACCAGCTATTGGCTCCCATTGCTGTCAATCACAGCTAGTGATCCAATAAGGAAAGAGCAGGGGGTGGGGTCGAGCCACAGCTCTATGTGTCTTATAGACGCATAGAACAGGGCTTGGGAATAAGCATGCACCAGTGCCCCCATAGCAAGTGGCTTGCTATTTGGGGCACTGGTCAAGAAGATGGAGCAAGGAGCAGCGGTGATGGACTCAAGAAGAAGAGGATTGAGGTTGCTCTGTGCAAAATCACTAAACAGACCTGGTAAATATGACATGTTTGTTATTTGTTCTTAAAAAAAAGACAACCCTTTAATATCACTTAAATTTTTCTGCTTCATACTAAACAGGTAAGGAGTCCAATAAATTCCTTTACCAGATCATCATGAGTGGATAGCAACCTTAATAATTCCTTCACTACCCATTCAGACTGTAGTTGTGGACGAATCCAGCACCTTTCAGTGCTAGGCTGCTGTTGTGACACATAAACGCCCACCCAGTGCTAAAAGTCATATGGGCATTTTCAGCATCACCATGGATGTGACCTTCATTATCCTGATAAGTTATAGGTGCTGCTGAAATTTGTACACTTCTAGATGTTTCTGAAGTCTGTGTCTTCCCATTGACTGTTGTGGTTTTCCCCCTGCCACTAGGTCACCAGCCTTGTCCTTGCAGCCTTCTGGCCTCCCCCCAATGGTTGCAATACTGGTGGAAAACAGCAGCCAGCTAGGAGACACAGGAAATTGTAGACTGCTAACACATCCAGGAGTGTTGGGTACTGAAGAGCTCAGCAGTACCTCTAATTTAGCAAGCGAGGAAAGACTGGGATATAGCAAAGATACTAATGGTAAGCATTGTACATCTTTTTTCATTTGTAATCTTAAAAAAGGTTTAAAGCAATGGCAGCATCTCTTTGTAGAAGGCATGGAAAAGAACCTACTTACAGCTCCTTTTCTATGAAAACACCAACCTGTATATTTGGTGTGCTGGGCTAATATCGTTTTGGGAAGCACACACCTTTTTATTTTTCAAATACAGTACAGTATTTATAAAAAGGATGACAGTTGAATAAAAGCCAGTGGATAAAATTCAGGATTATCCACCTCAAATCAGGCTCCATTTGTAGATCTTTGCCAGATCAGGGTGAAATAAAAAAAAAACATAAGTTAAAAAAAAAATGCGATTCACTTCCGAACGACCCCTGAATACCATTCCCTCATGGGTCTTTCTACCTGACTTTGAGCCAGACCTGTGGCTACATATTACATTCTTTATTGTATTGACTCCTCGACCCTTGCTAGGCTGTTGATAACACTTTTCTACTATATCCCCTTCACCGATCGGAGAGTGAGACACTCCTTTCCCCTGGCGCCCGATTGTCTGATTCATGTCTCTGCCCCCTTGGGGGTGAGCACACCAGCTCTGTCCTTGGAGCTTCCACCCACATATCATGTCTATCCACTACGCCCCCCCTTAGTTTCCTCCCCCTCTGACCCTCACCCCCCCCTTTTTTTTTTTTTTTTTTATTTCATCTCCCTTTTCTTCTACACTCCTTTTCTTCCCTCTCTTTGGCTCTCCAGCTCCTCACCATTTCTTATCCCCTCCCGACTCCTTCCTCATTGTGCCCTGTACTCGCCATTTCTGTCTTTCCTTTTTTCCACATCTTCTCTACTTCATTTTTCCTTTTTCCTCCTACATATACGCTTATTCCCCTGCTCAAAGGCAACCTAATCCCACACCCAGACTACACCTGCACATGTGCCTTTCCCAATCCACGGAGTTATTTCCCTACACGTTGGCTACCTCTGAGTGGTACCTTTGTTACTCCTCATGGATAGCACCGAGCTCTCTATACCTTCGCAACCCCTTCCCTTCACCAGAAGCCCAGAACCTTTAGCCCTATCCCCTTCCCCCCTACTTTGCTACTCTATGATAAAAGATATATGGGGGAGAAAACAAATGACCCTGCCCGTTTGGTGGAATTTTGTACGCTGTGTAGTGGTTATGATTAGTGTTTGCCTTTCTTTTTGCTGTGAACATGTGTTCTTTCTCCTAGTTGAACTTCATTATTGTTACAGGAGACACGAGATGGCTTTATCATTTTGTTCACCTGAGTATTTCTTATTGTTTGTCATATGCGATTTGTTTTTCACCGCGTTTCTCTTTGGCACATTGTATTTCCGTGTACAATTTGTATGCTTTGAATTTTTCCTCAATAAACTTTGTGGAATAATAAAAAGAAAGATGTGATAAGGAAAAAAAAAATGCAGCTCTGATATAATACAAATTACATGAAATGATCCTGTATTTAAGTTTGAAAGACATATAATAAAACAGATATTTTTGTGGGCAAGTCTTAACACAAGAAAGCAATGTCTAAGCTGGTATAAGACACGTGGAATATGTGATATTAATCAAGGAAACCTACAAACCGCCCATTTTATACAATTAGAACAGATTTAGCTCCTGGGCACCCATAACTCATAATAATATCATACAGGTAGGGCAGAAGCATACGTCTGACATGAGAAGGAACGCTAACACTATAAAAATAGAATGTATGAAGAATGTAATTTCTCACGCTGGATATTGCTACTGTGTTTGTGTCTGCTAAATTATTTCATATATCATAATTTAAAAAAAGAGGAACAACTGGCTTGGAGTCAGAAATTAAATATATCCAACTTTAATCTGAAAATACAAACAATTTGATTTATTGTTCTATCTGTGTCTACTAGTCTGACCTGCCTGTTTATCTGTTTTACACCTTATTTAGCTGTTTATGATGGGGTACATAATAAATATACACTGGCATTTATAAGAGGGAGAATATTTGGTAAACACTGGCATTTATAACAGGATGCATTCTTGGTAAACACTTACTTTAATATTATTATTTAATATTCAAGTGAATATTTTCACAAGCTTGAAATAAAAGAGGCAGATAGAGGAATTCCCCTTGCTGGCACTGCAGTGGGTGCTGCTGACAAAATACACTGATTATCTGCTGCCGCTACTAGTTGAGGAAAGGTTTCTAAAATGTTACTTCAACAGAAGTCGATCTAATGATCGACTTCTGATGAGTGGGAATGGTCACATACACTGATCAAATTTCATCCAGTTCCTGCTGAAAGAATTTTGATCAGTATATGGTCAGACGTGGTCTCTTTTTTTGAGTTTGCTTGCTTATCTATAAATTGGAGTCTGAGTTTTCTTTGCCAGTTTATATTGTGTTTTAATGTAGGGATATTAGTAAGTGAAAAGCACACTTTCCATTCAAGATATTCAAGATATCTCTTTAACGATACAAAAAGGTTAACTATTGCAAATTGTTGGTATTTTTTATGCTACATTTATGATGGCCACCCTAAGCCTTAGGGAAAGAATAATAACTGATAGCTAATTGTTAGCTACTATCCTCCTTGGGTGTGTAGCCAGTCATGTGCCTCAGGCTTAAGTATACTAATGAATGCAATGTTCCCAGAACTTTTCTGATTGTTATTATCCAGCTCAGTCATCAAGATCTTTCATAATTTGAAAACACAGTTAAAATATATGTATTGGAATTGTATTACCTGCCAAAAGATTTGTAATTGCTTTCACCTAGTCTTAAAGTGATTGTGAATCCTCGCCTTGAAAAAAAAATCCATTCAGTTTAAAATAGAAACAAAAGGCAAAATGTTTGTGAATAGATATAAAAAAAACCCTTTTTTCCTTTTTTTTTTGTTAAGTGATCATTTTCACTCTGTTCTCAGCCACATAAGAGCTAGGGGAGAAGAAACAGCATTACACTGACCTTCCCAGTGAATGGCTGCATGTGTGTGTGTGCGTGTGTATGTGAGGAGAGCAGGCTGAGTTCCAAGCATAGCTAGAGACGTCACCAAAGTATGTTCTCCTGCTTAGTGTGGTCAGTTTTCAATAGGATAAAAGAGAGACTGGCAGGAACACCAAGGATTTCATACAAAGGAAGCCATACAAAGAGAACAGGATACTTTTTCATACAAGTACATGGTACAGCAGGCACATATCAGGAATATGAGATGTTGGGTTCCCACATGAAAGAAAAATATATTTGAAATATATTTTAAAAATATTTTCCCCACATATATTGCCATATATTTGAAATGCTACAATTTTGGCCATATTCAATATATTTCAATTTTACATATATATATATATATATATATATATATATATATATACACACTGCATGTTAACATGCATTTTTATTACAAAATATATGAAAAAAATTTTTTAAATACATTTTAACTATACTGTATGTCTTTAAAAATACAAATCTACATTTTTGGAATGCATTTACAGATATATGTAAAAATATATGTTAAAATGACTTTTTCATATGTTAAAAAAATCTGAAGATCCCCCAAACTTGCTGGAGACATTGTGAAGATAGAGGCTCTCTTCTTCACCTGCTGTGGGCATGTAAATCCCTTACTTCCTACTGGAATCAAGTTTTCCAATTAATCTCCTTAATAGCACAAACCCCAATCTCCCCAAACCCTGCTTTAGCGCTCCTCCACATTGGTATAGACAAAATTCCATTATCCTCACGCACTATTATTATACATATCTTATCGGCTGCAAAACTGAATATCACCAGGCTCTGGCGTTCCAACACCACTCCTACACTTTCCCGCCTATTGACCGATCTTAACTTCTCCTGTGAGATGGAGAGAAACACAGCACTCCGTAATTCCTCGTACTATAAATTCAAAACCCATTGGACTCGATGGTTACAGAACCCTAACTGTTCAATAAAATGATACTACAACATCCCTTTATACTACATCACCTTGACAACTATGGTGCCTTCACCCACCCCCTCCCCCCCCTCCTCCCCTTTCTCTTCTCTTTCTATCCCCCCTAAATACACCCACTATCGTTCCACTTGGTTCACATAAGGAAGCATACCTCTCATGTACCTTACCAAAGACGTTGCATAGTACCTCGGCCAGATGGCGAGGTGCCGTTAGCTCATTCTCTGACTGCATATTTTGCTTATATAAATGTGAACTGCGTTATACTACTGTTTTCCATTGTTTTTTGTATGTTCAAAAATCTTCTAATAAAAATATTTGAAAATTAAAAAAATCTGAAGAATATATTTTTAAAAAATTATATTTTTTAAAATATATATTTTTAAATATATTCTTCAGAAAAAACTGTTTTGTGGTATCGTTAGTAAGGAAGGGGCGAATTCTGAAAATCTTGTGAAGGTTAAAGTGGTTTTTAAAGGCTCAAGGTTCATTCTATGCATGATGGTAAAAAACCTTCTGAGTGCAGCTCCGACAGCCCCCTCAATACTTACCTGAGCCCCATCATGATCCAGCAATGTGCACAACAGCCTCAGCTATCCTGGGTCTCTGCCTTCTCATTGGCTGAGACACCAAGCCATTGGTTCCCGATGCTGTCATTGACAGCCAGTCAGCCAATGAGGAGAGAATGATAGATAGAAGGAGCCTGGAGCACTGGCAGGGGACCCAAGAAGAGGATGCAGGCTTCTCTGTGCAAAACCACTGCACAGAGCAGGTAAGTATAACATGTTTGTTATTTTAGGGAAAAAAAATTAACCTTTAGTATCACTTTAAGATTTAGCCAGTGATTGGATGTGGGGCTGAAGGAGAGGTCACAATCTAGGATCACACCTAACACTCTGGCATGTGCTGTTGATCATGGGGATGGGATCGGGGAGGAGGAAATATTACGAGCTCAGTTATGAAAAGATTTAGTTTGAGGAAGTGGTGTGACATCCATGCTGATATTTCACTAAGTAAATTTGTATACATAAGGAGATTGAGGGGTCGAGAGGTAGATCTGGGTGTCATCAGCATATAGATGGTATTGGAAGCTATGGGAGGTTATCAACTGGCCCAGAGAAGAGGAATAGAGAGAGAAGAGAAGGGGCCCAAGTACAGATCCTTGGGGTACCCCAACAGAGAGAGGAAGAGGAGTAGAGGAGATGGTATTGTATGTGAGACACTGAAACAGAAAGGTTACCACTCCAATGAATCTGCTCTGTCCTTCTGTTGGCCTGTTTGGGTACTTTACAATAACTGCATTTAAAACTAATTCACATGATTTTCTAGTGAATACATACCTACTTTATTTTGTATTCAATCTGGATTTCAGTTTTAATTGTATTACTGCCTGTTATTATAATATTACAACTGCTCCAAAGTGAGCCTAGTTTTGAAGCAGCTGTTAACCACTTCAATACCGGGCACTTTAACCCCCTTCTTGCCCAGACCAATTTTCAGCTTTCAGTGCCCTTGCACTTTGAATGACAATGTCATGCTATACTGTACCTCAACAAAACTTTTATCATTTTTTCACAGAGAGAGCTTTATTTTGGTGGTACTTAACCGCTTGCCGCCCTGCCACTGTGTATATATGTGTGCAGGGCGGCAGTGGAGCGCAAAAGCACGTTTTAAAACGTGCTCCGCGCTCCCGACACATTCGCGGGTAGGGGGCGCGCGCGTGCTCCCGCCGACCCGCGGGTGACCCGATTCGATCCAGGAGGGATCAATCATTAGATTTCAGCCAGTGATTTCTGGCTGAAATCACATGATTGGTCCCTGTCCTGTGTTGACATTTACACAGGGCAGGATATGATGTCATTCTTCTCTGCCTGGACACATTCCATTCCAGACAGAGAAGAAGACATCCAAACAGTGAGTAAAACACTACACACTGACAGTTAGAACACTCTAGGTCACATTTAACCCCTTGATCGCCCCCCCCCCAGTCAACCCCTTCACTGCCCTGTCACCAGTGTCACTGATCAGTGAAGCGATTTTTACTGATCAGTGTCGCTGGCGACTTCCGATAGAGTTAGCGCCCCTCCCAGATAGCGCCAGTTTGCCCGCTAATACACCAGTAATCCCGTTTAACCCCTTGATCGCCCCCCCAGTTAACCCCTCCACTGCCCTGTCACCAGTGTCACTGATCAGTGAACCGATTTTTACTGATCACTGTATCAGTGTTGCTGGCGACTTCCGATAGTGTTAGCGCCCCTCCCAGATAGTGCCAGATTGCCCGCCAGTACACCAGTAATCCCGTTTAACCCCTTGATCGCCCCCCCCCCCAGTTAACCCCTTCACTGCCCTGTCACCAGTGTCACTGATCAGTGAACCAATTTTTACTGATCACTGTATCAGTGTCGCTGGCGACTTCCGATAGTGTTAGTGCCCCTCCCAGATAGCGCCAGTTTGCCCGCAAGTACACCAGTAATCCCGTTTAACCCCTTGATCACCCCCCCCCCCAGTTAACCCCTTTACTGCCCTGTCACCAGTGTCACTGATCAGTGAACCAATTTTTACTGATCACTGTATCAGTGTCACTGGCGACTTCCGATAGTGTTAGCGCCCCTCCCAGATAGCGCCAGTTTGCCCGCTAGTACACCAGTAATCCTATTTAACCCCTTAATCCCCCCCCAGTTAACCCCTTCACTGCCCTGTCACCAGTGTCACTGATCAGTGAAGCGATTTTTACTGATCACTGTATCAGTGTCGCTGGCAACTTCCGATAGTGTTAGCGCCCCTCCCAGATAGCGCCAGATTGCCCGCCAGTACACCAGTAATCCCGTTTAACCCCTTGATCGCCCCCCCCCCCAGTTAACCTCTTCACTGCCTTATCACTAGTGTCACTGATCAGTGAACCAATTTTTACTGATCACTGTATCAGTGTCGCTGGCGACTTCCGATAGTGTTAGCGCCCCTCCCAGATAGCGCCAGATTGCCCGCTAGTACACCAGTAATCCCGTTTAACCCCTTAATCTCCCCCCCAGTTAACCACTTCACTGCCCTGTCACCAGTGTCACTGATCAGTGAACCAATTTTTACTGATCACTGTATCAGTGTCACTGGCGACTTCCGATAGTGTTAGCGCCCCTCCTAGATAGCGCCAGTTTGCCCGCTAATGCACGGGATTTTTTTTACCAAAAACATGTAGCAGAATACATTTTGGCTTAAATTTATGACTAACTTTGAGTTTACGATATATTTTTTATAGCTGAAAGTAGAAAATATTGTTTTTTTTCAAAATTTTTGTGGTTTTTTTGTTTATAGCGCAAAAAATAAAAAGTGCACAGGTGATCAAATACCACCAAAAGAAAGCTCTATTTGTGTGAAAAAAAGGACGTAAATTTTGATTGGGTACAGCATTGCATGACCACGCAATTATCATTTGAATTAGTGGAGCGCTAAACAGCAAAAAAAGGCCTGGTCATTAAGGGGGGTAAATCCTCTGGGGCTCAAGTGGTTAATCACCACTGGGTACCATTTAAAAAAAACACATTTTTTTAGTTTCTATTAAAAAATTTGGAAATAAGAAAACTTTCTTCCTAATGTTAGGCCACAATTTTTACTGCTATTTTTTTTTTGGTAAAAATAACCCAAATCAGGGTATATTATTTAGTCTGTGTGAAAGTTATAGAGTCTACAAGCTATGGTACCAATCATTGAAAATTTATCACACCTGATTTACTGACCGCCTATCTCATTTCTTGAGGCCCTAACATGCCAGGAAAGTACAAATACCCCCAAATGATCCCAATTTGGAAAGTAGACAGTCCAAGCTATTTAGTAAGAGGCATGGTGAATTTTTTTTAACACAAAATTGTCATATTAAAAAGATATTTCTCACACAGGGTATATGCATACTTGCAATTACACCTCAAAACACATTCTGCTACTCCTCCTGAGTATGGCAATACCACATATGTGAGACTTTTTCACAGCCTGGACACATACAGAGGCCCAACATCTAAGTAACACCATCAGGCGTTCTAGGGGCATAAATTACACTTTTAATTTACACTTTTCCAAAATTACCCCATTTTGGAAAGAAAACACCCCAATGTATATTCTATGAGGTATAATGAGTCTTTTGAACATGTCATTTTTTTCCACATGTTTTTGAAAAATGTGGAAAGGACATTAAAACATTTTTTTTTACACAAAGTTGTCAATTTATAAGATATTTCTAACATGTAGCATGTACATACCAAGAATTACACCCCAAAATACATTCTGATACTTGTTCTGAATATGACGATATCACATGTGTGAGACTTTTACACAGCCCGGCCACATACAGAGGCCCAACATCCAAGTAGCACCATCATGCGTTCTAGAGGCATAAATTACACTTTTAATTTCCTGACTACCTGTCACAATTTTGAAGGCCCTGGAGCACCAGAACAATGGAATTACCAACAAAATGACCCAATTTTGGAAAAAAACATATATTTTATGAGGCATAATGAGTCTTTTGAACATGTCATTTTTTTCTACAAGCTTTTGAAAAATGTGGAAAGAAAATGAAAACATAATTTTTTACACAAAGTTGTCAATTTATAAGATATTTCTAACATATAGCATGTACATACCAAGAATACCAAGCATCGCTTACTAGCACGTTATAAAGGACTTACCTTAAAACGAAACCCTCTAGTGGTGCACTGTCACTGCTTCAGAGGCTTCCATCTTCACCCAGTCTTCCTTCTGATTTCGCAAACTCTGGCCGTCTGACTGGCCAAACCATGATGACATCACTCGGCACGCATAGGAGTCCCAGTCCACGGCACAGTGCTCTCAAAAAGAGCAAATATTTCCCTAATGGTGCATGTTTAGGAGATACTCATTTTACCTACAGGTAAGCTTTATTTTAAAAAAGTAAAATAAAGGAAAACATTTTTCATCTACAGTTAGATATGTGTGGCTACAGTTAAAATAATAATTGTGCTATAAAGATTTAGCACTACTTTAATAAAATCAAGCCAGAAATGTAATTGGCAGCTGTAGGCAACAACTCAACCAGTACTTCTGGTTTCTTTCACAAATCAAGCCAACCATATTCATACCATGTATCATGCACAAGAGAGTATGCACTTTTGGACTTTAATAGCAAAAAACCTGGCAACCAATCAGAAATTAGCTGTAGGACATTTAGAGTAAGCATGTTATTAAAAGTTAGATACCGTTAGGTTGGCATTATTGTACCTCATCAATCTCATCAATAACAGAGATCAAGAGATGTAACAACTACTTTCATGTATCTGGCAGTGGGTTAGCCTCTAAAACAGAATGGAACAAACTTCTCTCTTAATTTGTTAGTAAAAAATGAATTAAGGGTAATTGCCTGTTTGCATTTAATATGCATTGGAATACAATGCCAGAATGTACTCCAGTAGGCAATAGGGCCATGAAGCTATAGCCTTATTAGCCTACGGGTTAATTTGGATCCAGTGTGATTGTGGAAGAAAGGCAAGACTTTTGTATAGATACTCAGAGTAGACACAGAATTGCATGAAAAGCATGAGGTCATTTATCTCACTGGTACAAAAGTGTGTGCCATTAATCTGTCCTTAGCAACTGCTCGATGTAAACCCAAATCAGATGAATGCATTTTTGTCGGGCCAGCTTATCAGCTGTAGGCAATTAGCAGCTCACACACCTCTAGTTCAGGTTTTGTTTTTTGAGGAGTCCATGCTAGACAAGGTTTAAAAATGCTATTATTTGGGGAACAATATGCCTGACTAATCCCAGTTTATTTTCTTAGCTGTATTAGCAACAAAAGCTTCAGAAAGAGCACAGATAAAAGAATGCTCTCAGGGTTTCTAATCTCATCACTGCAGTTGGGAGTTTTCTACCTTGGCCAAACTTTTTTCTTATTGAGCAACCAACAAAAAAAAGAAAAACATTTTTCTGCTTCAATACTTCATTTCTAGAGGCCAGTTAGGGGCCAATTATGCAAATGCAGAGTGTGGAGTGTTTGCCGGAGCTTAGTGAAAGCTTGTCCTTCCTAATTGCTGCTGCTCTGTGGGCCCAGAGGTGACAGTTCCATTAGAGACTGAGTATGGGGACATTCATACATTTCTAGAGGCGCTACTATATTTACTACAGCCTGTGGGAGACTAACATATACTGTATTTGCCTCAGACACATGATTTTTTTTTCATATTTATTCATACACTGAAAAAAATAATGTATGCGAATAACTAAATGTATGTGTAACTAACAAAGAGCAGAGTGACACAACAATGATTTACACCAATGTTAACTAAAACTTTACAACATGCAAATTATTGCTAAGCTGATGATCATGGCTTCATTCGATCAAGGTAATAAGAAATGTGCTGATCCTGTCAAAAAAAGTTTTGTTTATCTATCAAAGATTGCAAGCATGATGTTGTAGACATGAACAACCCTCAAACAACCCTCAAACATCCTTACCCTAGGTTCACACCTACGCGTTTTCCGCAGCATTTTGCATAAGCACAGTTCAGTCCATTTTAACTATTTCCTATGGGACGCGTTCACATCTCCGCGTTTTCACCCGGTGCGTTTTTTGGAAAGGGTCAGGGACTTTCCAGTCTACCTTTGCCCCCCTCCTCATGTTTCATACGGAACCTCCAATTGGTCATTAGGAACAGTGCTCCATCTCTGTTGTACATTTAGATTCTATCTTCCCATGTACCACAGTGTCCCTTCATGTTTTTATATGGTTCCTCGTAACAAGATTTTCATGCAATAATCCTTCCTTGTAGGGCAACATGTTTTTCTGTATTCATTTAAGCCTGTATATGCTCATGGACTGTCCTACTTCTGTTTCTTTTTATGTTTCTGAAAACAATAAAAAGTTTGAACAAGGAAAGTGTCAGGGACTTTTTTGAATGCAAAAGTTGCATTTTTGGTTCTATAGACTTCAATGGGAATGCTGCAGAAAAGCATGAAGTGTGTTTTTTATGCATTTTTCATGTGTTTTTGATGCATTTTGCATTTTAAATCTGCCTGACAACAAGAAAAATTTTTAAAAAAGGGAAAAAAAATGCAAACCACATAAAAAACATGGCAAAAACTCAGGTGCAAAAATACAATGCAGAAACAGCTCAAACGCAACCTGCATAGGTTTGAACCTAGCCTATACAGACCCTGCTCCTTACTGCAGAGTTATAGGCAGGGAAAAAATACTATGAATCTGACACTTCCTGATTTGTCAGATTCTTCTCCATCTGGCTACCTTCTGCTGCTTATGACCGCTCTAATGACCGCTACATCAAAGCTGTGCACAGGAGAATGGCTCATAAATACAACCTTAGCATATGTAAACAAATACCGCTAAGGCTGTTATTGGGAGCAGCTCTCCTGCACACAGCATTATTACTGTCACATTTCATCAGGATGTGTAAGTGGCCGAATGATCACAGATAGTGACTGTAACTTGCAGTTTACTGAACAGGTGCAAAAGTTAAGCCTGCTATAGACGGTTCAAATCTCAGTCAGTTCACCAAGATTCAAATCATATATGGGCAAGCTGAATGTACCCAAGTTGATCGATCGATCAACTTGGGTACAACAAGCCTTTTGGAATTTACATGCGATTATTACTACCAGCTTTTATAGCTGCTGGTAGTAATCACTGTGTTCTCCCAGAGGGGACAGCTCCCCCCACCAGGAGAACACAATGGCTTCACAGGAGGGATCAGTCATTGTTGATGGGGGAATCAGTCAGTCAGTGCTGATAGGGGAATCAAGCAATTTCCTTTCCTGTAACCCATGGTTGTCTGAAGTGACTCTTGCAGATAGCAGAGAACCAAGGTAGCAGAAAGAAATGACACCCAGTGCTCTGGATTGAGATAAGTACACACTATAGAGGGATATGCTTTGTTCATACTTAATGTCTGAGGTTTAGATCCATTTTAAATACGGTACTGTCTTGAGGGACAGGATTGCCAGAAATGTTATAGATCCACGAAATAAAACATCATTTAAATTTTTTAACCAGCAAGGCTTTCACTATTGTGGAACATGCAACAAATGTATGAAAACTAGAGGGAATTAAAAAAGAAAGAAGAAGTTTAGATTGAGTGCGATGGGAAAGTTGTCTAAGATCAGGGACCTTATTACTTGTAACAGTGAGGGGGCTGTCTACTGCATTGAATGTCTTTGGGGATTTCAATACGCAGGTCACGCTAAAAAGGAATCAAAGTGAATAAAAGAACATGTGTATATTGGTATAAAAAACTTTGTTTATCTAAGCACTTCTTGACACCATATAAAAAAAAACAAAGTGGTATGAAATTTGGGGGGATTGAAAGATACAAAGGCCACTGGAGAGGTTCCAATAAGATTCATGTATTAAGCCAAAAGGTGTCTAAGTGGATTTTTGAGGTAAGCGCCATGCTGCCTAGGGGGCTGTCAGGACCTTGTTCACCTGCTGTTGGCACTGTGGGCTGATAGCTGTAGTTCACCAGTGGGTGTCTCCCAGCAGCTAGCAGGTTCCTGTAATCAGTTCCACCTGGTCCCAGCTGTTGGGTGGATACTTAAGTCTCTTCTATGCTAGCTCACCTTGCGTCAGTGTTTTGGTTGCTCCTGTCCTATATGCTGTTTGCTTTGCTGCTGCCAAGATACTGTTGCTATATTTTGTTCCTGCCCTGTATGCTATTCTCTGGATCTTGCTACCTTGTACCCACTCTTTCTTATGCAGCACCCTCCTGCTAGAGTCCAGGTAAATGTAGGGTTTTTTTTTTGCGTCCCTGTAGCAGGAGAGTAGTGTTCAATTGCTTTTGTCTGTTCTGGGTTCTGCTGTTGCAGGTTCAACTACTTCCCTCTGCATTTCAATGGACTCTGGAATATAATGGGTTTAGACAGGGTTATTAGACCCTGGCCGGAATACTCATACAGCCTCAGTCAATCCCTGGTCAGGAGAGAGACCAGAAAGGGGCAAAGAGGTGTATAAATAGGCTGGGGCCTAGAACAGCAGTTTCCTGTTCCTGGGGTATTAAGACCCAGAGATGAGGCACCAATGGGCTTTCAGCTGCACAAGAGTAGAAGTTCCTTTTTATGGTCCCAGCTCTCATTAGAGCTCAAGACCTCTGTCCAGAGTACCCTGAAGCAGTGCAGTAGGCCTTGCAGAGGATCCAGGTTGGAGGCATCAAGTACAGAGACTGGCTGGTAGTACATGAGGCATTACAGTACCCAAGGCAAAATGAGTACTAATCTCAGGTATCTTATAGATTGTCCTTGCCAACTTTGGAAGAGCTCATTAAAGTAGTCTAGACTCAGGACTATACCCCTGTTGAGAGGTTTCCTACATTGTTGGTTCAATTAAACTTTGCATTCAAGAGGGTGGTTACACCCATAAGGAGCAGATCAGTTTCTAGTGTCCTCTGTTGTATTTCTGCTAGTTTTAGCATATCTCAAAGCTCAGCCTCACCCCATCTAAGTTACAGTAAACCAGCAAGTAATGTGTAAAAAGAAAAGTATGGCCTGTTTTCTGACTTGAGTGACTGTAAAGTACTGTGTGCCTGGTTGCCATGTGCCTCTCAGGGAATGGAACCTGGTACCAAACAGCCAGCCCGGTCTGGGGTCTGTGCTCTAATTAATTAACCCTTTATCTACTAAGCCTGGCCTTCCTTTTTTTCACCACAAGCGGCCAGATCATTTACTATTTTTTACTTTTTTTTGCTATTTGTTGCAAGTTTTAATTTACAGCTTTGAAAGACAGCCACATATTTTCGAAAAGCAAAAGGCATGTAGAGTTCACCTTTAAAAAAAATAATAAATGTACTTTTTTTGTAGGTAAAAAATGTGCATTAATGTTTATTTTTTTTAGGAGCTTGTAAAGCAGGGGTCACCCAATTTTCTGAACAAAGGGCCAGTTTACTGTTCTTAAGACTTTGAGGGGACCAGACTGTGATCAGTGTGAGTAGAAAATGCCCCAGTGTCAATGGAAGTAAGTATTGGTTCAAACTAAATGCAGCATTGAAATCATGCTACTTCACTTGAAGTAGCGCAAATTTAAAGCTGCAGACCGGTGCGATTTCAGGTTCAACTTGTCTGACATCTGCAAGTTTCACCTGAAATCATCAAAAATAGTCCAGGAACTTTTTTGAAAATTGGTGCGGCTCTGACGGAGTCGGAGTCGCACCATTTCAAATGGTTCTATTGCTGAAAATAGGGTGTGATTTGTACCTGTCAAATCGCATGACAAGTAACGTCGGTGCAAACCAGGGATAAAGAATGCCCCCACCATTGGTATTAGTGAGAGGAATATTGCCCGATTGTTGACATTAGGGGAAGAAATAATGCCCCATTGTTGGTGACAGTGGGAAAAATAGGGCCCCCCCGCAGTTGGTGACAGTTGGAGCAATAGTGTCCCTTCATTCCTGTCAGTGGGAGGAATAGTGCCCCACCATTGGTATCAGTAGAAAGAATAGGGCCCCTGCAGTTGTTGTCAGTGGGAGGAATAGTGTCCCATCATTGGTGTCAGTGAGAGGAATAATGTCCCATCATTGGTGTCAATGGTAGAAATAGTATCCTATTGTTTGTATCAGTGACAGGAATTATGCCCCATTGTTGGTGTGGAAAGATTTGTGTGCCTTGTATAACTGGCAGGAATAATGTCCCAAGGGCCAGATAAAGGCAAGCGAAAGGATACGTTCGTCCCCCGGCCACAGTTTGGAGACCACTGCTATAAAAAATTGCACCTGCGATTGGCAGATCGAGGGTTCACTGTCAGACTCTTGCAGGCTGTCAGTACACTGTCTGCCTGTACCCCCAATAAGGGCAGGTAATGGACTACGAGAGCATTCATCAGTGCCCTCACAGTTTATTGAGAACTACAAGCCATCAGCCTGACAGTACTTGTAGGCAGCCATTCACAGAACTCTGTGAATGAAGGATGTGGCCGTGTGAACGGAGCCCCACATGGCCACAATGTTTTCAAATTATGACTGAAGTTGCAGAGAGAGGATCCTCCACCCATTGTCACAAGGAGGGAGCAGATCGGGGGGTGAAGTGGTGAATACTCAACATGTTACAGGTTACAACATAAATAAGAGTGTAACATGTTGAGAAAAGTGATTATCCTTTAAAACATTGTGCTAATGATTTTTTACATCCCATGATATTTGCACAAATGTTTATCAAAACCATCAATAAAAATACACTAAAATCCTTTTTAGTCCACACAAATAAAACATAACTTACAAAATTCTAACTAAATTTAAAAGATAAAACTGTATTATTGTTACTAAATAACTTTAAATCATCCTTTTTTGCACAAAATTGAAAACGGAAAGAATGCAAAATTGTAACAATGTGACTTAAAGTGTATGAATAGCCAAAAAAGTTTTTCCTTTCACTGTAAGCTAAAAACTTTGAGGCTGGCTTCATACCTATACATTGCAGTGATTTACAGTGTCATTCATTTTGAAAGACACCCAATGAATCTTGCCAGCGCACCTCAAAGCATATGTCAAATTTTAACCCACAACAATACACATATGGAAACCATCTGTGTGTTGTAGTGGGTTGCATTGAAAAAAAAGGTTCATGTCTGCTTTTATGTGCATTATAGTATTTTGAATCTCCATTAAAAAAGAATGAACTGCCCTAATGAAGTGCATGATAAGCACTGTCTCAGCTTGTATCAGTGAGTGTCTCTACAACAGTGTTAAATTCCCAGGTCAGTGATGTCACCCACCAGCTTCCATTGCCCCTCTGTTGCTGTTGCTCCTTCCCATCAGCTTCTGATGTATCTCCTTTGTGCTGGAAAAAGAAATTGAGGACACAGAGTCTGCAGTCTCCTCCACTGACTTTCAGCCCTGCACTGAACTCCAGAGTGCTCACGAATGAGCACTTTTGATTTAGTTTACAGGAAATCAGCGTTAGAGTAATGATCATTTATCTCTCCACTCTCTATGCTGAAAAAAACACCATGAGAAACTGAGGACATGGAGTCCTCTTTCTCATTTTTCCTTGGCACCTAGAGCTGCACTGAACTTGGCTTATGAATATGCACTTCCAATCCAGTTTCACTCTGTGGATTAGTAAACATCAGAGTAACAAACAAAGCTGCCTTGGGGAAGTTTCCCAAAACTTTACGAATGGTTGTGAACAGCAGCTTGTTAGCCAGATCCATTCATAGTGGATGGATCACATTCATTCATAAGTTCATGCGGTCCAGAGCACCAGACGGCTGTAAGTGTGTGGTCACGGAAGCAACCTCAAACTTGCAGCCTGTGAAAATGCAAAGGATGTAAGGGTTACTGAGCTGGGCTGCTGCAAGTGGTTTTGTTCCGATGTAACCTTTACATGCATGGCAGTAAAAGGTTTCAATGCTTTGACTGCCATTATCATTTTTTAATGCTCCTGAATATGATTACAAAATTCTGATCAGTTACTTAGTGAAATCTACTACTTGGTGTGTAAATGTAATGTTGCTGGGGATGGCAGTGATAGACATGTACCAGTGGCTACACTAACTCTCAGAGACAGTAACCACAGACATCCCCATGCTGCCCAGGCTGGTCTTTCATCTGCAAATCATGTGAGAAGAGGTTGACTTATGTACTGTAAAAAACTTGTTGAGTCTCTCTCCCATGAAATAAACCATGTTGCAAAACTCAATATATTACTCTGTTAACTAGATGAACTGTACTGTAATTACTTAGAAAATGTCGATATCTGTTTAAGAACTGGTTCACGCCAAGCTGTCTGGACACAAATGATGCATCCATTCAGTACAAGTTACTACATAGTGTGTAAAAGTAATGCAATAAAATGAAGGATAAAGGTGTGTCGGTGACTATGCTTTTCTAACTATCAGGGGCCTTTTGCGCACAGTGGTCACCAACTGTCACAGTCTAGCCTGCAGATTTCTGTTTGCGCAATTCATACTTCCTTACTGCAGTGTTCTGCTAGATCTGTGATTCTATTCACATATTCTGCTGGCTTCTAAGTTCACCTATGGGAATCACTTGCTCTACTGTGGATTTATATCCTTTTCCCTTCTATTACTTTTTGGGTCGCCTCCCAGTTTGCTTCCCTATATATATAGATGTGCTCAGTGCAGGCCACCTTACCTGAACATCTTCACAATTCTTTGAGTTCCCGTTCCCTTACTATTAAGTGTATACTGTGTCTGACTTTCCATGTACCGCCGCCGGCATCATCTTCTGTTTGTGCTTGTCTGCCTCCTGCACTGCCCTCAGCATGTTTCCTGAATCCTCTTCTGTCTCTTGCCATCTGTACTCTGTGCACATGAGTTGATTCTGTATCATCAGCTAGGCGACCTGGTTCCAGCTTGCTGCAAGTCCATTCCCTTTATCAGGGGACCTGTTGAAGATCAGGGTGGAGCTTAAACTCCGCTCCTGGGGAACCTGGGTTGGCATTCTACAAGGGCCTACTGCCACAGACATTCTTACTGCCCTGAATGGGCTGCCAATAGGGGGATTTTAAAGTGATTGCAAATACAAAGCATTGAATCTTAGAGGTGGTAATGCATTCCACAACATAAATGGACAACTGAAACATATGTAACACCCTCCTAGTTAGGTACTGGGATTTGTATAGTTAGGATAAGTACAGCTGTGTTTCTCTGCTTAACAGAGAGGCTATTATGAAAATATTAATATTTTTAAATAGACAGGCACTAAGCAAATACAATGTGCATGTATCTGTACAAGAAGCCTGGTTCACAACATGCCCCTTAATCCAAGCGTCTTAATATACTGCACCTATTGGAAGTGCTAGGTCATCCTATTATACTGTATATATAAAAGTTTCAGACTTCCTGAAGACGCCGCTGGACGAAACGTACGTCAAAGTGTGATTACATAATTCCCGGGTTGTGACGTTTAGCCATAGTGAGAGCGGGGATTGGAGCACACGTCGGCCATATTTGATATTCACAAGCTGTATTTACTGGTGCCGGTACAATAGGCATTGCTTCATGTGAGTGCACATCTAATTACTTTCATTTACATTGTCAATTTAATAAATGCTACACTTAGAACAGTCTTAAATTTGTTTGGTATATTTGAGCGGCTTGGTACCACGTCTCCTCAAGGAAGGAATAGTCCGCATTGAGCACACAGATGAATTGGAGAGTTTGCTGTTAACCTTATTGTCATATCCTTGGGCTTGTTTAATGGAGAGCTGTTGGAGGAGAGAAACACCCTAGGAAAACCAGAGAGGATTATAGCAATTGTGCATACAGAGATGGGCACGGTCACCCATCTTGCTAAGGATCCTCCATCTTGTATCATTTCTACTCCCAAACCAGCCTCCCTCCAATTTCCCCCTTTCCTCAGGAATGTGGCCTGGATGATGCCAGAGATCACAGGCTCAGCGGGAGAGCTTAATGGTTATAAATCCAACTAACTAGTGCCCGGGTGTCTGTTAGCTTCTCAATCTGAGATATTGTAAAGCCATGAACCAAGTCCTTCACTGAGCTTCAAAGACATTCCAGATAAGCTGTAAAACAGACATCACATTCAAAATCCACTTTCCCCTATGATTTCATATCTTGGAATATGAAAGACTTACAAGGAGACCAGGCATATATTCAGATCGGTCACTTTAATACACGTCGCCTGATATATTACACCCCCTAGCTGAAATCTACAGGAGAGCAGAAAATTATATCTCATTAACCGTCCCACGCAGGTATGTCATATTTCATATCTAGACGTTCAGCAGATGCGTCTGCATATTAATTTACCAGTGGCTCGGCTGCTACATGCACCGAGGGTAAGTCATGGGTCATGATATAAGCTGGGAGGGATTTTGGTTCTTGCTGGGGTCTCCACCTCCAACACCCTCCCCAAATGAGGCGATTGGTTCTCTGCTTCAAAGAGACACTCTGCTGAGTTCCTAGAAAAGCTGTTATGTTTGGAGTTAAGTTAAGCTAAGCTGAGTTGAGTTGTAGTTGGAGAATCCTCCGTTTTAACATCGGAACAAACTTTGGGAGAAAAGGCCCTTTTGCTCAGGAAACTTGATCTGCTTAACCCAGGACTTTTGGCAAGTACTTCACCTCTCTAAATTTCTTTCTGTTATCTCTTTGCTGTGTTATTGCTCTCTGTATATTTATATATATATATTGGCTACATCTTTTTCTGTAAATATTTTTATTGCACCCTTTTGACCTTTTAGTAATAAATCTTACTTTCTGAAAGTGTTGAACTGTTTCTAAAGCTCTTTAATGAAAACTAAGAACCCCTGTCTTTGAAGAGCGCTACTGTGTGTTTTAAACGTCTGCATACATCTGTCTGCAGTGACATTGTGTATACAAACGAATATTTAAACATCACAGTGTTATTGCTGATATTGTCGAGTTTCCTCTTTCTCTGTACAAAAAGGAGGTGGTGGCAGTGTGAAGGGTAATTGCGTAATTACCCTGACCCAGTAACAATCGCTCCCAGGCTGCCGGCACACAGATTGTGGTCCAAAATCTTTGTGCAGAGTGCAACTGGGCGTGGCATTGTTACGCACGTGACAGTGCGGTTTTAAATTGGCTACTCCTTCGGTCACGAGTTTGGTGAGAAGGGCTGGGGTCTGACGCTGCGATCGTCACAAGGATGGCTCCATACACTACCAAAAATGCACATTTGACCGCCTTAAGGTCTGGTGAGTGAGCAATTCACTTATATCCTGTTGGCACGTGGTGAAGATATATACCTTTATGGGTCGCAGCACAGTGAATTATAAAAGGACTGCCACTTCTATAATATATATAGTCACTTATGGACTTTCGTTTTGTTTATATATATAATAGGATGGCCTAACACCTCCAATAGGTGCAATATATAAAGACGCTTGGATTCAGGGGCATGTTGTGAATTAGGCTTCTTTTACATATACATGTACATTGTATTTGCTTAGCGCCTGTCTGTTTAAAAATATTAGTTTGCACAAGTGGGACAATCCACCGTATAAAGGCAGCTGCAAATTTCATATCACATATTTTGTTTGTCTGAGTTCTGCCCACCTTCAGAAAGCTATGACAGCCTTCCAGAACCCGGGAGGGAACTAGGCAAATGAACAGTATGAATATGGATGCAGTGCTAGCCAACTGCAGGGGAGGGTGTCCCCATTGCATGCTGGGAGTGGTATTTATGTTCTGTAAGCACATGGGTTCAATGTCGTTCCCAGGAGGGGATTGAACTAAGACAGGCTGGAGGCAGGCTTGCCTTGCTTGGCAGATGCTGCCATGCGGGCCTCAGGTGGACAACCTGAGGGCTTGAAGTTAGGAAGAGTGACCCTGATTCTACAGAATGACTAAGATGATTGCGGGGAGCTGTCTGCCAAAGATCTGTCTGGTATCACTGGAGAAAGAGTCGCTTGGAAGATTGGAAGGAGGCTGCCATTCTGTCCTTGGACTTGTAAGTACAGACACCAAAAGATCTTGGGGATTCTGTGTGCTTTGCTACCCCTCTGGTGCTTGATAGTCAGCATGAATCTGAGAAAAAAAGGAACACTGGCTGGTGTTCTGAAGAGCTTGTCCAACCCTTGCTATTGCAAAGGTCTTTGCTCAGTTCTATTACTTTTGGACTACCACAGACTGCCGTAACTGGCTTGTACCTGAGTAGATCAGCCCTGCAACTACTACTACTGCTAAAGGGATGTTGCTAACTCCTAAACTACTTGTTACTACAATTTAAGTATGCAATGTGATTTCAGCCAGGACTTCAAAAAGTGCTCAACTAAGAGATCAGCTAGATGTCCGCAGTGTGAACAGTTCTAATTTTGGTGCATCTTACTGAATTCCCCATCCCTATCCCCAGTTCAACAATAAAATTCCAAAACAAACATCCCCTAGACTGGTCATTGAAGACAAGGAGCAAAAGAGTGTGTGTACCTGGCTGTGGAAAATACTTATATTATATATTTATCTTCAGTTAAAAATTTCATTCCCATTTTAGGTCTTTTATTTAGGTAGGTACACAGGTATTTTTTGTTTAATTATACCAATAACAAACTATGTATGGCATTTTCATCATTAGTTAATGTGCATGGTGTAAAGTGTGTTTCAGTGAGTTATCTAAAGTCAATGAGTACACTGTATGCATATATTGAATTATGAAAAAATATCTGTGTACTGAATAATTTCCTTTATATATTTCCTTCATACATTAAAGGTGAAGAGTCAAGTGAATGAATATTGTACTTGGCACAATGTATACATTTTCATGTAAGACCACACACTTCACTGCATAAAGTTCTTTTTCTCAATGAAAGGAGGGAAACAGATTTTTTAATACAATTTGAAGGGGGTCGCTTTGCTGCACACATAACACTACTTAAAATAATATTCTTTATGTAATTTAAGCAATTTAATATATTATATGGGGTCATTTGTCAAGTTAGTTGACTGGTGTAATAAAACACCACTCATTTGTAATGTTCAGTTTACTTGAATTTCTCAGACAACTTTTGAAAATGCATATTTTAGATCTCCGTAAAGGAATATTTATAAACATATAGGTACATGAACCATGAATACCAATCACTGTCCCAGTAGACATTACAATCTAATATCCTCTTCTCATACACAAACACCTTGCTTGGGTCCCCTGCAGGTTTTTGACATAATGTGCTAGTATGCACCTCCAGCTCTGTCACGGCTACCTTGGCACTTCTATCTTTAACTGGTCTTCCTTCAGGGTTCCCAGGCTTCAGCTGTTTGAATGGCCAGGGCCGCCATGGCGTCACTGCGGCGCATGCGCTTGGGAGCTGCTGCCGCAGCACAGCTCTCTGCATTGCACGGCATACTGTATTACCTGAATGCAGAGTGTCACTGCGCAAACACTAATGATGCCATCAGCTTTATAAAAATATAAAATAGCTATACCTAATATTTTTATAACATATACAGTATGTAAATAGGTAACGTGAATAACATTGATTAACTCATTCCAACGGCATCTAAAAGTTAGTAGGATATCTTAGGCAGCAAGTAAACATGTTGTCCATGAAGTTGATGTGTTGAAAGCAGTAAAAAATGGGCACTGCAATTGTTGTGTATGGGCTGTGTAGCTACAGACAGGTCAGGGTGCCCATTCAGACCCGTGTCAGGCATGTGTCAGGCATGTGTGCATCAGAACTGAATCATGGACCAATGGAAGAAAGTGTTTTCAGGGTGTTGACATAGCCTTCAAACTCTCCAGATTTTAATCCAATTGAGCATCTGTGAGACATGCTGGTAAATCAAGTCCATTCCATGGAGACCCCAACCTACAGGACTTACACGGTCTGCTACTGATGGCTTAGCGCTGGATACCACAACATACTTTCAGACGTCTAGCCTCAATTGGTCAGGATGGTTTTGGGGGACCTGCTCAATATGAGGTGGAGGGATCATAATGTTAAGGCGTGTGTGTGTGTATATACTGTATATATATATATATATATATATATGTATATATATATTTTTTTATATATATATATATATATATACGGGGTTGGACCCCTTTTGCCTTCAGAACTGTCTTAATTCTTCATGGCATAGATTCAACAAGGTGTTGGAAACATTCCTCAGAGATTTTGGTCCATATTGACATGAGTTACTGTTGCCTTTCAATCATCCCGAACCAGTCTGCCCATTCTCCTCTGGCATTTTCATCCACACAACTGCTGCTCATTGGATATTTTCTTTTTTTTGGACCCTTCTCTGTAAAGCCTAGAGATGGTTGTGCGTGAAAATCCCAGTAGATCAGCAGTATTTGAAATACTCAGACCAGCCTTTCTGGCACCAACAACCATGCCATGTCCAAAGTCACTTAAATCCCCTTTTTTCCCCATTCTGATGCATGATGTGAACTTAAGCAAGTCGTCTTCACCACCTCTAGATGCCTAAATGCACTTGCCGCCATGTGATTGGCTGATTAGCAGTTTGTGTTACAAAGCAATTGAACAGGTATACTTAATAAACTGGCCGGTGAGTGTATATATACACACAGTATACAGAGTCCTTGTTACAGACCTAGAAGAAAAAGTAGCAATTGTAGCTATTACAGGTACTGCTTGTATACCTACATTGCTTCCTATAGTATTCTTATCTAGTGGCTTTTTCTAGTTCTGTTAAAAACCATTATGAACAATTTTTTTGTGTGATAGCCAAGAAGCAATAGAAAAATCATGTAGTGAAAAAAAAATGCACTAATAGACATAATTATAATATGTTTCTTTGTTTCTTACTGTTTTTTTTTTTACATTGTGGCCTACTGGCATCTTCCCCTGTGCTGGGTTTTGTTATTCTGATCTCTCTAAAATGATCTGCTCATCTTGGGTCCAATAAAGAAAAAAAGCATCCAAGAGGCACTGGGACTTTGATGTGAGTTCATAGAAAGTTGTGAGAGAACAAAAACATTGGCAGGTTAAGCTGCTCACAACAAACATGGCTACCCTTCTGTGGGTACCCAAGCAAGATAGTAGAAAAAAAACATTCATCAATGGAAGGAGCACTAAGACAAATAATAAGAGTCCAAATTAATTGATTGATTTACACAAAAAAAAACACATTTCGGGAGGCAAAAAAGCCCCCTTCACAAATGCTTTAGCTACGTTAAGAAACCTGAATGGACCCAAATAGGGCTTACCTGCAAGCAAGATAAAAATGTGTTGGCTGTATTCTAGTGTAAACCAATAAATTAATTAGGTATCTGTTATCAATTGGTCTGGTGCTCTTTCCTACCAATCTTGTGTGATATGCACAGTATGCACTTTGAAACCCAGAGCTTTATTGATTTATATAAAAATTCCTTTTTATGTTATGTATATTTTATGTATAAACAGCACGCATACTGGAAATACAGCTCATATGGAGTGCATTTTGGGTTCACAGTAAGACACATCATGAATCTCTATAAAGTCTCGTGACATATGATGGATGTTAAATATATTTACCTTCATATGGCAGCCTCATAAAACATTTGTATTCAAATAAATCCACAAATACCAAATATGAGGTCTTATGTTACAAAGAACACATAGAAGATACAGTACTGGGCATATATATATCATATGTACACTGGGAATACATGTATTATAAATACATTTCTGCTTTATGATCTACAAGTTGATGCTTCTCTGTCTTGCTCTTATCTGCTGTTCTACTATGCTAATTGGATTTGCCCAGTAAGTAGGCATTTTCATTTTCTTGTTAAATATGTATAGCTTAGTTTGTGTTAAATATTCAGGGGGTTGCCAAATATTACTCAAGTTAGCAAGGCCTTTCCTGCCCTTCAAGATCTAGCTGTCTTTATTGTAGTCAGTTTGTGTGCCTCTATCAAGGGTGCTGCTTAGGTGCTGAAATGTATTGACCAGGGGCGGACTGACCATTTGGAAACTCGGGCACTGCCTGAGGGCCCGGGGTCAGTTGGGGGCCCCATGAGATGCCCCTGGTACCTTTTTCATAGGCTTTTTTGAGTTTGGGCAAGGACACAGGGGCCCCATGATCCCCTATTGCCCGGGGGCCCCATGAGTTGTCAGTCCGCCCCTGGTATTGACCATTGGACAACTTTGTTTTGAACATATAAGTTCTCTTGTTCTAGGGGTCATGATGTGCATGTGTCTTATTTATCATTGCTGATTTTCACTTTACAGTTTAGAAACTTTAATCAGACAGGGGACATAGTCACAGTTAGGGCACGTTTTCTGCGTGACTGCTTTTTCTGCAGGAGTGTTCAGCAGCAGTTGAACACAGCAGTTTAACAAAAGCAGGATAACTAAAGCAGCAAGAAGCTACAACAAAGAATTCTGCTCTACTCTGGACTGACTGCAAGCAAAACAACACCTTGGAAAGCTACAAGTCTGATTGCTACCCCATCTACTTTTTAATATGCCCCCTCTACTCTTCTATCTCATAGTAGTATCCTCTGTTTTCAAAATCTCATTTCTCTACCCCTCTTCTCCACCCCAAAGCTTGTACATATCACTCTCACTTCTATCATCTCCCTACTACTACTCTCATTACCTCCTGCTAATACTTAACCCACTTGCTGACCCAAACACCAGGACAGGGAGGCATGTGCACATACATCCCACTCCCATTTTACTTTCCTTACCCTCCTTCTCTCCTATTCTCGGGGGATATCTCCCCTAATCCTGGTCCTCCAGTATCTCACCCCCACACAGGCATCCTTCTTCCTCCAACAATAGCCACAATCCACTCAGTTTAATCTCTATCCCCCTGCTCCCAAAAACCATCACACCTTTTTCATGTGCTCTCTGGAATGCCCGCTCTGTTTGTAAAAAGCTCACCTTTGTCTATGACCTTTTTGTCTCCCACTTCCTTAGCTTACTTCCAATCACAGAAACATAATTTCAAGCATCAGAATCTGCCTCTCTCGAAGCCCTCTCCCATAGAGGCCTCCACTGGACTCATTCACCCAGACTCAGTGGTCAGAAAGAAGGTGAAGTTGGTTTGCTTCTATCTCCACTGAGCACCTTTCAAGTCCTTCCCATTCCTTCCTCTCTATGCTTCTCTTCCTTCGAGAATCAGTGTATTCATCTGATTTCTCCCATTTCTTTGAGGATTGCAGTGATCTATTGGCTTCCTTGACCGGTGTTACGCTTTTTTGATGACTTCTCTGCCTAGCTACCTTACTTTCTCTCCCCTGAAATACTCACTATCATTCTTGGTGATTTTAACATCCCCATTAATGTTAACAGACCAGCTACATCTCAACTTTTCAACCTAACCTCATCCTTTGCCCTAACACAATGGACTCAGTCCTCCACTCACTCTGTTGGAAATACCCTAGACCTTGTTTTCTCCCATCTTTTCACTCCCTAAGACCTCACTAACCCACCCCTCTCTGATCACCACCTCACCACGTTCACAGTGTCCTTGTCTTCAACCACCTATCCCTCCAAGCAGCAAATAATTACCCACAGAAACCTTCACCACTTTAAATCCTTCTCTTTTCTACTCTGTAACTGACCACCTCTATGACAGAATCTCTCCCTTGTCCTGCCCTGATCTGGCCACTTCTGTCTACAACAGTTTCCTTTCATCCACACTGGACTCACTTGCTCCTCTAACTACACAAAGTATCAGGCCGTGATCATTACAACCTTGGCAGACTGACGACACCAGATATCTTAAGAGACATAGCCCTGCACTGGAGTGATTGTGGTGTAACACGAAATCCCAGCAAGCATTCACTCTAAATAAATCTGCCTTCTTAAAATACAATTCCTCCCTCCATGCTGACAAACAAGCCTACTTTGTCACTCTTTTTTAATATCTTGTCACCCTGTCGTCGTCGTCTCTTTTCTACTTTTAACTCTTTATCTTCTCCACCCCCATCCCCACCCAGCAACTCACTCACTGCTCATGAGATTGCCAATCATTTCAAAAACAAGATTGATGCAATTCATGGGGGCATCTCTACTGCACAGATATATATCCCCCTTAGCACACCCTATACAAAACCACCCTCAACAATTTCCTCTTTTGACCTTGTGTCACAATGTGCAGGCGCCTGTCTCTTGTCTGTCACGGTGTGCAGGCTAGCCTGTCTCTTTGCTCCTCTACCTCTCTGCAGCTAAACCCTCCTGCCCCCCCCTCATCCTGTCACTGCCCGCATCAAAGGATGAGAGGTGTGACTTTCGTCACCCCCCCTCCTGTCTCTGAGAAGCCAGCAAGCCCCCAGCCACTTAGTCGGGGGGGGGGGGGGAGAGGGCGGGCAACTCACCAGGAAGTCCAGGCCACTGACGCCGCACGGCCCGGACAAACCCTGCGCTTGCACTCCTCAGATGACAAAGGCCACGCTACCGAGAGCACGGCCCGTGTCAAGGGGGTGTGCCTCGTTGCTGGGCGATGAGGCACGCCACCCCCAGTTGCTAGGGCGACCAGGGACGCTCCATACCAGCCTTAAGAAGACCTGTGTGCAGCTGTCAGGAAGGTCTGCGCTGAGGCGGGACTCCTGTAGCACTCTGCAAAAGACCCCAAAGGGCTATTATTGCCGCCCCTGAGCTGGGGGGGAATTATTATTAATACTGCTGCCCTGGGCTGGAGATCGAGGGGATTATTCCCACTACTGACACGCTGCAGCAATACCCAACGCTTGGGAGGATTATTACTACTTCTGACACTGATGCTAAGATTGGGAGGATTATTCCCCACAGAGTACACTGCTGGTACCTGCTGTTAGGACCCTCTGTTGCGTGCTGAGGGGGGTCGCCCCCTGGACTGTTGCCTGCTGTGAACCCGGGACCATCCCTGCCGGAGCCGTGAGTGTATGCACCCCTGTTTATTCTCCCTGGACTGTCCTTGAACTCTGTTCCCCTTCTGCTCCCTACTTGGATTACAAATTGCTAGGGACTCTAACTTTGCCCCCCTTGGGGACGGATTACAATTATTTGAGCCCTCTCCTTGCTATTCCCCTAGACTGGGTACTACCACGCTATCTGCAGACCCCAATTGAGTGACTGTCATTTTTTTAATAAAGCTTTGTGTGTTTACCATCTTCTTTGTGTGTTCTGTCCTGCCTACGCTCCATCACACCTTGCTACTACAAAGGAGGTCACTAAAGTTTTCTCAGAAGCCCTCCTTACCACTTGTCCCCTGGATCCTGTTCCCTCACAACTACTATGGTCACCTTCTTCTTCTATTCTATGCTCCCTCACTCACATCTTCAATCTCTCACTCTCTACTGGCACCTTCCTCTCCCCTCTAAAACATGCGCTTATTACCCCCATACTTAAAAAGCCCTCACTGGACCCCACCAACCTATACAACTTCAGACCCATCTTCTTGCTCCCGTTTACCTCTAAAGTCTTAGAACCCTTAGTCTACTGTCATCTGAGATCCTACCTCACTGACAACAACCTTCTTGACCCCCCACTGAAACTACCCTACTAAAACTCACTAATGATTTACTAACTGCTAAAACCAAGGACCACTACTCCATACTTTTACTATTAGACCTCTCTGCGGCTTTTGATACTGTTGACCATCCCCTTCTCAAAAAAATCCACTCTCTTGGCCTTCGAGACTCTGCTCTCTCCTGGTTCTCCTCCTACCTATCATAGCACTCCTTCAGTGTTACCTATAACTCTGTCTCCTCCTCTCCACTTCCTCTTACTGTAGGGGTCCCCCAAGGTTATGTCCTCGGAACCCTTCTCTTCTTCATATATACCTCCTCCCTTGGTCACTTGATAAACTCCCATGGCTTCAAGTACCATCTCTATGCTGATGACACATAAATCTATCTTTCTAAATCACACCTCCCTCCTTCAGTCTCCTCCCGCACTGCTTACCTACTATCTGACATATCAGAATGGATGTCACATAATTTCCTGTTCCCCCTGACTTTTCCATCAAGATCAATAATACAACCATCAGTCTCTCCCCTCTTGCCAGGGTGCTAGGTGTAATCCTGGACTCCGGCCTGTCCTTTCAGCCCAAAATCCAATCACTGTCCAAATCTAGACTCCATAACATCTCCAAAATATGCCTCTTTTTAACCATTGAAACCACTAAGCAAGTTCTTCACTCCCTTTTTATATCTTGCCTTGACTATTGCAACTCTCTCCTCATTAGCCTACCTACCCCCTCCCTCCTAGATTGTAAGCTTGAAAGAGTAGGGCCCTCTTACCCCTCGTACGCTGTCTGTTTTTGTTGTACTGTGCCATGTATTGTCCCCCCTATTGTACAGTGCTGAGCAAACCTTTTGGCGCTATATAAACTCGATGTAATAATAATAATAATAATAATCACAGGCTATCCCCTCTTCAGTCTATCATGAATGCTGCTGCCAGACTCATCCACCTCACCAATTGTTCCGTATCCGCCACCCCTTTCTGCCAATCCCTCCACTGGCTTCTCATTGCCCAACGAATACAATTAAAAATGTTAACAATAACATATATAGCCATGTACAACTCCGACCCTAACAACATCACCAATCTTGTCTCCAAATATCACCCAAACAATCCTCTTTGCTCCTCCCAAGACCTTTTGTTCTCTAGCTCCATTTTTCTCCTCCTCTCATATTCATCTCGAGGACTTCTCCAGAGCCTCCCCCATCCTCTGGAACTCTCTACCCTAATATGTCCGACTATCTCCTACTCTGTCCACTTTTAAGCAATCCCTGAAAACCTATCACTTCAGGAAAGATTATCCTGCCATCAGCTAATAACCAAATCTTCTATTTCTGCCATCAGTTCATCCCACACGGGTATTACCTTTTGTTCCACCAGCCCCTCCCTAGAAGATTGTAAGCTCCCAGGAGCAGGGCCCTCCTAAACCTCTTGTAACGTGCTGAGCAAACTTTTGGCACTATATAAATCCTGTATAATAATAATAATCTTCCAGTTGCCGAATCAGTGGGACATAAACAAAATAACCAGCTGCCTTCCTTTTAATTCTAAACCATAGTTCATTGAGAAAATCATACTGGACCTTAAGTAGGATTTGATTCAAACTTTTTCTGTTCAGTGGTCAGCAAACAGGTAAGCTAAATGGGATGTTCACCCACTCAGTTGAATCTCTGGTTCCAGTGGGAAGTCATATATTTAGCAGCAGTATTACTACTGCTGTTAATGTGACAGTTTCCCACTCTGGCATCTTAAGAGCCAGTGATGCATCCCCACCTTGGATTCCCAGGCTACTGTTGAATATAAACAAGGATGTTGGCTCACATCACCTCAGGTACATAGCCATATCTGGTCAATGATATCAGCCACCATCTCTGCACCTTTTTTGTAAATAAGCTTGCAGCCTAGGGATCTGTCATTCACGTTTTAGAAGTACAACAGGAGTGCTGTATGTTTTTGCTTTGCTGGGATGGCATTGCAATCATCAGGATTGACAAGGATCTACATCACTAAATGATGTGATTGACTATTGATTTATGTTTTGTTTAATAAAGAACTTTTTTCAAACTTGCAGAGTGTTAATTTACTTTCTAATGTTTATTTTTATGTGAATGACAAGGGCCAAAATTATTCCCATGGGTGTGGATATCTGGGGGACTCTTTATTTTAAATTGGCTTCCAGATTTTGATTAACCCCCTACATGCAGATCCCACATCTACTGGGCCAAAGATGTGGGGAAGAGACCCTTGTCCTCATCACCTCAATCCCACTGTATTTATTTTTTGTGTGGGGTCCCCATTAAAATCCATACCAGACTCAATGATAAGGTCTGGTATAGTTTTTGGGGGGCATGCTGCTTTTCTATTGTTTTTTTTACTTGGAGTTTCCCCTTAAAATCCATACCAAATCCAAATCAAGGATAAAGGTGTATTATTAATTTGATGGAAGGGGGTGGGGTCCCTTTTCCCTAGAAAGTGGTCGCCAATGTTTTTCTCACCAGGACAGTAAAACAAGAAAAAAGTGTGGAGCCCCTCCACCACCCAAAAAAAACAATACAAGGCCCTTATCTGAGCATACAGAGTATCAGGCCAGAAAAGTGGCACAACAAGCGTGCACCCACCATTCTGAACCACATTAGGCCATATGCTCTCAACATTCAATACACCTTTTCCCCATGTTGATGAGGACAATGGCCTCATCCCCATAAGCATCAGGCCAGGATTGTGGGGAAGAGGCCCCTGTCCGCATCAACATGGCATAGTTAGAAGTACACCACAAAAAACACCCCATATGGGCAAGCAGTTATACTGACAGGTCTGCAGGAGACCTTCAGTCTGCTGATTGCTGGTGCAATGCTTTACAGGCTCCCCAAACAAAAAAATAATAAATGCACATTTACGTACACATACCAAACAAAAAATAATAAATGCACATTTACCTGCACATACCTGTAAAAAATGAGTATTTATTATTTTTTGTCAAAAAGGTGAACTTATTCTTTAAAAGTTTTGCACATGGTTTCTTCATTAATTTTGGTAAAGTTAAAAAAAATACCATGTAAAAATTGTAAATAAAATACATATGAAATAGTGTATATTAATATTTAGCATTTTCTTTCTAAGCCTGCAGAGGGAACCATAGCTTCCTTTTCACATTTCACAGATTCTCAGTTTGAGTTTATGACTTAAATCAGACAGCATACAGTCCTCAATAGCTCAATATAAAAGATATACTGTACACACATGGATGAAAAATTAGCAATGACTCCTAATGTTTCAATCAAAAAATGGAACTTCGACTGCTGAGTTCTCCTTAGATAATCTATAGTGTTTTAGGACTCCTTTGGCACATATTTAAACATAAACATAATGGTAATGTGTGTATATACAATGAAAAACAGATATAAAAATCAAAAATCATATAAACTTTGGAGTTTCTCTTTTTGTCTATTTTTATTTTTAATTTAATTTCTAACGTATATGCGGTTGATCATCTGTATCTACTGACATAACTTTATAGATACCAGAAAAACTATATGGTGAATGTATATTCTCTTTAAGATTATATTTATTCTAAAAAACTTAATACATAGATTGAAATTTAAAATTCTGTTACTTCATATTTCTATGTAGGTTTCCTTTATTTTGCTAATAATGCAATAGATACCCCCAAAATACATATCAGGCCCTGATCAAGGAGAATGAAGGTCTGGCATATATTTTAGAGGGTCCTTATTGCATTATTTACAAAAGAGGTAGGGAAAAGTGAATTAACAGCTTTTTTCTCCTAAATGTTAATTTTGTTATACATGCTAAAAAATGATATGATTCTTTCCCAAAATCAATAGCCCCACACATAAAAAAATGACTTGAGTTCTCCCCCAAATCCAAGCTAGACCCTTAATCCAAGCATGCAACCTTGCAGGCTGGAACAGAGAGGCAGCCACACTGAACTATACCAGGCCACATGCCTCCAAAATGAGGCAGGGGTGGTAATGTTGATGAGACTTTTCCTCTCAACCCTGGCCAAGTAGTTGTGAGGGTATTTGTGTGGGGGGTGGGGGACTTACCAGAATCGGGAAACCCCATTTATTCTGAAAACTTCCATTACATACTATTTGTCTGCTCTTGGGCCCCTAGCAGTGTTCTTTAGAACTAGATATTTGAAATGAACAGCTAAAAAGCTACTGTACCTAACTTATTTTCAATTCTCTCCAAAATTGGAGATATTTCTGTTTTACAAGTGAATTGGCAATGGGGAATTTCACATTTCCTTTGGAGTCCGTGATTGGAATGCATTAATGATACTGACATAATTTAACTTTAGTTTGAGGGACATTTCCCCAATTAAAATGCCACCATACCAGGAAATTGGGAAATGTAATTGCTTAGGGTAAGACTCTGGGGTTGATTTAATAAACTGGAGAGTGCAACATCTGGTGCCACTGTGCATAGCAACCAATCAGGTTCTAGCTTGTTCTATTAAGCTTTGACAAAAACAAACTGAAAGCTCTCTATATATGAATAAGTGGGGTGTGGTTCTGGAGAGTATGTTAGAGAGCATAGGATAGAATGAGATTCTACTAACACTAGTCTTATAAAATTCTTATAAAGTGCTCATGTGTTGGTGTTTACCCAAGACAGAATAGAAAACTATACCCCCACCATTTGGGAATGCCCTAAAGTTTGGAAATGATGGATTCAAATGTACAATCTTCTGTGGTTGTTCTTACGTGTAATCTTAGAACCCATGGGAAGGTCTATTTAACACGTTCTTTGTCCCTGACTAGTTCTGCAAAATTAGCCATCTTTGTCTTCTAGCCACAATACAAACTAGCAAAATCATGGAGACAGCCTATCTTTAATATTAGAAAGGCCAAGCAATGACTCTTGTCCTGTATCTCTTTCTCTTCGTTATTTCTTTTCATCTGTATTTATTTTCTTGACTTACTAACTTAAAATTAACTGTATGCAGCTCATTATGACCAACCCCGATCACACTTGCATCAAATTGTTTGGGTTTAGGTTTGTGTTTTGTGCACTAGAACCTAGGGTTTCTTTGTCTGGTTGCATGCATCTATGTATCATATGTTACATATGGCTTATCTTTATTCTTTACTATTGTCATGGGGAAGGTGATTTCAGTACTTAACACTGCTATTCACTTCACCAAAAATATATCACCGATCTGTAGTACTGCCCTGAAGTATACTTATGATACCTTCAGTATGATGTCCCTTCATCTTCATTCTACGTATACTTTTTTCAAACCTCAAAATAACTTTTGTGAAAGAAAAAAACTTACTTCACTGTACTTTAAAAGCAGAACAAAAATGCATTAATTGGCAAACTAAAATCTGGTTTACATCAAACCATAGGAGTTTTCCACATCCTATTAATCATATAAAGATATATGGCCATAGCCTACTATCTAAGAACAAGAGCCAGAGTGATTTTCTTCTGACTGGCCTGATGTTTTCCAGGCCCCGCACATTGTGGGAAATACTGTAAGCAGTTATGTTTTTTCCCATCTCTTGGCTTATGTCCCAGGGTGTATAGAGCTGGGGTGCAGTATATATTCATAAGTTAAATTTTCAGTTTTCTAATCTATTTAAATTGGACGAAACTATATTTTCTGACTATCACATAGCATAAAAAATAAATACATAACAGTCTGATGTGTTTTAATTGATATGTTATCATTCTTTTTATATATTAATTTAGCAGGAAATTGATTTCTACCACATTTTATACAAAACTAAAGTCTTGGCTAGATGCCACTACCTGTTTGGGTCACCTGCTGGTGCACTGTGTTCCAGTGGCCAGCAGCATCTATTTCCAGTAGCCATCAGCAGGTATCTTGCTCCTGCCAACTTGACACTTACCCCATGTCCCGGGCTAATTAACTAATTGAGAGAATTGGGTCTGTCCATGTTTGTGATCACTCTTGACCTCACTCAGAGGTATTGGCAGATTTCCTTGACAGTGGAACAAAAGAAAAGATGACAGTTGTTACCCCACAGGGTTAGTTCCAGTGAATGATGGACAATATTCTTAGGCCTTATCAACACTTCATAGCGGCCTACATAGCAAATGTAGTTGTTTTTAGCACAGACTGGAAAAGTCACCTCCCTAAGGTCCATGTCATCATAAATTTCATTAGTAAAGTGGCTTAATAACAACCCTGAAAATATGTGCCATTGAGTTAGATGAGACCTGGTATTTTGGATACACTATTGTGTAGGGCCACAAAACTTTCAACCAAACAATCCTTTCTGGGTATTGTTGATCACTGTCATAGGTTCATCCCAAATTTCGCCAATATAGCACCACACCTTAACCAACCTGACCAATGGCAAAAACTTTGCAGGATTCAAGTGGAGTCCAAAGGCTAAAGAAGCTTTAGATAAGTTGAAACTGGCTCTGTTTAAACAGCCTGTGTTGGTATTCCGATTTCAACAATACATTTGTGGTACAAATAATGCCTTAAAGTGTATTTCCAATTTTGTAGCCAAATTGGGATAACACATCATTTTTATTATTTACATGTTCTCATTCACATAGCATAAAACAAATAAAAATTGTTGATTATATTTTACTTGTTCTTTTCTGAAAACTTTAAAACTGAAGTTTGTCTATGCTATGCATATGGGAGTTGATATTTATCATAAATAACCCTGTCTTACTGGGCTGGCAGATCTCATAATTAGTTACAAAGTAAATTTAATCACTGTCTGTTCCAACAAAGGGTTAAATGATCTAGAAGCTGGGCTTCTGCATTGTACGTTAAGGAGGTGCATATTGCTTTTTGCCAGTGGGAACAGATTGAGTTTCCTCCCATTTCAAATTGTTAACAGTAGCTTATAGTCTGCTCAGGACCTATTCCGAACAAACACCTAGAAAGGAAAGCAATATACATTTTTTTTATTTTAGGTATGCTGTGTGAATGTGAACACATAATAAACATATAGTGGGGTTTTCTCAAATGTAACTCTAAAGGTAAAAATACACTTCAGGCCTTATGCACACTAGGTGTTTAGTCCCTGAACATGAGATGCCGGTGTTTTTGTGCAGGCATAGGCACAGGCATCTTTAAACCTCTCATAGAATTTTACAGGCTGCTGGGAGTGGGACTGGACTGTGAACCTGTGCCTTCTGCCTGGGTGCTCTTCTTTTAAAAAAAAAAGTGCACAGAGAGTGGCACCCAGTGGTTTGTTTGATCTGCAAGCTAACTCCGGCAGAGAGAAATTATAGTAGCATTAAAGTGTCTAGCCAATAAATGGGCATGGAGGTTTTTATTTGTTGGGGTTCCTTTTTCCAACACCGATTGCCCAGACCAAAGAGCTTAATTCTGCTGGTTCCTGGCCTTCCAGGCAGCACTGGGCTGGTTGTAATAAAACAAATGTTTATGCTTTCTCAAGAGCACACTATTTCTAGGCTACAGATGTTTGCACTCCTGTAAGGTGGGGTATGTGACAGACAGCATTATCTGGTCAAGTGCATTGTCCAAGATAGAGTTTATGTCTTACCTATGCTTTTGCATTTTATTAGGTGGACTGTTTAGTAATAAAAAGAGATTACTAGCTGAACACACCCTTTTTTATAGTATTCAGTAGTAAGAGGCTATACAGAAGCATTCACAATGGAGAAACAGCTCCAGGATGTATACCGCTGCGACAGATGTGAGTGGGTTGCCCATCTGGAAGCTCGTGTTAGAGATCTGGAGGAGCAAGTTGCAACACTGGGCTGAACCGACAACCTTGAAAGGGGTCTTCTGCTCTCTGAGCAGGTAGCTAATGGGATTGATGTGGAGGGGCTAGTTAGGATTATCAGGTAGGAAGATGGGTTAATGTAGTGAGAGGGAGTGATAAGGGCTCACAGAAAAGGAAGGCTGGCTCTGGGTTTGAGAACCCAAACAGATTTGCCAAGTTGGGTGAAGATGTGGGGGTGGCAAGCTCACGGGTGGCAGCCCTGGATGTCACTGCTATCCCTAACAGCCAGCAGAGCAGACCATCTGGGAGGGGTAGTGAGGGTAGTGCAGGAAGGCCTAGGTAGTTGGTGGTAACAGGGGATTCTATAATCAGAAGAGCTGATAATAATAATGAAAGAATAATGTGTCACCAGGATCGCCTCAACCAAATGGTTTGCTATCTCCCTGGTGCCAGGGTTCGGCATGTGGTGGACCAGGTTGATAAATTACTGGGAGGGGCTGGGCATGACCCAGCTGTCTTGGTCCATGTTGGAACCAATGACAAAATACATGGAAGGTGGAGGCTCCTTAACCTCTCTGGAGGTATACCCGAGTGTAGCTCGGAGTAAAGTTTCAGCACCACAAGCAGTAACTCCGAGCTACACTCGGGGATACCTTGCAGCGCTGCTCCAGGATCTCTTCTTCACTTACCTTGTCCTGTGCTCCGTCGAAGTCCCCCCTGCAGTGTCCCCGGCAATGTCCTCCGGCCAATGCCGACATCTGTCTTCCGGGTTCCGTTTCCTGCGAAGTCAGGACGTACGGGGACGGAACTGGTGTAAAATTTGAACATTTTAAAAGTGACATTCACTAAATTCACTAAAATCACATAATAAAACATTACTGTTTCAAACCATTTCACATACATTTTGTCCCTAGTGCTTTGTCCTGTGCCCTGCTTGCATTTTTTACTGTTCTTTCTGCCTTGAAACTGAGAAAAGTCCATGGCGTCCAAAAAGCGTCCCTTTAGGTCAAAAGCGGTTTTAGACCAGCTAGAGAACAGCGATAGTAAATCAGAACCACTTGCAGAATTGAGTGATAATGATTCGTGGGGAAATTTGTCATCAGACACTGTTAACGATTTTGCGACTTTGCTCAGTGATGTGCGAACTGGCGCCCTATTTCAAATTTCATTGTTTTTGGTTTGATTATATTATTGAATTACATTTATTATTATATTATTTTTTATGATTATTTATTAAATTATAATTTATGATTTTGTGTTTCAAATTTTAACATACCTGGAATGTTTACTAGACTCTTGTTCGGACAGATTTCAGTGAGTTATTCCTAAAAATTACAGGCCTACAATAAAAAAAAACTACATATTTCCATGCAAAAAAATGTACTGCTTTGAGCACAGAAATATGGACATAATCAGACCGCTAGGGAGGTTAAGAATCAATTTAAAAAACTAGGCTGTAAGTTGAAGGGCAGGACCTCCAAGGTGATATTCTCTGAAATACTAATTGTACCATGCGCAATTCAGGAAAGACAGGGGGAGATTAGAGAACTAAATGCTTGGCTAAAGACCTGGTGTAAGAGGGAAGGATTTGGGTTTCTACAGCATTGGGCTGACTTCTCATTTGGGTGCAACCTATATGCTAGAGATGGTTTGCACCTAAATGGAAGGGGGTCTGCTGTGCTGGGGGAGAGGTTACGGGACGTCTGGAAGAGTATTTAAACTAGCATCGAGAGGGGAGGGAGAATTAGATTGTAATGGGTCAGACAGATCAGACAGGGGTCAGTCCTTATTTGTGGGTGGAATGGGGAAAGATGGGGGAGGGCTATGGCAGGTGATAAGAAGGTTCCCATTTTACAAACAACCATTGGAATTGGTACCATTTGTACGACAATAAAAACTATGCAAAATACATGTGCACAAGGTGTCAATTAATTAAAGTGTTTGTTCACCAATGCCAGAAGTCTGCCAAGCAAAATAGGTGAGTTGGAAGCTTTGGTGCAAGAAGAGAACTATGATTTAATTGGTATTGCTAAACCTTGACTTCATTCTTCACATGACTGAGCGATTAATATTCCTGGCTATGTTCTCTTTCATAGAGACAGGGTAAAAAGGAAAGGTGGTGGAGTCTGTTTCTATGTGAGAAGTGATCTCAGAGTGAGTGTGAAAGAGCACCTAGTTGATGGAGAGTGTGATGAGACTAAGCATTATGGGTGGAACTGCACATGAGGGGTACATACTACAAAGGAAATAATTGAGGTTTGTTATAGGCCACCCAGTGTTAATGAAGAGGTGCAGACTCAGCTCATTGTATAGATCAAAAGGGCTGCAAGGGCTGGGACAGTGTTAATAATGGGGGATTTTAACTACCCAGAAATTGACTGGAGTAATGGCACTGCAGGAACAGTTAAAGGGGCAAAAATGTATAAACCTACTACAGGACAATTTTGCTGTAAGGCCAATGCGGTGCCTATATTTAAAAAGGGATCAAAATCTTTACCAAAAATTATAGACCTGTTAGTTTAACTTCTATAGTTGGGAAGATACTGGAGAGTTTAATAAAAGACCACATAGATGAGTTCTTGCTGGAAAAAAATAATTTATGCAACAGACAGAACTGATTCATGAAAGACAGAAGTTGTCAGATAAAACGGATTTCTTTTTATGAGGAGGTGAGCAAAACGTGGGACAGAAGGGTGGCGGTGGACGTGGTATACTTGGATTTTGCAAAAGCATTTGACACAGTTCCCCACACATGGCTAATCTGTAAACTAAAGTCTACAGGCTTGGAAAAATCAGTGTGTAAATGGATAGAAAACTGGCTAAAAGATTGTATTCTGTGAGTAGTGGTTAATGATTCATACTCTGAATGGTCTAGGGTTGTCAGTGGTTTACCCCAAGGTTCAGTGTTGGGACCCTTACTTTTTAATATATTTATAAACGATATATGGTCTGGGATTAAAAATCCCATTTCAGTCTTTGCAGATGACCCCAACCTTTGCAGTGTAATAACTTCCTTACAGGATGTCTCCAATTTACAAGCTGACCTCAATGCACTGTTTAGTTGGGCAACTATGTGGCAAATGAGGTTTAATGTTGATAAATGTAAGGTTATGCACTTGGGGGCTAAGAATATGCATGCATCATACATACTAGGGGGAGTGGTGGAATGGTGGAGAAGGATCTGGGAGTTCTGGTAGATCACAAGCTTAATAATGGCATGCAATGCCAAGCTGCGGCTTTTAAAGCAAGCAAAATCCTCTCGTATTAAAAGAGGTATAGACTCCAGAGAGAGATATCATTTTACCCCTGTACAAATCATTAGTAATACCTCATCTGGTATATGCAGTTCAGTTTTGGGCACCAATTCACAAAAATAATATTGGGGAACTGGAGAAAGTGCACAGAAGGGGAACCAAACTGACAAGAGGCATGGAGGAGCTCAGCTAAGAGGAAAGATTAGAGGAACTGAATTTATTCTCATCTTGAGAAGAGGGGATTAAGGGGGATATGATCAACATGTATAAATACATCAGTGGTTCATATAGTGAACTCGGGCACTCTTTACGTATGGAGGAAAAGAAATGTAATCTCCAAATAGGTTTCTTCACAGTAAGAGCTGTGAAAATGTGGAATAGACTACTTCAAGAGTTGGTTCTGGCCAGCTCAGTGGATTGCTTTAAAAAAGGTGTGGATTATTTCCTAGATACACATAACATAACTGTATACTAACAGTTATAGGTAAAGTTGATCCAGGGAATCTCCGATTGCCTTTCGGGGGATCAGGAAGGAATTTTTCCCCTTGCAGGAGCAAATTGGATCATGCCTTGTTGAGTTTTTTGCCTTCCTCTGGATCAACTGTGGGTATAAGATTATAAATTGTTTTTGGGGGGCTTTTTATGGTTGAACTGGATGGACTTTTGTCTTTTTTTAGCCAGACTAACTATATAACTATGTAACTCTGCACTAGCAAAAGTCTGAGACTTATAGTTTACCAAAGAGTCAGGAGGCTATATATTTGTGTTGTGGCGGACTCTTTCTGCAGCAAATTCAAGTGCAACCTGGTGCGCAGTGTGGCTTCCTACAAATGCTCCATTGAACGCTGATCAATACGAATACACCGTATATACAGTATATATATACAGCACACATACACCTTTTGTGTGATCTTAACAGGAAGTGGTTACAAAGGCAACTCAAGTATATTTTATTTAGCAACGCTCTTTACGGGAAATATTGAAAGTGCTGGCTTTGTGGGTGGCTAATACAGTGTAATTGCTGCAAGAAAGTCTTGATCAGAGCTGCATTACTGCTCAGTATAACTATTTTTTTTATATTTGAACATCGTGGTTTTTATGTGGTTCTTATGTCAGACCCATCAAGAGATTTTCTTAAAGAAAAAAAAAGAATAATTTTGGGTTGTCTTACGTACTCCTCTGTTTTATGTTAGGCCGTGAAAGAATAAGAAACCACAAACAACATTTACTCCTTGTTCTGCTAGCTTGACTGGTAATTTGAAACAATAACAGAACATAAGCCTTGGAACACATAGGCTGATACTCAGGCACAGTTATTGTACGTATAAACTGCTCAAAACAGCAGTATCATTTCTGTTGTCACATTTTCCTGCTTTTGGTTCTTTTTGATTACTGCACAGAACACTACTTTATTTGGTTATTTTAAAAGAAGTTCATTGGGGTTTATTTTGAAAGTGTAAAATTTACAACTTAGAGTATTAGAGACTTTGCACTAAATGAAAAAATAAATTAGTTATTTATAACGTCAGTTCTGCCCCAGCTTATCATTGTCTACTCAACAGGAAAGGGGTGCATCCTGGATAAGTAAATATACGGGACTTGCCTGGCAAGATTATCTAGATCACAAGCCTGGCTTAAAGGATAAGGTCACCTTTGGGAACATGTTATATGTTCCACCCATTTTTAGTGTGGAATATGTAACATGTTCCCATAGCCGCCACCACCGTTCAGGGGGAGGGGGCTCTCTGACAGATAGTATGTGGAGAAGTACCCTCATTGCCTGCCCCTCCTCCTGGAAGTATTGTTTTAATGATGGAGATTTTAGGGCCACAGTTTTGAAGTAGCCATCTAGTACTGAGTGCCAAAGCAGAATAATTGCATGTAAATAACAATAAATAACACTTCAACCATGGGGATTCCAGATCCAGCATCATAAGGAACACAATCACAACAGTAACTGCAAAGAGGCCCGTCTCCATGGAAGGCCTAGCCTGGTTTCTGCTGTACATTCTGCTTTATAGTAGTTATTTTGGTAAATTTACATCTTATCAGAGTGCATCCAGTGGAGAAGTGCGGTAAGAAGATGTCTCTAATGACCAGTTTATGGCAGGTCAGAAAAGAGCAAGGGAGAGTCCCAGTACAAAATTGGTGTTCACATACACTCACCGACCACTTTATTAGATACACCCATTCAATTGCTCGGTAACACAAGTTGCTAATCAGCCAAGCACATGGTAGCAACTCAGTGCATTTAGGCATGTAGACGTGGTGAAGAGGACTTGCTGAGTATCAAAATGGGGACGAAAGGGGATTTTAAGTGGCTTTGAACATGGCATGGTTGTTGGAGCCAGACAGGTTGGTCCAAGTATTTAAAAAAACTGTTGATCTACTGGGATTTTCATGCACAACCATCTCTAGGGTTTACAGAGAATGGTCCAAAGAAGAGAAAATATCCACTGAGCGGCAGATATGTCGACAAAAATGCCTTGCTGATGTCAGAAGTCAGAGGAGAATGGGCAGACTGGTTCAAAATGATAGAAAGGCAACATTATCTCAAATAAGCACTCGTTACAATGAAGTATGCAGAATATCATCTCTGAATGCACAACACATCTAACCTTGATAGGTTACAGCAGCAGAAGACCACAACAGGTGCCAGTGCACCCATCTTCTGATGGCTACTTCCAGCAGGATATTGCACCATGTCACAAAGCTCAAATCACCCCAAACTGGTTTCTTGAACATGACAATGAGTTCACTGTACTCCAATGGCCTCCACAGTCACCAGATCTCAATCCAATAGAGCACCTTTGGGATGTGATGGAATGGGAGATTTGCATCATGGATTTGCAGCCGACAACTCTGCAGCAACTGAGTGATGCTATAATGTCAATATGGACTAAAATCTCTGAGGAATGTTTCCAACACCTTGTTGACACCTTGTTGAATCGATGCCATGAAGAATGAAAGCAGTTCCGAAGACAAAAGGGGGTCCAACCCAGTACTAGCAAAGTATACCTAATAAAGTGACCTGTGAGTGTATATTTAGGTAAGCACCCTCATTTAAAGGGGTACTCTAATGCTAATGAGCTCCTCTGCCCACAGACCCCACAACCAACAGGCCAGGGTTGTGGGGAAGAGGCCCTTGTCCACATTGGCATGGGGACACCTTCCCAAGGCACATGGCCTGGTAAACTGAGGGAGGGGGTGCTCGATCGTCCCATCCCCCTTTCCTGCTCGGATCAAGGGTCTGGTAGGAATTTAGAGGGCCCCCATGCTTTTTACCCCCCATTTTTGGGGGGGTGGGGTTCCCCTTAAAAGTCCTACCAGGCTGAAAGGGCCTGGTATGGCTATTAGGGGGAATCCCATGCACTCCCCCCTCCCAATTTTTTGGTAAGGGGGGTTCCCCTTAAACGTCCTACCAGGCCTGAAGGGCCTGGTATGGCTTTTAGGGGGAACTCCATGCACTTTTTAAAAAAGTATTTTTATTGTTGGGTCCCTCCTAATCTTCCTACCAGACCTAAAGGGTCTGGTATAGATTGGGGGACCCTTCACTGTTTTTTTAAATGTAATTTTAGTTCTATACATTGTACAGATGTGCAACTTTGCAGGTAGTTTAGGGGGACCCCCAGGCATGAAATTTAAAGGAATTTTAAAATAAAAAACAGCCACTCACCTGTCCCACAATCCCATGGTGTCCTCCCCATAGCCCGTTTCACCAGCCGTCTGGTGTTCCAGGCACTGGCATCTTCAGTGTGAGCACCTGGCTGTGACAGCTTGAGGCTTCACAGCCTGGTGCCCACTGCGCATGCGCGAGTAGAGCTGCGTTTCCTGAACGGCCCCGTAGTCTTCTGGGACCTGGCACGTGTCCCAGAAGACTGCGGGGAGGGAGGGTAGGAGGACAACTTCCTCTTCAGATCACCTAGGCGATCGCAGTGGAAGTGAGAGCAGGTACCTGTCAATTTTGGGTACCTGCTCCCCAAAGGTGCCAATCTTTAATGGGGTGCAGGGGACCAGTCTTTAAAGCGGAACTTCCCCTTTTGTGTGGAGCTCCACTTTAAAAACGGTGCTTTTTGAATTTTTTTTTCTTCACTGATTCATGCCCCACATGGCAGTACCCGAGTCCCCATACCCCCTTTATAGCAAATAACGTGCGTATAAGTCTTCAAAAAGGGCACTTTTGAAATTACAAGTTCGAGTCCCATAGATTTGCATTGAGTATGAAGTTCGCTGTTGAACGTTCATTAGTGTCGAACGTTCGACCACGAAACGAACACAAGGGTGTTTGGCCCATAACTACTTACGAATAGTGGAATATTTAATAAAAATATAAATTATTTTGTAATAGTCAGTGAAGAAGGGCCCACTTACATTGGTGGTTAGCGGGAAGAATGCCACCTGTACAGACTTTTAAAAAGAACCATAGGTCAGACTATTATGGTTAAAGAAACCCCTATCAACCTGTGGAGGAGCCAAGGTTGAAAAAGGTTTAATTAATCTGTTTGTGTGGTACAATATTCTGCTTCGCCAGTCTCTTAAAAGCCACACTGCTTCTGAAAAACTACACAAGCAATGCCGTACTTGGCCTACTCTTAGTTCATTTTGCCATGATACAGTATTTTACTTGGCTTTTATGATCAGTTGTGGGTAGTGATATGTGGTAAATTCTTGGCACAGCAAAAAGTAATATATTGTGTCCCTTACAGAGAGATCCCTTAAAGAAACCTCCAATAAATGTAAGAATATGAATAAGTACATTTTACTGTAGCACATTTGGAAATATCTGGCTCTATGGTATTTTCACTGCAGAATGAATCATTACTGATAAATTTTAATTTTACTGTTTTGCTAATTCAGTGAAAATGGAACAGATGTATTTTATCTTTAAGAAACCAATCAGAAGTTTCTTTTAATCAGTCTAACTAGCACCATAAGAGGCAAATCTAATTGCAAACTATAAAACTGGAAACATGTTTTATAGGATGAAAAATATTTATCTTTATTGCAATCATCTTAATCACCTTTGGTTTATGAACCATGAGTTTACATATGGAAAGCAGGCCACAGGCTTTTACTTAGAATTTAGAAAGAAACTCATATTATTTTAGGACTTATTCACAGGAATAGTCAGCCTTGCGCAGTGTGCAGAGCCATCTGTTTACTTTTTTTACTATTGCTGTGTGCAGACAGCCAAAAGAAAGAAGGTGAATGGGTACGCATCGGCTGCACAGATTCACCCACTCAGCCAAGTTTGACAGGTAAGCAGGGAAGATTGTAAGCTCCAAGGAGCAGGGCCCTCCTAACCCTCTTGTATTGAACTGTATTGTTGCTGTATTGTCTCCCATTATATTGTAAAGCGCTGAGCAAACTGTTGGCGCTATATAAATCCTGTATAATAATAATGATAATAATAATAATGGTACACAGATCTGTATGCACAAGCTTTGCTTTTGTCTCTGCATACCTGTCAAAGTTGGCTGTGCGGATGAAGCCACATACAGTTGCAAGAAAAAGTATGTGAACCCCTTGGGATTACGTGGATTTTGCATGAATTGTTCATAAAATGTGCTCTGAACGTCATCTAAGTCACAACAATAGAAGAACACAGTCTGCTGAACATAATACTACACAAACATTAGATGTTGCCATGGTTTAATTGCACATAACATGTAAACAGTCACAGTGCAGGGAGGAAAAAGTATGTGAGGCCCTAGCTTAATGACTTCTCCCAGAGCTAATTGGAGCCAGGAGTGAGCCAACCTTGACTCCAATCAGTGTGATGATATTAGATGTGTTGCTGACAGCTGTCCTGCCCTTAAAAAACACACACCTGTTTTGGGTTTACTGGTTTCAAGAAGCACTGTCTGTTGTGAACCATGCCTCGCAGAAAAGAGCTCTCAGAAGACCTACGATCATTTCACATACTTTTTCTTGCAATTGTAGCCAATGTGTACCCATTCTCTTTCTTTGGGATGTCTGCACACAGCTTAGTAGAGTAAACAAGTAAAGAAACAACTCTGCATGCAGCACAGGGCTCAGCACCAGTGTGAATGAGCCCTTTAACAAAAATATTATGACCAACAATGTCTATAGAATACTAACCGTACATTAAGTTTTATAATACATCCAAATAAAAACTCTTGCATGGTGCCGGCCTCCTTATTGGCTCTCTCCATTGGTGGCTCCTGGAATTTCCAGCTTCTCCTGGGAGCCCAGGACCAAAACAAACACTCTCAGGATGGAGAACAGGGAGATCTTGTGTAACATTTGTTCCTCAATTTCCTCTGCAATGTGTGAGCCAAAAAGTAATCAGTTCTGAGCACTTAGGGTTCACAGCTGTCAAAATTCCAGCTGGAAACCTGGGTAAACAGCCGATCAAACATAGTCTTATGCTTGGCTGGCTGACGCAGAGGGCAGGGCAGACTGTGGGGTATAATAGACCCCTGATGTCTCCACTAGAACTTCATCCTCTTCAGGCGAGCAAGCAAACCCTGCTTGCTCCCAGCTTAGCCCTCCCTGCTTCTCCCCCACAAATGCCAGCCTGTTCCCCAGGCTACGAGTCCCATGCTTCCTCAACAGTGGACAGAGAGATGGCTGACATCTTCCCAGAACAGCACCCTGGCTTCTGACCCTGTTAGCCCAGAGGGCTCCCTTGCCTCCCCATCAGCTCCACCACAATATTCTGGAGATTCAGTGTTAATTGCTCACTTTGCTGATCTCCTGTAGAGGGAGCTGTACAAAACCACAAATAAATTGGCTAAGGATTTAAAACAAGATTTTGAAGTGGTGAGTCACCGCTTGGATAATATTGATTCCAAGATAGATGAGACAGTCCATAGAGTTACTCAGAATTCTAATATGATTACCAACCTACAGGATAGCTTGGAAGAGGCTTGGGCCAATTTTGAAGATCTTAAAAATCGTGCCCAACGTTACAACTTCAGGATCAGGGGGTTGCCTGAAACAGTGAAAGACCTCACCTGTATCAACAATACTCTTATGCAATCATCTGTATCTGATGAATTTCACATGGAGATTGTTTGCATTCACAGAGCTTTGGTTCCCCTGAAACCAGAGGCCCTCCCAGAGAAGTGATTGTTAAGCCCCACTTCTTCACGATTAAAGAAGCGCTCATGCCTATACCAGGGTACATCCTGACTTGGAGGTTGAGGGCCATAATATTCAAATCTTTGCAGACATTTCCCTAGCTGCCATCCAGAAGTGGAGACTTTAGGCCATTGCTTGCACCTTTAGTTCGACGAGATATACATTATAGATGGAACAATTTACCTTTAATGGCAAGCCTTACTCTTTTCCACGTTCTCTGATGGAGAAAAATTCTGCTTCAATTGCACTTTATATCTTATAGTCCTTCCTCCAGGAATCAGTCTCGCTCCAGTGGACCTCCTCCTCCTCTTTCTCCTCTCGGTCTATCTCACCACCAAAGAAGACAAAATCTTGCATCTCATCACTTGACCGCATCTTCCACCTTGATGTTGAATTTGTTGAATTTGTTTTGTGGTGGCTTCTCAGAGGTTCCGGTTTCGGACATTAGTCACTACTTCAATTCTGTTGAAGTTACCTACATGTGCCCTTCTTTTATTATCTGGGTTTTGATCTACAGCTGTTTTCTTGTTTATATGCAGTGTGACTGTTTGTTCTGTATACTTTTATTTCAATTGCCCTCTAAAAGGGGCTCAAGTGCCTTTGTCAGGGCTCCGGGTATGACCAGAAGTGTGTGGACTGACACAGGGAAACGCAAGCTTCAGATATGGTATAAATAAGACAATTTATTAAAGATTAACAATACAAACATAAACGCAGTGCACCAAACCCCAAGCTAACACAAATACATACAACAAAGTGAAACAAACCCAAACCCAAACTGATACAGATACACAGGTACATACACATATAGAGCACAATGTAATCAGGCAGGCCGGGTCGATAACTATCGGGCAGGTAGGTACAGGAGGAGCAGGCGGAGAGAATGGTCAAGGTCACAAGCCAGGGATCAAAACAGGAGAAGTCAGCAGAGGTCAGGATCAGGCAGGGTCGGCAACGAGTCAATCAGGCAGGAACAGGAACAGGAATGCAGGTAACAAGATACAGGGGCCCATAGAAAAACACACACCAAGGCACAGACTGCAGGTCTGGCCATCCCTTAAATACACCTCCGTAATCAGCTTCAGGTGTTTGGCTGACTGCAGGGTTGAGTCTCTGATTGCTGAGAGCACCCGCTGGCCAGCCCTGGTACTGCAGCCCACAAGGCAGGTGAGTCCCACCATTACTGGCAAGTCCATTCCTGACAGTACCCCCCCCCCTCAAGGAGCGGCCTCAGGACGCTCCAAACAGTCCTAGCTGGGCAAAATGTTCCACCGCCCGGGTCTGGTAACTGGCGGGATATCAAAGACTGGCACATCGGGCTGGACTCCTGGCAGAGGCACATCGGGCTGGACTCCGGGCAGAGGCACATCGGGCTGGACTCCGGGCAGAGGCACTTCGGGCTGGACTCCGGGCAGAGGCACATCGAGCTGGACACGGGCAGAGGCACATCGGGCTGGACACCGGATCCCCAGGCGGAGCGGCAGGCACAGGGCCCCCAGGCGGGGTGGCAGGCACCGGGCCCCCAGGCGGAGCAGCAGGCACCGGGCCCCCAGGAGGGGCGGCAGGCACTGGGCCCCCAGGAGGGGCGGCAGGCACCGGGCCCCCCGGCGGAGCGGCGGGCGCTGGGCCCCCAGGCGGAGCGGCAGGCACAGGGCCTCCAGGAGGAGCGGCCGGCACAGGGCCCCCAGGAGGAGTGGCAGGTGCAGGGCCCCCAGGAGGAGCGGCAGGCAGAGGGCCCCCAGGAGGAGCGGCAGGCGCAGGGCCCCCAGGAGGAGCGGCAGGCGCAGGGCCCCCAGGAGGAGCGGCGGGCGCCGGGCCCCCAGGAGGAGCGGCGGGCGCCGGGCCCCCAGGAGGAGCGGTGGGTGCTGGGCCCCCAGGCAGAGCGGCGGGCCCCCAGGCGGGGCAGCAGGCGCCGGGCCCCCAGGAGGAGCAGCAGGCACAGGGCCCCCAGGAGGAGCGGTGGGTGCTGGGCCCCCAGGCAGAGCGGCGGGCCCCCAGGCGGGGCAGCAGGCGCCGGGCCCCCAGGAGGAGCGGCAGGCACAGGGCCCCCAGGAGGAGCGGCGGGCACCGGGCCCCCAGGAGCAGCGGCGGGCATCGGGCCCCCAGGCGGAGCGGCGGGCGCCGGGCCCCCAGGCGGAGCGGCGGGCGCCGGGCCCCCAGGCGGAGCGGTGGGCACCGGGTCATCAGGCACGACAGCGGGCATCGGGTCACCAGGCATCAGGTCATTTGGCTCACCAGCGGGCACAGCGTCATCTGGCAAGGCAGTGGGCACCGAGTCACCAGGCACGACAGTGGGTTCCGAGTCAACTGGCATGACCGCGGGCACTGGGTCAGACATTGGATCATCTGGCTCGACAGCGGGCATCGGGTCACCAGGCATCAGGTCATTTGGCTCGACAGCAGGCACTGGGTCATCTGGCGCTGGATCGTCTGGCTCGACAGCGGGCATCGGGTCACCAGGCATGACAGCGGGCACTGGGTCATCAGGCATTGGATCGTCTGGCTCGACAGCGGGCATCGGGTCACCAGGCATGACAGCGGGCACCGGGTCATCAGGTACCGGATCGTCTGGATCGACAGCGGGCACCGGGTCATCAGGCATTGGATCGTCTGGCTCGACAGCGGGCACCTGGCCACCAGGCACAACAGCGGGCACTGGGCCATCAGGCATTGGATCGTCTGGCTCGACAGCGGGCATTGGGTCACCAGGCATGACAGCGGGCACCGGGTCATTAGGTACCGGATCGTCTGGATCGACAGCGGGCACCGGGTCATCTGGCATTGGATCGTCTGGCTCGACAGCGGGCATCAGGTCACCAGGCATGACAGCGGGCACTGGGTCATCAGGTATTGGATCGTCTGGCTCGACAGCGGGCATCGGGTCACCAGGCATTACAGCGGGCACTGGGTCATCAGGTACCGGATCGTCTGGATCGACAGCGGGCACCGGGTCATCAGGCATTGGATCGTCTGGCTCGACAGCGGGCACCGGGCCACCAAGCACGACAGCGGGCACTGGGCCATCAGGCATTGGTTCGTCTGGCTCGACAGCGGGCATCGGGTCACCAGGCATGACAGCGGGCACTGGGTCATCAGGCATTGGATCGTCTGGCTCGACAGCGGGCATCGGGTCACCAGGTATGACAGCGGGCACCGGGTCATCAGGTACCGGATCGTCTGGCTCGACAGCGGGCATCGGGTCACCAGGTATGACAGCGGGCACTGGGTCATCAGGCGTGATAGGATCATCAGGCTGGATCAGTTCATCAGGCTGGGTACAGACATCAGGCTGGGTAGAGACATCAGGCTGAAGTGCGGGTGCCGAGGCACCAGGCTGAACCACGGAAGGCAGGTTCACCGGTTTGGATACTGGCAGGATGGTACTGGTTGGAAAGAAGTTTCGCTTTTTTCTGGTTTTAACTACTGGAGCACTGCAAGTAAACCCAGATCTGCAAACGAATGGAGCAGCTGAGGACAGAGAAGAGCTGGAAGATGGAACAGAGGAGGGAGCAGTTACTACAGAGGACTTCTTTACAGGGTTAAAGAAAGGATAGGTGCAGCGAGTGGGAGCAGAGGACTGGTATGTGGTAGTTAGCAGAGTATACTGGGCCGTCACTGGGGGTGCTGTCGGGGATGTAGGAAGAGTGCCTTGAGGGGAGGAATGACGTTGCAAGCTGACTGAGGCTGGGTGCAACAAGTCTGACCATGTCTGCAGTATGGGTTGAACAAAGCTGAGCTTACACAAAGCCTGTCTGGTCAAAGACTGCACTGCGTTTATACAATCCCTTAATACCTGTGGTGAACATGCAGCATAATGCTCCAAGAAGCAATCCACATCATCCTCTAATAACCATACCAGGGACTCTACCTTGTCTGCACTAAATGGTGGCAAAAAGTCATTCCTGCTTTCAGGGGTACCAGTTGAAGCCAACTCTACACAAACCTGAATCAAAGGTTGCACCTCAGAGAACTCTGTGCCCTGATCTACTAGAACATGAGCGATCCATATACATTCTAGCAGTTGATCCCGGGTATACTCCGTCACAGTCTGATAAGCATATTCTCTGTCATCAAAAACCAGCAGCGACAAATACACAACCTTATCAAGATCCAACCTTCCCAGCAACAAGCCAAGATGGCTTCCCTATGCAGCCACTTCTGGTCAGGATTGGCCTTGGTGTAATGTCAGGGCTCCGGGTATGACCAGAAGTGTGTGGACTGACACACGGAAACGCAAGCTTCAGATATGGTATAAATAAGACAATTTATTAAAGATTAACAATACAAACATAAACGCAGTGCACCAAACCCCAAGCTAACACAAATACATACAACAAGGTGAAACAAACCCAAACCTAAACTGATACAGATACACAGGTACATACACATATAGAGCACAACGTAATCAGGCAGGCCGGGTCAATAACTATCGAGCAGGTAGGTACAGGAGGAGCAGGCGGAGAGAATAGTCAGGGTCACAAGCCAGGGATCAAAACAGGAGAAGTCAGCAGAGGTCAGGATCAGGCAGGGTCGGCAACGAGTCAATCAGGCAGGAACAGGAACAGGAACGCAGGTAACAAGATACAGGGGCCCATAGAAAAACACACACCAAGGCACAGACTGCAGGTCTGGTCATCCCTTAAATACACCTCCGTAATCAGCTTCAGGTGTTTGGCTGACTGCAGGGTTGAGTCTCTGATTGCTGAGAGCACCCGCTGGCCAGCCCTGGTACTGCAGCCCACAAGGCAGGTGAGTCCCACCATTACTGGCAAGTCCATTCCTGACAGCCTTGTTTGTTTTTATATATAAGGCTTAGTGCTGGGTGTTGGCTATGCACTCTCTAATTTTGAAGGACTCTTCCCAAGGTTTAGTCTTTGAGAAGACTACTTCTATCCCAGAACTGGATTCTGGGCCATTAGGTCACTCTTTTTTGGTGACCTGCTATTCCTTTTACATTAGGCAAAGTGTAATGTTATCATTTTGGATTCTGAATGTTTTTCTATTCTGGTACCCTTTTGATAAAAAAAATCTATTTCATTCCCTCTTCCTAACTTTTTCTGTTTCTTCTTTCTGGAGTTTATTAAGGTACATTGCTGGCTCTCCAGGTTCTCTGTCCTGTCAAAATGGTGGGTGAGTTGGTTTGTCTATAACTATCTTTGTCATTCACCATGTCTCCCTTAGCTTTACGAAATGGTACAATATGGCTGCTGTCACACAATTTTCAAGGCCTGGGGTCCCCTACCAAACTCATGCAAATATTTACTCGTTACAGGGCTATGGGTGCAGATGTTGTTGCCCGTTCAGGAGACTCACTTCGCCCCTTCCTTTGCCCCTTGTTATATTTGTTAGTATTACCCTACTTGTTTCTTTGTCAATGCATTGAACAGCTAATCATTAGACTATATTGCATATTTTATTCACCATTGCATTACTGCATATTTCATCCATTAATGCACTACTCATTGCACCGATTATGGTATTGTATATTCCATACCCCTATTTTTGTTTTATTGTTATTAATTGTAAATGGGCCATTTATGCACTTCTGGCTGGATGCTTACTGCATTTCATTGGCTCTGTACATGTACTTTGCACAATGACAATAAAGTTGAATCTAATCTAAAAAAAAAAATGCTTCAGAGAAAAAGAGGGGAGTGGCATTATGTTTTCCCAATGGTTCTCCTCCGACACTAAAGTAATCAGGGACAAAGAGGGATGGTATCTTTTCATTAAGGGGCGCTTGGGAGATAATTTGGTGACTTTTCTGGTATATTATGCCCCCAATACAAATCAGGTAGCCTTTTTTCATTGTCTACTGTGATCCTTGACCCCTGAATTTGAAGGTGATGTGATTTTAGTTGGAGATCCAAATCTGGCTCTAGACCACATCTTGGATAAGTCATATATTGCTAAAATCCCCTACTAAAGAAGCCATAAATTTGCACAATTACTGCATCATTATAATTTGGTTGAAGCCTAGGTGGAGTCAAACCCTACCTCCTAGCTATTCCCATTTTTCTAGGGCCCACAACCAATATTCTCGTATTGACCATGTTTTTCTCCCTTCGGGATTCTTACCTAAATTGCTCTCGGCCAAAATAATTTCGACACCTTGGTCTGATCACTATCCAATTATGGTGACGCTTTCTAATAACAGCTAGATGGGCTAAATCACATTGGAGACTGAACGAGTCTTTGCTAGGTGACAAATCTTACTGTTTAGATGTCATCACTCACCTGAAATCTTATTTTGACACCAACAAAGCTAAAGATACTGCTCCGGCCATAAAGTGGGCAGCACATAAAGCTTCCCTAAGAGGTTTCCTAATTCAGTTTTCGTCCAGACTTAAGAAAGCCAGGGAGGAATTGATTTCTTCTAAATCTAAAGAATATAAAGAGCTGGTTGCCCAACACAAACGTTTTCCTCACCCTGCTCTACTTACTAAACTGGAACAGACTCCACAGTGGAGACCACAAAAGCAGAGAAACAATTATGCCAGATGAACTATACATTTTTTACGTGGAGAGACGCCTGGTTCCCTGCTAGCACATAAACATACCCCTCACTAGTCTCATTCGGCTCTTTCAAAAGATTAAACTAACAGGGGGTTCCCTTTCTCAGGACCCCCATAAAATTCTTAAAGAATTTCACACTTTTTATACCACATTATACAACTCACCTCAAGGGGATCTGTTGGAGGTCTCTCATAACTTCTTGACGTCTGTACCTCTTCATTTCTTAAGTAAACCCATAAAGATCTTATGGACCAACATATCACTTGTGAGGAAATTTAGAAGGTTATTTGGACACTTGCTCCACATAAATCGCCTGGCCCTGATGGTCTACACAATAGCTATTATAAAACATTTCCAAAACGCTTATTCTGCATATGTCTTTATATTTTAACTACTTGCCGGGTAGAAGCATGATCCCTGTTGATGAAAATAGAGCATAAAAAAGAGTTTTCCCAAAACCGAACAAAGATGCTACTGACGTTCATAAGTATCGCCCCATCTCGCTTACTAATTAATTGCGACTTGAAAATTCTTACTAAACTTTTAGCCATGCATCTTAAAGTGTTACTAAACCCAGAACCCTGCTTTTACTATATCTGGTCTCCCACAGTACACAGAACATGGAAATGCAATTATTTTAGTAAATACCTTTTCTCATCAGCAGTTAGAGCAGTCTTGTGACTTCAGCAGAGCACTGGTTAAAGCTTGTAGGAGGAGTTTCCTTTCTGCTCTAGGAGGATGTGAAACCCCCTGACCCTCTGTCTGGACAGTGCTGATTGGCCCTGTGCTAATCGCATGCACTCTACAAAGAAAAAAAAAAGCCATGGATTCAGTCTGTATCAGGTGGTCATTTCAACAAGAGGAGGGGCAGAGATGAAAGGATCATCACTTTACATAATGCAGAGGATTAACCCCTTAGGTTCCTCAGTGAGTATAACAAGTATGCTTTACTGCATATACAGACTGATTTTACTGTTGTGGGTTTAGTAACATTTTAATACCTTTTTGGAACATTATATTCACAAGGACCAATCTGGTTTTATCCGAGGACGGCAGACGCTAGACCAAATCCATCATTCCATAGCTTTAGTTTCAGCAGTAGGTTCTAATTGGGATAATTCCTCTTCCAGAGAACTATTGCTTCTTTCATTAGATCTCCACAAGGCTTTTGATAGCCTAACCTGGGATTACCTGTTTTCCACAATAGAAGCCTTTGGATTTGGTCCCTCAAATATCTCTTTATTGAAAACCCTATACAGCTCCCCTTCTACTCAGATCCCTTTATGAGGCTATAAGTTGTCAGCGTTCCCTATTTGGCGTGGTATGAGACAGGGCTGTCCACTCTCTCCTTTGCTGTTTGCATTGGCAATCGAGCATATGGTGATAGCAATTTGTTCCCATTCTGGTATACACAGCTTTAAAAGTAGTCACCAAGAACACAAATGCGCTTTCTTTGCTGATCATGTGCTTATGTACATTTCTAATCCTCCAGTTGCCCTGCCAAATTTAATTTCATTGCTGCATCATTTCGTCTTTGTGAAGATCTTCAACGTTGGACGAATTATTCCTTATCTTGGTTTGGTAGAATTCATTATATAAAAATGACTCTTATCAAAGATTCTTTATTATTTCCAAACTCTGCAGTCCCGAGGGGAGAATTATTGCAATTGCAGACTGAAGTGTTTCAGTTTCTATGAGACAACTGGCGACCGCAAATGAATAGATCAGCATTATATGCTTCAAAACCTAGAGGTGGCCTTGGCCTCCCGAACCTACAGGCATCTCAAATTACTCAGCTCTCTTACACTATGGCCAAGGGCCCAGCACATTTATGGCTCTCTATCAAAGCTCTTTCTTGCCACCCTATTGCAATTGGCTCCTTGATGTGGATCCCTAGCCGCCTGCAACCTCCTATACTATGCTTTATTCTGTCCCACTCTTTGGAATTTTGGGATAGGATATGGCACCACAAATCACTAGCATCTTTACATACCCCTTTGGCCCCAATGTTTTGCAACCCAGAGTTCGTCCCAGGGATAATACCTACTTATTTATTATTTCAGGTACTTGTATAGCACCATCAACTTATGCAGCGCTTTACCTATATATATTGTACATTCACATCAGTCCCTAACCCTCAAGGGGTGTACAATCTAAGGTCCCTAACTTACATTCATACATACACATACTAGGGACAATTTAGACAGGATCCAATAAACCTACCAGCATGTCTTTGGAGTGTGGGAGGAAACCGGAGTACCCAGAGAAAACCTATGTAGGCAAACGTGCAAACACCAGGCAGGTGGTGCCATGGTTGGGAATTGAACCAAGAACCCTATTATTGCCAGACAGAAGTGCTAACCATTTAGCTACTGTGCTACCTACTTCAGTCAAACAGTGGCTTAACAAAGGTTTCCTGTGGATAGGAAATTACCTTTACGGGGACCAACCATACTCCTTGCAATATTTTGTAGATCAGTTTCAGATGCCCTCTAGTGAAGTATTAGATGGACCCCTCACTCCCAGGCAAGAGGCCTCTTACCAGGATGAATTTCTGTGATATAGGCTTCCCTCACTGCTCCAACTAACAAACTTTCATATATGCTCCAATAGGAGAGGGACCTGGACTTTACGTCTGGAGGAAAAGAAATATAATCTCCAAACATGGAAAGGTTTCTTCACAGTGAGAGCTGTGAAAATGTGGAATTGACTCCCTCAAGAGTTGATTCTGGCCAGCTCAGTGGATTGCTTTAAAAAAGACCTGGATTCTTTGTTAGATACACAGAATATAACTGGTTACTAACATTTATAGGTAATGTTGATCCAGGGAATATCCGATTGCCTCTCGGGGGATCAGGAAGCAATTTTTTTTCTTGCAGGAGCAAATCGGATCATACTTTGTTGGGGTTTTTTTACCTTCTTCTGGATCAACTGTGGGTGTAGGATTATAACTTTTTTTTTTTTTTTAAATGGTTGAACTGGATGGACTTTTGTCTTTTTTCAGGCAGACTAACTATGTAACTATGTAACCTGAATTTCACCTAGGAATTGCCTGAATGGCAGGAGGTGGCTTATGCCTTATCCAAAATATCTATCAATAATACCTTGATAGAATAGAACTATAAAGCTTTATTATGCTGGTATTTGGTCCCTACCTGTATTTCCAAAATGCACCCTGTGACGGGCGTGGTGTCAGACCCCAGCCCTTCTCACCAACTTGTGACCGAAGGACTAGCCAATCTAAAACCGCGCTGCCACTTGCGTAATAATGCCACTCTCAGCTGCACCCTGCACAAAGATTTTCTAGCTCACTGGACCCCAATCTAGGTGCCAACAGCCTGAGAGAGATTGTTACTGGGTCAGGTTAATTACGCAATTAACTCTTCACACTGCCACCACCACCTTTTTACAGAGAAGGAGGAAACTGTCACCGCAGACAGATGTATCCAGAGGTTTTAAAACACACAGTAGCACTCTTGAAAGACAAGGATTCTTAGGTTGCATTAAAGAGTTTTAGAAACAGTTCAACACTTTTCAGAAAATAGGATTTATTACTAAAAAGGTCAAAATGGTGCAATAATAATATTTACAGAAAAGATGTAACCAATATATATATATAAATAGAGAGAGCAATAACACAACAGAGAGATAAAGAAAGAAGTTTAAGAAGGTAGAATACTTGCAGAAGTCCTGGTTTAAGCAGAGTTCAACTGTCCTGAATAAAAGGGTACCTTTTCTCCCAAAGTTGGTTCCTGATGTTAAAAGGGAGAATCTCTTCATCTCTCTCTCCAGGCATGACAGTCTGTTTTCTAGGAACCCATCCTTAAACCAGAGAACCAATCGCCTCATTTGGGTAGGGGTGTTTAGGTGGGGACCCCAGCTATGACCAAATCCCTCACGCATTTATACCATGGTCAATAACCTTCACTAGGTACATGTAGCAGACTAGCCACTGGTAGATTAATATGCAGAATGATATCCTGAACGTCCAGACATCACATATGACACATCATACCGTTCCAGATAAAGACATATTGCCTTCTACTCTCGTGTAGGTGCCACATAGGGGAGTGTCACGTACCTGATGGGAGACTGAAATGACGAGGTCGGCCTCACTTGTGTCACTAGCCCTGACCCCACTGGAGTTGGAACAGAGGGAGTCTAGGGACCAGGGGGACAAGAGAGCCAGTAGTTGTTGTTTGCAGCTCTTGCAGATGATGACCTTGGAAGACTGATGATCCTCTGATTCAGGCACAGTAGTAACAAGCAGATCAGGTCTTGTAGATTGCCAGGCGTGCACCAAAGCAAGGCAGGTAATGAGGGTAAGAGACAGGAGCAGTGTCATAGGGATAGCCAGGGTCATCAACAGTTGGGCAGCACGGTACAGAATCTGAAGGGAAGCAAAGGTCAGGAGCAGAGCAAGTCAGGAACAGTATCAATCAGGAGAGCAATCAGAGTCAGGTCAGGAACAAGCCGGGTCAGCAACAAGGGAATCACACAGGAACAAGCAGGACACTGGGGGAGCTGAAGACCAGTCAGCAACTAACATGGGCAGAGACACTCTTTAAATAGCCCATCTGGCACCAATCTTCGCCATGCGTGTGCACGTGCATGTGCGCGATTGTGCATTTCTGCGCGCATGCACACAACCGACCACTCTTCTCCGGACATTTCTATGCGCATGCGCACTTCTATTCGCAATTCGTCTTGCCGGAAATCCCTTGTTGCTGCTGGGATGCTTGTTCCTGCTGGGATTTATGAAATTGTATGAAAAAGTGGTTTCAAGTGGGATGTATGTTTTACTGCCACTCTGGAATGCTTTCATGTCCAGTGACTGACTGCTTTATAGCTTTACGACCAGGCCAAGGCAAGGGTCTGACAGACATCATGGAACCAGCTAATTGGGTTTACAACCATGAAGCGTATCCAGCTGTGCCCTGTGCACTCCTGAACTTAGCACACACACAGACCACGTTCCATTCAAAGAAAAGGAGGGGAGTTTTTGGAATTTGTTTCGTTCTGTTTCATTTTTTAATTCGATTCGAATTTTATTCGACAGAATTCGAATTGGCATTGGAATTTTAATTTATTCTATTCGAAATTCAAATTTAGAAAGATGGTTATATTCTTTCTATTTTATTCTGTTGTATTCCTTAGTTTGTTTTCTATTCTATTCTTTTTTAATCCATTCGAATTCAAATTTATACTATTCAAATTTCGAATTTCTGACCATGGTTATATTCTTTCTATTTTTTTTATTCTATACTATTGGAATTCAAATTTTTTCTATTCTTTTGAATATTCTATATATATATATATATATATATATATATATATTCGAATTTTGGAAGACAGGTATATTCTTTCTGTTATATTCTATTCTATTATTTTCTATTCTACGCTTTTCTGATCTATTTGAATTTGATATTTATTCTGTTCGAAATTTGAATTTCGGAAGACAGTTATATTCTTTCTATTGTTTTTCTATTCTATTTTATTCCATTCTAATTCAAATTCATTCTATTCTAATTCAAATTTATTCTATTCCAAATTCAAATTTCGGAAGACAGTTATATTCTTTCTAATTTATTCTATTCTATTTTTTTCTCTATTCTATTCAATTATTTTCTATTCTATTCAACTTTGAATTTATTCTATTCAAAATTTGAATATTGGAAGACAGTTGTATTCTATTTTTTTCGGTTCTATTATTTTGTATCCTATTCTATTTTCTATTCTACTATTTTGTATTTTATTCTGTTTGAATTTATTTCATTCGAAAATCAATTTTTGTAAAAGAGTTATATTCTATTTTATTCTATTGTTTTTTTTCTATTCTCTTCTGTTCTATTCTTATTAGTCTATTCTAATCTATTCTATTCATATTCAAATGTATTTTATCTGAATTTTGAAAGACATTTTTTATTCTATTTTATTCTATTCTACTCTATTATTTTCTATTTTGTCCTATTCTACTCTTTTCTATTCTATTCTTTCCTAATCTATTCAAATTTGAATACATTCTATTCAAAATTCTAATTTTGGAAGAATATTTTATTGTTCTTTCTATTCTATTCAAATTTATTCTATTCGAAATTTGAATTTTGGAAGACGGTTATATTCTATTTTATCCTAGTCTATTGTTATTTCTATTCTATTCTATTCTATTATTTTCTATTCTATTATTTTCGATTCTATCCTTTGATATTGTATTCTATTCTGTTATAATATTTTATATTCTATTATTTTCTGTTCTATTTTTTTTTATGTATTCTATTTGAAATTAAAATTTCAGAAGACAGTTATATTCTATTTGATTCTATTCTATTGTTTTTTCTTTTATGTTATTTTCTATTCTATTCTATTTTGTTCAAATTTGAATTTATTCTATTTGAAATTCAAATTTCGGAAGACATTTATATTTTATTGTTCTTTCTATTCTATTCTTTTCTATTCAAATTCATTCTATTCGAAATTTAAATTTTGGAAGACAGTTTTATTCTATTTTATCCTATTCTATAATTTCTAGTCTATTCCATTCTAATCTTTTTGGGTCTATTATTTCCTATTCTTTTCTATTCTATTCAGTTCTATTGTATTTTATTCTGTTCTATTTTTTTATATTCTATTCTTTTCTTTTCTATTCTATTCTAATCTATTCTATTTGAATTTATTCTATTTGAAATTAAAATTTCAGAGGACGGTTATAAAATTTCTATTTGATTCTATTCTATTGTTTTTTCTATTCTGTTGTTTTCCATTCTATTCTAATCTATTCTGTTTAAATTTTAATTTATTCTATTTGAAATTCAAATTTCAGAAGACAGTTAAATTCTATTTTATTGTATACTATTGTTTTTTCTATTCTATTATATTCTTTTCTACTCTGTTCTTTTCTATTGTTTTAATTACTATTCTATTCTAGTCTGTTCTTTTCTATTCTATTTGGATTTGAATTTATTCTATTTGAAGTTCGAATTTCAGAAGTAGTTTTTTCTATTCTGTTCTTTTCTATTCTTTTATTTTCTATGCTAATATTTTCTATTGTATTTGAATTCAAAATTATTCTATTCGAAATTTGAAGACAGTTATATTGTATTCTATTCTATTCTATTATCTTATTCTGTTCTATTCTTTTGAATTCTATTATTTACTATTCCATTCTGTTCTTTTCTATTCTAATCTATTCTATTTGAATTTACTCTGTTCAAAATTCGAATTTTGGAAGACATTTATATTCTTTCTAATATAATCTATTGGCTGTTCTATTCTATTGTGTTCTATTCTTTTCTATTCTAGTCTTTTATATTCTTTAATTTGATATTGTATTGTATTTTATTCTATTGTTTTTCTGTCTTTTTCTATTTTATTTTTTTATTGTCTATTCTGTTCTACTCTAATCTATTCTACTATTTTATGTTCTATTCTTTTCTATTCTATTGTAATCTATTCTATTAGAATTCAAATTGACTCAATTCAAAATTTCGAATTTTGGAAGACAGGTATATTCCTTTTATTTGATTATATTCTATTCTTTTTTACTCTGTTCTTTTCCATTGCATTCTATTCCTTTTTATTCTATTCTCTTATTGTCTATTCTATTCTAATCTATAATATTCTGTTCTTTTATGTTCTTTTCTATTCTCTTCACATTTGAAGTCGATTCAAATTCAATTCAAATTTTGTTATTTTGGATTAATTACTAATGTAATTCGTGCAAATTTGAATAAAAACGAACCGTACATCTAGTAAAATGCAATACAATACGGCTACCTTGAGGTGTTCTGTACACAGAATAGTACAGAACGCCCCCAGCAATATAATTTCCTGCTTGTGTGATTGGCTCACTGATTTTCCTAGAAGTCTGCAGTACAAGATACAAGTCAGGTTTCAGGCATCCCCTGCAACATGTCATTTTTTTGGTGAGGTACTCCTAAAGGGAAATCATGTCTAAAGGTGACCACACTGTCCAAACAAACTGGGTCCAAAGAGGTATATCAATGTATAAAGCGACATTTGAAACAGAACATGAATAAATATTAAGATATCTTGTATGTCAAATGGTTACTTTGTAGTAGTTTCTGGTGGTTTCTTTAAAAATATCAGTTTCAGTTCTACTGCCTTGTAAACAGTAGAACAGTAAAGGTCCTCTACCCCAATGCTTGCTACAGTAAATGGCTACATTAAAACTAGAGTAAACCTTCCACTTCTTTAACTAAAGCAGGCAGCTAAATGCACCCATGAAAAAAATAATGGAAATGTTTCACCTGCCAACGAATTTGCATCATTGTCCATTATGTCCTGAGATGTACACAGGATTTGATCTCTGATATTTGACATTATAACTTTTAGGTAAAAGTCTGCTTCTTATATTAAGTTACTATGTTAAATTAATTTAAAACAATATCCTAATTGTCTCCACATGTCTAGTATTTTTATATTTTTTTATGTCTCATCTTTTTAATTGCCTTTGTTTGCAGTTTTTGTACACAGATAAATCAGCAGAATTCTTTGAAAACCTTCCATCTTTCTTTGCATATTTAATTGTTTTCATTTTGTTTCCTTGGAAAATCCTATTTGAGGGCCTAGAATAATTAGAAACAAAACAATAATGGGTAAAGCATGCAGTGGTATGGCAAGCTAACATTAGAAACATGCCTATGTATTAGGAGTCAGCGGTTTTATCCACTAATGAGCTGCATTTTTTAGGGCAACACTATCTCTGGATAACTATTTTAACTGAGCATGCACATATAATTTATTTATTTTGGTTTTGTCAGCACAATGGATGACTTGATTGTTATCTTCTTAGTAATCAAGGCTGAAATGGAAGTAAAAAGCTGTCTTGGCATCACATAGGCCTATCTTCTTGTATGACCAAATCTTTCCAAAGACTGGGGTAATAAAAACATTTATGTACTGGCAGACGCCAGCGATGTATTGTTGTGGGTCCTAAGCACAGAATGTGCATGCACTACATTGATTTTTGCAGTTCTATAAAAGGTGCACAGTGGAATTGCTATCAGCCTATATAGTTAGATAGTTGGTAAGGTTGAATAAGACTCCAATCCATTCTCGGCCTTTTGGCTAAGATCAAGTGTAGTATATGTTCTTATCAGTGTCCAGTAGGGGTGCTCCACCATCATTCTTGCTTTTAGGTGAGGATGGCTGGCTGTATAGTACCCTGGTGCTGGTATGATGGGGGCTCTGAAGGCTAGTACCGGCTGGAAGAGAAACCAAGGTGCCCACAGGCTGTTGGGGCCCGGTAGCAATTCCCCCAGGAAAACCAGAGGGGCCCAATTCCTCCTGATTTGAATGGATCTACTTTGTCTGGCCAGGGGCCGAGGAGGCAGAGCGTCCACGGAGCAGTGCCCCCTGAGTGGCCACCTCAGGGGTGCTCTTAGTAACACATGGGAGTGGGATCCCAAATGTGAAAAGTGCACATGGTCACTGTTCCAAACACTTTTTCTGCACTGCGCCTTTGAGGGCTAGGCCTTTTGGCTAAGTCCAGGGCAATTTTTTTGCTACAGGCCTCAGGGCCTAGCCAATGCACAAGTGCATGGCCACTTATTTATTTATTTTTCTCCACGTTTTGTCGCCTTTCACTTTTGTGTGTGTTTTTCTCTCACTAAGATGGTAGGGTGTGGGTCTTCGGAGGGGGAGGATGTATGGCCATTAGGTTCCTTCGTCCCCTGTCCCTGGGGGGGGTCTCTCTTCAGGAGAGCCCCCTGAGCTAGTACTTGCTGGTTGGCATTGGATAGCCACAAGGAAAGGGATCCACCAGGCCTTTTGGCTAGGTGGACCATGTGGAAACCTCAGTCCCTGTCAGGAGCCTTGCGCCCCGGGGGATCAAGGTAGAGGTCCTTTCCCTTCGGTGAGTGGACTAAAGCACACCCCTAAGTGCACTTTTTTGTGTTTTCCACTTGCACGTTTTTTTGTCCACTTATGGGTTTTTAGTTTTTTCGCACCATCGTGGACCAATCCATCCAGTTCAACCTGTGTGGAGTATGTGTGTGTATATATGTGTGTGTTTATGTCAATACCATCTAAGAGCTTTTTCAAACGATTGACACTTCTTCCTGACACCACTGACTGTGAAAGGGAGTTCCACATCCTTTCCGCTCTAACAGTAAAGAACATCCTACACAGTTTAAGGTTGAACGTCTTCTCCTCCAATTTCAGTGAGAGCCTTCATGCCTTATTAAGCTTTCTGAAACTGAATAGTTTTTCCCTAAACTAGAATCACCATTGTGGTATTTGTATATTGCAATCATATCTCCTCTCAAGTGTCTTTTCTTCAGGAAGAATAAGTTTAATGCTCGTAGCTGCTCTTCATAACTGAGCTTTCAAGTCCCCTTATTACCTTTGCTGCTCTTCTCTGGACTCTCTGCAGTTCCAGCACATCCTTCCTGAGGACTGGTGACCAGAACTGGACAGCATACTCAAGATGTGATCGAACCAAAGTGGTAGAATTATAGTTTTATCTCTTGAGTAAATACCCTTTTTAATGCATGCTAATGTTCTGTTGGCTTTACTTGCCTCAGCTTAGCATTGCATGCAATGGCTGAGACTGATCTACAAGGACCTCCAGATCTTTTTCATCCTAGATTCCCCCAAAAGTTCCCCCCCTAGCGAATAACATCCATACCTCTTTTTAGTCCTTAAGTGCATTATTTACATTTTTCAACATTGAACCTCACTTGCCATGTAGTTACCTACACCTTAATATCCTACTGTGAAGTTATTGCCTTGCTTAGCTTTGTATCATCAGCAAGCACTGAGATTGAGGTATTTTTACTAACTTCTATATCATTTATGAATGAATTAAACAGAATTTGTCCCAGGACAGAGCCCTGGGATAACTCACTTACCACTTGAGACCAGCCTAACTAGACTTTCCATCCAGGTCATACGTTAAGGCAGTGTTTCTCAAAATTTTTTTCAGTCATGGTACCCTTTAAAATTACGAACAGTCTCAAGGCATCCTATAAAATTATGGACAGTCTCAAAGCACCCTTTAAAATGATGGACAGTCCAGAGACACCTTTTTCTAACATGCAAAAAACTATTTGAATAGCTTTATATAACGCAGTAGCATTCACACGCTTAGGGCACCCAAATTAGAGGTGATTTATTCTTTCAAAGCAAATACACTTTTGCACGCTAATGTGACCCCAGAACTGATGGAGAGAGGCAGAAGAGGGTCAAACAAGGATGCTGTGCAGGCAACCAACATCCTCTTTATCAACTGGTGATGTCATCGGTTGTTAGGACACCGACGGCTAGAAGGCCATAATAGTGCACAATGAAAACCTCTGGTTTTGTGTAACTAAAAGGCAGGCTTGTTCCACCCACTGGTTTGTATACAAATATTGGGCATATTTGTTTTTAGAAATTTTGCCAAAGCACCGCTGAAGAAACCTCAAGGCACCCTGTTTGAAAAAGGCTGCCTTAAAGTGGTAGTAAACAGCAGGAAAAAGAAAAGTTTCCTGCAAGGTAATGTCATAATGTGCTAGTATGCACTGCATACTAGCACATTATGTAGAACTTACCTTACCTTGCTGTCACTGATGCAGAGACCTCTAATGTCCCCTGATCTTCCTTCCGGGTTCGCAAGCGCATGGGAGTCCCTGGCCACGGCCAGGGGCGTATTTGCCGCGTGGCAAACAAGGCATTTGCCTAGGGCAGCACTTTTCAGGGGGCAGCACGGCGGCAGTGCCGCCACACCCCCTTTCCCACGGAAGGGACACTTCCATTGGAAAGGGACAGGGGCTGCTGTGTCTTACCTTACTTCGTGTCCCACGTCGATCCGGTCCACAAGGCGCTGCTGGAGGAGGGTGCAAAGGGTGTCCGTCTGGTGTCTACATCTTCCTGGATCTTGATCGTGAAGTGGGCAGGATGACAAGCTGCCCCTCTAATCTGGCCACACCCCTGGGATCACTGGGAAGCCTATGGCAGCCTGTCCCTCCCTCTGCAAGCTCCGCCTCCTCGTCGGTGATTGGCCGCCAGATCTGTAGCTCAGAAAAGGCACATAGTCACTGACACCAATGAGGGGCACTTTTCCTCACTTTTCCTCCCACTGACACCAATGATGGGGCACTATTGCTCCCACTGACACCGATGATGGGGCACTATGCCTCCGGGCCTCCCACTGACACCAATGATGGGGCACTATTCCTCCCACTGACACCAATGATGGGACACTATTCCTCCCACTGATACCAATGATGGGGCGCTTCCTCCCACTGACACCAAAGATAGGGCATGATTCCTCCCACTGACACCAATGATGGGGCACGATTCCTTCCACTGACACTAATGATGGGGCACTTCCTCCCACTGATACCAATGATGGGGCACAATTCCTCCCCCTGACACCAATGATGGGGGCATGATTCCTCCCACTGACTCCAATGATGGGGCACGATTCCTCCCACTGACACTAAGGATGGGGCACTTCCTCTCACTGATACCAATGATGGGGCACTATTCTTCCCCCTGACACCAATGATGGGGTACGATTCCTCCCACTGACACCAATGATGGGGCACGATTCTTCCCACTGACACTAATGATGGAGTACCATTCCTCCCACTGATACCAATGATGGGGCACTATTCCTCACACACTGACACTAATGAGGGGGCACCATCATTGGTGTCAGTGTGAGGAATAGTGCCCCATCATTGGTGTCAGTGTGAGGAATAGTGCCCCATCATTGGTGTCAGTGGGATGAATAGTGCCCCATCATTGGTGTCAGTGGGATGAATAGTGCCCCATCATTAGTGTCAGTTAGAGGAATAGTGCCCCATCATTGGTGTCAGTGGGAGGAATATAATGGAGGAATATAATGGAATATAGTTTTCCTGGTATAAATTCTTAAGGGACGAGGTTAATTTTATTCCTAAATATTTTAGTTCTTTTTCCCTCCAAGTAAGGAAACTTCTTTCTGTAAGGCCTTTTTTTCTATTATCAGGAAATTAATATTTATAATCTCTGATTCTGAAAGATTAATTTTTAAATTTGATAAGTTCTCCTATCCACTTTCTCATTTTAGGTTCTATTCCCAGTACCTGCAGTGTATACATCATAAATCCCCAGTCCACCCTGTTTAAGTCTTTCTCAGCATCTATGGACAAAACTAGTACAGGAGACTTCTCTCTCTTACTTTTTTGCAGGAGTAATTATCTTAACCCATTATCCAGTCCTTCTCTCCCTGGAATGAACCCCATTTGATCTAAGTGTATCCATTCCAACATTAAATCTTTCATCCTAGTTGCTAAAACCTTTGTGTATAATTTCGTATCAATATTCAATAGTGATATGGGTTTATAACTAGCACATTGGCACCGATCTTTCCTCTCTTTAGGTATAATTGTAATATATGCCTGTAGTGATTCCTCCCTCATTTCCGTCCATTCTCCTAATGCGTTCATATATACGCACATTTTAGGTACTAATTGTTCTTTGAATTTCTTATAATATCTCACTGTATAACCATCTGGTCCAGGACTCCTCCCTGTCACTGTACTCTTCAATGCCGCCTGAATTTATTCCTGCATTATTGTTTTTTCTAGAGATACTAAGCTTTCTTCTCCCAATCTCGGTAATCTCACCTCCTTTAAATATATCTGCCTTTTTCTAGTTCTTTCTACATCCTCCTCTTTTAGGTTTTTGGATTTACATCATATAACCTGCTGTAGTATTTACGGAATGCATTAGCGTTTTTTTCTAAAAGTTCCTCTATTTCTTATTTCTTAGCGTTGTCATTAAATATTTTCCTGATCTATCCCCCACTGATATCTTTTCTTTGACATCATATTGAATGTTCTCTTTTTGTTTCTTGTTCCATTAATTAATTTAGCTCATCTCTTTTTTTATTTTCTGTTGTATATCTTTTACTATTTTCTTTTTATGCAATTGTTCCAATTCATATAATTCCCCTATTACAGCCCTTATTTTCTTCCACAGTTCTTTCTTTTTTTCTGCTCCTATAGCAGTCAATATTCCCCTTATGCGCTTTCCATATCGCAGCGACAGATATTCCTTCAGTCTCGTTTAACCTGAAATATTGCTCTATTTCTTTTTTATTCTAATTTCTGGCTCTTGATCCTGTAGGAGTGTCTCATTTCATTTCCATATCTTTGTCTTATTTTGTTCTCTTCCCACCTGCAACTTCATTGTGACAGGAACATGGTCTGATATTGATATAACTTCTATATCCACCTTAACCAGAGACTCCAAGAGGCTGTGTTCAACCATTATATAATCCAATCTGGAATACATCCCATGTGCAGGGGAATAGAACGTATAGTCTCTTTCTCTTGGATGTTTAATTCTCCAGAAATCCATAAGTTGACACTGATATAAAATTTTTGGGGATTTTAGATGTTTACCGCCTTCCCTCTGCACACGTGACAAAGTATCCATTCAGGGATCCATGAAAAAATTAAAATCTTCTGCCATAATTAATTTACCCTTCTTAAAATCCAAAAGTTTTCTTAACATGTTCTCCAGATAAGATTTTGTTAGGACAATAAATATTTGCATATAATGTACATTCAAATTCCTGTAACTTCCCTCTCAACCTCTCGACATTCAGGATCCACCCACCTATCCTCAATATTGAATCTTACATTCTTTGCTATACCAATTGCTACTCCTTTAGCATGTTTTGTTGGTGAATCCGCATAATACCAAAATGTATAATTTTTAGCATATAACAACATTTGTATCTTGAGATATACAGTAGGTGTCTCTTGTAAGAATACTACTTCAACAGAACGTTGATGTAATTCTCTAAGAATCTTTTGCCTCTTAACCGGAGTATTCAATCCTTTTACATTATAGGTCATGAAATTAACCACTTCCATTCCTTGTATATTATCTTTTTTTCTTTTCCTTTTTCCTTTCTTTTTTTCTTTTTCTCTCCCTCTCCGTTCTTCTTTGCCTTTTCTTCTTTTTCTTCTCCCTCTCTCCTCTTCTTCTAAATTCACCCAAAATAAGTGCAGATATCTATAATCAGGAACAGGAAGATAACTCCACCATAATTCATACTTCCCCTCCCTCCCATTCCCCCCTCCCTCCACCTCCCCATCCCCTCACCCTCTCCTCCTCCCACCCAACTCTCTTAAAACCCCTTGGCCCTTTTCTTGCCTTTTGTGGTCCAAGTCTCACTGTCGATTCCATTTTTAGGGTGGAACTCTGACCACATACGCCTAGATTCTATAATTCTCGACCTATTTAAGATAAAAACACACACACACTTTCTTTCATCATCTTCTACCCTACCTCTTTTTTTCATCTTTGCCTACTTAATACCTCACTAAATTCACCTGCATTCCTCTCTCCCTTCTCCATATGCCCTTTTCTCCTCATACGAAGAGAACTGAAAAACATTGTCAAAACACAGAGAGAGAAAGAAAAAACAAATAAAATGATTAAATAAATTACGCTTCTCTCAAATTCATAATCTTCCCCTCCTCTCCTCCCCTACAACTCTCTTATCTTATCTCTGTGGAATCCTCTTTTTAGGGACTAATTGCCATCCCTCTCTTTCTATCTCCACATTTTCCCTAACCCCTTTTGACCATCCTGGAATGTCCATTGTCTGTAATTCCAATCTTTCACAAAAATTCTGCAGTTCTTCTGGGAACCTCAATCTAGCAGAGCATCCATCTTTCCATCCAATTAACATGCTGGAAACCCCCAGCTATATGATACGTTTTGTTTTTTCATCTGCACCAATAGTGGTTTCAGGGATCTTCTTCTGGTCATTGTTTCCGGTGCTATATCTGCAAAGATTTGTAAATTTGTTTCTTCATATTTTATTACTGGTATCCCTCTTATCCTCTTCCAGATATTTGCTTATCTTCATAGTAATGGAATCGCACAATCACATCTCCGTGGGTTTCAATCGCCACTCCATGGGGTCATCCAACTTTATGTACTCTGTCGATTTTCAATTGATCTATTTCTGATCTTTCCATCATTGGATTAAACACTTTCCTCATTACCTCCATCATAACATCTCCTTGGGGTTCCTCAGGCAAACCCGGAATCCTCAAGTTATTCCTCCTATCTCTGTTCTCTTGATCCTCCATCTTATATAGCAATTTCCTTTGCTCCTGTCGCATTTCTTCCAATTGCCTTTCTAAATTAGTTATTACTTGGGCATCTTTATCCAATTTCTCCTCAGTTTCTTCCAATCTTGATAATACCTGCCCCAGGTCTTTATATATTACCATCATCTCATTCTTTATGGAGTGTTCTAATTTTGCAAACATTTCTGCTATATCCGTTTTTGTAGGCATGTGTGAGCTTTTTCTCTTTTCTTCAATATTTTCAATATTCACTTCATGCTTTTGTAAAATCCAGATATACTAGATCCACAGTCCTTCCTTTTTCACAAGATGGCAACTCACATATATTGCAAAACTAGAATTGGCATTCATCCCCACTTCTCTTATGACAGCAATACATTTTAATTTATTTTATAAAAAGCTCAACAGTTGGTTGTACCTTTCTATTCTACCCCTCACTTCCTGATGTATTCTATCTGTAGTTTACCTGTCAGCACAACGGGGGAGTTTTAAAACGGGACTTTACTTCCAGTAAATGCAATAATAACTTTGTAAATAACACCAAATCTATTTTAACCGCTTCCCTACCATCCTATAGCAGAAGTACTGATACAGGGCGGCAGGGCTGTGCAAAATCACATATATATATATATAATTTTACATCTCTGGGTAGGGGATGCGAGCGATCACGGAGATTCCCTGCTTGCACCCGGCGATCATCGAGGAGCACTGACAGGTGAGAAGTCTATATGTAAACAATACAGATCTCTCCCCTGTCAGCACCAGCATGCTGCTTTCCCTGCTAACAGCTTGGACAGTCTGCTGCACAGTTTTTAGCAAAGCCCATCACCAGGAACCCTACTGAACACTAGCACTGAAGAAAGTGTCTATTGACCCTCAGCAGTTATGTTTGAAACATTTGCCTCATAACTGCATGAATTCCAGCAGTTTTCTGGGATAGAAACTATACAAAACCCCATATATTGTGTTGTAGAATCTCCTGATACAAATTGGAGGTCACTTGTCTCCCATGATTGCAAGCCATCTAGGATATGGGACACCAAAACTCCCTGCATTATTATACTCCATATATGATGCCTTTAAATTGGAACATGATTTTGATGTTGGCATGCATGGTTTTGTTTTCTCCAGATGTTAGTTTAATTTTCCACCATATAATGCTTGAGGAGTGCTAAGAAATTCCAGCTAGTTTTTAGCAAACTTAGAAACAAACTGTTTTTTATATATACAGTTTCTTACTAGGAGCCTTGATTTTTTTTTAGCTACAGGTCCTCAACCAGTGGTACGTGTAGTCTAACATATACTTTGAGGATCTTCAAGGGCTACTTCTACCTGTTAACGCTTACCAATATAAAGGTAATAAATGGTAATTCAAATTGAAAAAAAATTCTATTTTAAAAAACCTTACATATTATTTAAAAAACATTTACACATAATTAGGAGGTACTGGCAAATAGTATACACATGTCAACGTCTACCTGCGATAAGGCAAACAACATACGATGATACTTGGTAAGCGCTACCATTTTCTAACGTGTATATATTAAAATAAACTTGTTAGGATGGAAATTATTGGTCTGGAATTGTTGAGTTGTTTTTAAAGGCAAAAACTCCAAGGCAGTCATCTTCATCCTTTGTTCACTAGGTGGCAAGTCAATGACCAACATAAAATAAGAGACTATGAGGTGTAAGGACACTTAACTTGGACTTAGTTGTTCTTGGTCGGAAGTTCACAAAATAGCGGAGCCACACAGGTCAGCAGCAACTGGCTCCTATATAACTATGGGAAAGCTGTGTGTCGTGTTTTGAAAATAAGACTAAAGTTTTCTTACTATTATGACTTGGTCACGTCATGCTTGCGGTGATATTCAATGTTAATGGCACCCCCAAAAGTGGCAAGCAAGACACAAAGTTGCATGAGTTTATTTGTAGCATTTGTCTCGTTTAGGGCAGCCCACTGAAGTGAATGGTATGCCCTATGTGTGAAGTGCAACAACACACAAGAAAAGCACATATACGCAACAGGTGAAACTAGTAGACATACTGTGAATGGGGGCTTCAATGACAATCAGATCCCATGTTAGGAGCTATTCATGCAGAAATCCTAAAATGACCCTTTTTCACAACTGTTCATATACACTGATAATTTTTCTGAAGGACTCATTCTGAAAATTATTTTCTCACCATTGGTACAGGAAAGCTTGTTATACAGCTGATATTACTAAGATTACATGGCTACTGAGATGTGGCTATGTATGAAGACTATAACATGTCCATATATTAATGAAAATGCATATATCAAAGCATAAGCAGTTTTTAGTATGTGAGTACTTAAATCATTACATATCTGCAAATGAAATGAAGATGATTCATTCATTAAACCAGCTTGGCAAAAACCATTTCTTGTTCCTTTGTGGTGTGAAATGCTTACTGAGAAGACATGCGGAGTAAGTTTATATGGGGCATTCACATATTTCTAGAAATGAACTCCAGAAATTATCTTTGTTGACTTAAGTGGTGAGAATGATCCAAGACTGGCCTGCAGTCAACAGCCACTTAGGCGAAAGTCAGGGAAAAGTGTAAGATGATCCCAATTTACTTGGAATTTGAATTAATATGATATGACCAACAGCAGATTATTGTGCAGATGAACAATTCCCTTTGATCCTGTTCATCATGTAAACAACTGAGTTATATGGCTTATCATGTTTATTGGATTATTGTGATAAAAATTTAAAACTACTTGTGACTTCCATAAGCACAAAAACAAAAAAAAGAACATAAGTTTGCTTCATTATTTTACTTGAGATATTGTTACAACTGTCATTGTAAGTAAAGGAGAAATAGTATAGGTACTTTATATGTTTTTTATATTTTTTTTGCTCACTTGTAATTAGGCATATATTAATAAATGCATGCACATTTCTGCAAAGAAACATTCCCCAACTACCATCTGTATACATAATCTATGTTTGTAAGAGATTATCCACACAAGTGTTTCCTTTAGTTGAGTTTCAAGCAAAATTCAGCTTGAGAACTGGATATTTATGCCATGTTATAAACCATGCCAAGATCTTTTTATGCAGCCAAATCACAAATTCCATGGGCTATACTGAAACCTAACACTGCTGTGTAAACTTTCATTCTGACTTGCACTACACAAAATGACTGATATATGAATATGACATGTATTTTTTTTCCCCTTTTGCATTAGTATTTAAAAATGAATCCACAGGTTAAAATTCTGAAATTATCTTTTCAATAAAATCAGGGGAATGCATAAAGGGTGGTATATAATGCCAAAAATGCCAGTGTTTCCATCCGATTCAAGTACCTGTCTCACGCAGGTACATGAATCTGTGTGTGTCTGCACTAAGGAAGGAATGTCCAGTGCTTTGTGCACTCCATCTCAGCCACTGTGCCGCTGGCAGGCGCATGGCTGGTGGGTTTTGTACTGGAGTATGCATAACATGATGGGGAACTGAGAGACTAGTTCCCAATCGAGTCTACTTTACTTTCATTGACAGTGCATGGCAGTTTAATAGTGGCTTTTGAATCCTGTCACTGCTGAGCACTGTCAATCAAAAGTAAAATGGACCTGATGAGGAACTAGTCTCTCAATTCCCCATTAAGCTCCACCCATTCACTGACAAGTCAGTTCCCAAATATGGGCCTTGCTTATATTTGGGTAATGATATCACCTGTATCCCTGTTTACATATAGCTTATGGTTGGGGAATCTCCCGGCTGACAGCTACAATGCTGTGAAAAAGTATTTGCTTCTTCCTCATTTTTTTTTTTTTTTGCATATTTGTCACATTTAAGTAATTCAGATCATCAAACAGATTGTAATATTACACAAAGATGACCAGAGTAAATGCAAAATGTACTTTTTAAATGATGATTTAATTTATTAAGGGAAAAAAGCTGTCCAAACCTGCCTGGCCCTATGTGAAAAAGTAACTGTCCCCTAAACCTATTAACTCCTAATAACTAGTTGTGCCACTCTTGGTCATGCCACAGCATCTCAATCGGATTTAAGTCTGGACTTTGACTAGGCCACTCCAAAACCTTAATTTTTTTTTTTTTTTTGAGCCATTCAGAGGTGGACTTGCTGGCGTGTTTCAGATCATTGTCCTGCTGCATAAATGCGCTTGAGCTTGAGGTCACGAACTGATGACCAGACAGTCTCCTTCAGGATTTTCTGCTAGAGTGCAGAATTCATGGTTCCATCAATTATGGCAAGTCATCCAGGTCCTGAAGCTGCAAAGCAACCCTACACCATCACACTACCACCACGATGTTTGACTGTTGGAATTATGTACTTTGTATGAAATGTTGTCTTAGTTTTATGTCAGATGTAACGCAATGCATATCTTCCAAAAAGTTCAACTTTTGTCTTGTGTTTTTTAACAAATGTGAGACAAACCTTTGTGTTCTTTTTGATCAGCAGTGGCTTTTGCCCTGGAACTCTCCCATGGATGCCATTTTTGCCCAGTCTCTTTCTTATACTTGAATCATGTACAGTTGTGGCCAAAATTATTCAACCCCCACTGAAATTGAGTGTTTTGGCCAGTTTGACATTGCTTTTGATCATTCAGTCATCTTGCTTACATTTACATTAAAGAGGCACTTGTAGGTCAGACAAATATAACATAACAGTTATAATGAAATAACCACAAATGTCTTTTCTGTGCTCACAGCATTATCAGTTTTATTCAACCCCCAAGTGACATTCAATCTTAGTACTTAGTACAGCATCCTTTTACAGTTATAACAGCTTTTAAACGTGAAGCATAGCTTGACACAAGTGTCTTGCAGCGATCTACGGGTATCTTCGCCCATTCTTCATGGGCAAAGGCCTCCAGTTCAGTCACATTCTTAGGCTTGCGCACTGCAACTGCTTTCTTTAAGTCCCACCAGAGGTTCTCAATCGGATTTAAGTCTGGTGACTGCGATGGCCACTCCAAAATGTTCCAGCCTTTCCTCTGCAACCATGCTCTAGTGGACTTGGAGGTATGCTTGGGATCATTGTCCTGTTGAAAGGTCCAACGTCTCCCAAGCCTCAGGTGTGTGACGGACTGCATCACGTTTCCATCCAATATCTCCTGGTACTGAAGAGAATTCATGGTACCTTGCACACGCTGAAGCTTCCCTGTACCTGCAGAAGCAAAACAGCCCCAAAGCATGATTGACCCTCCACCATGCTTCACAGTAGGCAAGGTGTTCTTTTCATCATAGGCCTTGTTCTTCCTCCTCCAAACATAGCGTTGATCCATGGGCCCAAACAGTTCTAATTTTGTTTCATCAGTCCACAGAACACTATCCCACAACTTTTGTGGTTTGTCCACATGGCTTTTGGCATACTGCAGTCGACTCTTCTTATTCTTTGGAGACAGCAAGGGGGTACGCCTGGGAGTTCTGGCACGGAGGCCTTCATTACGCAGTGTGCGTCTTATTGTCTGGGCTGAAACTTCTGTACCCACATCTGACAAATCTTTTCTCAGTTCCTCAGCAGTCACACGGGGACTTCTCTCCACTCTACGCTTCAGGTAGCGCACAGCAGTCGAAGTCAGCATCTTCTTTCTGCCACGACCAGGTAGCGTTTCAACAGTGCCCTTTGCCTTGAATTTGCGAATGATGCTTCCTAAGGTGTCTCTTGGTATGTTTAACATCTTTGCAATCTTCTTATAGCCATTGCCCTTCCTGTGAAGAGAAATCACCTCTTCTCTTGTCTTCCTGGACCATTCTCTTGCCTTCACCATGTTTGTAACCACACCAGTAAATGTCTAGAAGGAGCTGAGTATCACAGTCATTTTAAAGCTGCCTAATTGGTGCTTATTATGCTTGATTGCTGCTCGGTGACATCCACAGGTGTTTTCAATACCTGATGGAAAGCACCTGTATGAACCTCTGTTCTTCAGAGTGGTAGTCTTTAAGGGGTTGAATAATTGTGGCAATGAAGAAACCACATAAGAACCATTTACTACTGTATTACATAAACAATTGATGTCATTTTAGTTGCATTTGGGTAGTTACAACGTCCTTGTAGGATTTGATTCTGAATACAATTCCAAATGTACACTATAGTCCCTAAACCCCTTTACAGCATTGGGGGTTGAATAATTTTGGACACAACTGTACATTGACATTAACTGAGGTAAGTGAGGCCTGAGGTTCTGGGTTTTTCCATGACTTCCTGAATGAGTCGTCGTCGTACTCTTTGATATCACTCCTGGGCAGGTTCACCACTGTTCCAAGTTTTCTCCATTTGTGGATAATGACTCTTACTATGGTTCGCTGGAGTCCTAAAGCCTTAGCAAATTCTAAGGCTTTGGGAACCATTCTAAGGCTTTGGGACTCCAGCGAACCATGGTGAGAGCCATAATCCACAAATGGAGAAAACTTAGAACAGCGGTGAACCTTCCCAGGAGTGCTAAGGTTTTGTAACCCTTTCCAGACTGATGCATCTCAATTACTTTTCTCATCTGTTCTTGAATTTCTTTAGATCGTGGCATGATGTGTTGCTTTTTGAGATTTTTTAGCGTGCTTCACTGTCAGACAGCTTCTATTTAAGTGATTTCTTGATTCAACAGGTCTGGCAGTAATCAGGACTGGGTGTGTCAAGTGAAATTTAACTCAGCTTTCCAAAAAAATGTGGCTTATCACAGTTCATTCATGATTTAGGAATGGGGGGAGGGGACAATTTTGTATTTACTGCGGTTATCTATGTGTAATATTAAAATTTGTTTGATTTTAATCATGTAAGTGTGACAAATGTGCACTGTACATGGGGCCAAGGAGACTGTACTCTGCGGGAAGCTGTCACATGCATGACAACTTCCCAGCATAAGGGTGCACCTCTACACGTACAGTAGTTGGTCCTAATTAATGCAAATTTTCCTAATTTGAGAACTGGCAGTAATTCTTTAACAATTTGTCACTGCCACAGTGCTCTTAAAGTGGAAGTAGTAAAAACTATCCAAATTTGCTGCTCATGTCAGTAATGTTACCAACACTGACACAAATGCTTGCCTGAATTAGGCATAGATATTTCTTAAGGGAACTACTGCCAGAAAAGTGCTGTAAGGGCTGTTTTTAAATATCTTTAAAAAAATTAAGACTGAAAATTCTAACAGACATTTGCACTGATATAATAAAATAAACTGAGCTGAGGTATCTACCAGCTTACAAATATCATCAGTGCATATGAGTCATTCATACATATTAGTGCACAATCTTTGTACTGCTGCACATTGTATCAGCTGCATATGTCTGACATCAAGATCGGTTTACAAAGAAAAAGGATCTTGATTATATTACTAAAGGAAAAGGAATATGTTTTATTTGATTTCACAAAATATAGGATATTTAATATTTGAGTACACACATACACCATTCTGTTCATGTGGGATTGGTTTTATTATTACATTAGGTAGACATTATACAGGTTTTACTGTAAATACGCTGTGTATGAAGACCTAAAAGAGAACACGGTGTTGTAATGGTTTCTGAATTGGGAGAAAGTCATTTTAAGTATGTACAGGACACCTGCTTCACTTTTCCTGATCCTGAGCTCTTTATAAACAAAACTTGGGATCCATAGTGCTGCTCATCAGCAGTATTATATCTATACCAAGTCTACAGAGCTTTTGCAGGCAACTGTCAGGTTTTGTAAGCATGCTGGTTCTGGAAATGACATTAGACGATCTTTGGATCAGGAGAATGGAAATAACACTTAATCTAGAGAACTATACAAATCAGTGTTCTTTAAAAGCGTCCATTTGCTTTTTAAATTCACATTTTTAATCCAGACCTGCCATACCATGGACCATAGTCTATGAAGAAGATCTTGAATTGGAATGAGCGAAACACGTCAGTTTTTAAAATGCATTTCAATGACATTTATTCCCACATGAGGGATTATGTTTAACAATCCTTTCAGAGTTTTTATAGGGGTGTAAGCATATATGTGATGATTTTAAATAATTTTTGTGTTGTTAAATATAGCATATTTTATATCTATGTATTTGTGCTATACTTTAGCTGCATTAAAATCTCAAGGGGGTATTTCTTCTTTTGAATCATACAGTTTGGGGAAGTGTTATTCACTTCTTTCTTCCCCTCAAGATAGAGTATCTTTGGTTGGGATGACTGTAAGATGTAGACATTTAGAACTTCTGTTATGACTATTGTAAAGTGCACATCTTTCATGTGAAATATTGGTTTTCATTTGGTACTGGTTTTTCGTTTAGAATCTTTAGGATGAGTAATTTTCAGGGCCAAGAATGGGTCAATTTGATGTCAACATAGACAGATTTGTATTAGAAAATTAGATAGAAACAAAGATTTTTCCCTTTTCTAGAGACTGGAAAAAAATTTGCTATTATAAAATGCACTATTCTAGCACATTAAATCATTTGAAAAAAATAGTAAAGAATTACATCAATGCAAATGGTTTCATATTCAAATTTTTCCTAATTTGGACAATATAAGTTAAGAATTTAAAAAGGAGTAGGAGGAAAATTTACAACAATGTTCACTAAAAATACCAGTTCTTACCTAAAAGTGCAATAGACAGATTACAGGCAACGGTCTGCTTTCAAAACAAATTCTCTCTATCCATAACTTAAGAAAAAATTAAAAGATGGCTTAGTGAATCTTTATAAATATAACTTATAGAAAAAAGAAATTTTGGTGTGACAAGACAGCTTTTATTGAAGGCAAAGCATACAAATGGACTACTTCCCAACAACCATTTCCCCTAAGAAAAAGATACCCCGACAACGAACAAATAACACAGGGTGCAATTCAATCTAGCCAATATTCACTTTCCGATTCTGATTCTTCTTTTTCTATCCAGGTTAAGGGTATCCCCAATAAAAGAAGAGGTCGCCAGAAAAGGAGCCAAAATGGTAGGGGCTCCTTTAAACGTGACTTCAAAAAATGTTTAAAAAACACCAGCTCAACTCACAATTCAGCTCATGATTTAAGCAATATTCAAGATATCGGAACCAGACCGCCTCAAAAACAGGGTGAGGTGGTGGTTGATTCAGAGTCCTCACTTTCTGACACTTCCAGTACTTTAAGTCACTATTCTCCCAATTTTTCAGGAGCACACACTACCCCACATTTTTAGGTCAAATGCAGGGAAGGCACCTTTGGAAGGAGAGACTGGGTCAGGGTATAGTACTGTACCGAACTCATACACAATAGCACTGAATGTGGTAAAGTTATCATCTAACACTGTGACAAGGACAGAGCAGGACTAATTATCACTAGGACTTAGTTTTTGTCCAAAGCAGGATTTTGACAGACTTGAAGTGGTCAAAGACCTTCAATTGTTTGCCAGAAAGCTTTCCCTAAAATGTACTCATGCAAAGTTAAATTGTACAACAGAGACACCAGATTGGTCTCTCTACTCAAAGAATTTAAGGATCTTCAAGTTTGGACCCTTCTTTTTGGAAGAAAATGAACCAGTTGATCATATTGATCAAAAAGATTTAGACCAGCTACTTGCAGAGGTGGACACACCGCATATTGATGTGCTGGTTCAATTTAAAAAACCTATCTCCAAATTTCCATTTTTAAATGCAATCCCTAGTATTGCTATATTTTTGAAGCAGACACTTAGAGATATCAACAAATTATCCCTTGGTCATACCAAAGGTGACAACTTATCAACAGCAAAGAAAGAGTAGTTACGCTCCCTACAGGAAAAAAGTAGCATTACAATCGTGCCCTCAGACAAGGGAGGAAATGTAGTTATCATGGATAATATACAATAAAAAAAGGTGTGTTAGAAAATCCTATCCATGATTGATAAACTTAAATCGGAGTTCTATGAATTGGTGAATGATGCCGTGGATGGGGCGTGATTTCTAAAGATCTCTGAGAAAGTTTCCTAGAACACCAACCTTCTATAGTCTACCAAAAATACATAAAGAACTCTCAAAATCTACAGGACACCCCATTGTTTTTGGCAATGGGAGTTTGACTGAAAACTTAAGTCATGTTATTGACAACCATTTTACAGCCACATGTATACTTATTACCTTCCTTTGTGAAGGATACTATTCATTTTCTCATATCTTATATTTATATTCTCATATTCATAACAACAATTTGAAGTTTACCATGTCATACGGTAAAGAGTGTATGCCTTGTTTGGATACGTAAATACAGGAATGGTCACCTATCGAAAGGGCTCTATTGGAAGAACATTGCAGGATATACTATCCTGCATGTGTCAAGCTTTCATCCATAAGCACTCAAGGATTCTATACCATACAGTCAATACTTGAGACTACGACGCAGTTGTGCCAATGAATTGGACTGTCAGAAGGAAGCAAAAAACAAAGATCCTGACTATTAGAGAGGGGGGTATAGCAAAACCTGCCTCCGTAAAGCATAGAATATAAGGAAGGAAATCACTGTCATGATCGTTGCACTCTTCCATGTGGCAATTGCTCTTGCAGCAGTGATTGAGTTGCCTAATGGGGAACACTATGAACTTAAGCATTTTGCCAACTGCCAAACCAGAGGTGTAGTATCTAATGTGTTGAGAATTTGGCGCCTTCTATAGACTAAACAAGAGTTGTGGCGCCACATTTACAAACATATCCACAGTATGCAAATCGAGAACCGCTATCTCCCCCTTTTGGGAGACATGCAGTTCTAACGCATAATTATAGGGTACCTAAAGTAAAATTTATTGCTCTAGACCTAGCACACATTCTGGTTTGAGGAGGAGATTGGAACAAAAAGTTCTTCCAGCTGGAACAAAGATGGATTTCTAAGTCATAAGCAACAGTTACCTCTGGAAAAACTAAATACAGTGGTAGTAAAGTCTCATTAAGAGACTAAAAAATTGTGTGACCCTGCAGGTTTAGGACATAATGTACTAATATGTACTAATATACACCGCATACTTCACTGCATGCGACCAGCGCATGCGGCAATATCCTGACAATGGCATAACATCGCATTTGAGGCGGGGACGGTGGCAAATGCTGATGGAAGTCCTTCTCCTTCATGGATACAGGGGTGGTCACATTGCAGATGACATTGGCGTCTCATAGCCGCTTATGGCGGCTGAGTACCTATTTGGTGGTGTGGGCTGGATTTCAGTCATTCTCTTCTCATTAGCCAATTTACTTGCAAGCGAATATAAATGGCATGTGGTTTGTTTTGGATTATTCCATCCATGGCCGCATGTGGTGGAGGTCCCTAGGTCATTGAAAGTCTGCATTTTGGTGTGCATATATTGTATGATACAAGGAAGATTATTTTCTACTTACTTCTTATTTTATGTGCTTTTTTCCTTTATTTTGCCTATAGTAAGCCCTTTAATATTACTATTTACATATTCTGTATTGTTAGGAGGATTCCAAAGGGTCTAGATGGATTAAAGTTAAAGGTAAGTTCACCGTGTCTATATTCAGGGTGTAACATGTACCATGTTACGAATGGACCGCCGCCCACACCCCCCTAATCCGCATTGTGACAGCAAGTGTTGGATCTTCTCCTCCCCGCTAGCTGTCACAATATTAAAAAAACGGCCGGGCTCCACCTGACCACGTCACTCAATCACAGTATTCTGCGAATAGGAAAACTACAAGTTCCGACCAAGGGCGGACTGACAACTCATGGGGCCCCCGGGTAATAGGGGATCATGGGGCCCCTGTGTCCTTGCCCAAACTCAAAAAAGCCTATGAAAAATGTACCAGGGGCATCTCATGGGGCCCCCTACTGACCTCAGGCCCTCGGGCAGTGCCTGAGTTTCCAAATGGTCAGTCCATCCCTGGTTCCAACAGACTTTGCAGCTGTTGGTTGTAGTTTTCAGTGAACTACTACGGCGCTCCACAGTGCCTTGGTACTTCATTAAGCATTGGGATCCATATGGGATGTACGAGCAATTAGATACACTGACAGGTCAGAGGGAGAACTGCATGGCACCAGTGATCTGCTGATCACTTTAGAGGCTCCAGAAACAAAAAATAATAAATGCATATTTTTTTACCTGCAAAAAAATGTGCATTTATTATCTTTTTTAAAGGTGAACTTAATCTTTAAGGGAGAGCCTTAGGCTCCACTTTTACTCTTTCCATCATTTTAAGTAAATGGTATGTAGATTTTGTACAGTTTTGATAGATGCCTTGTCTAATAGGATTAGGCTCACTAAGAATTTTAATCTTTGACACATATTTATGGGTCCCTATTACAGTTTGAGTTCATGGTGGTGGAGCTTTCAGGAATTGAACCAGATATGGTCCACTTGTTTTAAATGTGGAAGAAACACAATATACCTCTTCCTGTGACAGCAGTACAGGGAACTTCTGTCACTTTTTAAAAACAGCTCTGCCCACACGGCTGCATCCTTCATTCACAGAGTTCTGTGAATGAATGAACTACAAATACCAACATCCTTAGAGGCTTGTAGTTCTCAATGAACTATCATAGCCATTTTGAAAGTAGTTCCTGCACTATTTTTTAGGATTTCAGGTGCAACTTGCATAGACATCCGTGCATGAAGTCGCACAGATGTCTGGCAAGTCGCACCTGAAGTCGCAATGACAGGCGACTTTGAAATCCTGCAACTTCAAGTGAAGTTGCACGATTTTAAAGTCGGAACCAGTGTATACCAGGGCTTAAGAATTTCCTTCCTTAGATAGCTTGAACATAAATGGATGCAGTTACAGGGTTCTGCCTAGCAGGGAGCCATGGCTAACAGTTGAAGGGTGGCTGTCTGCAGCAATAAGAGGCCCTGGCACATGTATCACTAGAAAAGGACTATGCTGCAGAATTCTTATTAAGTGTTCTTGCATGGCAAGAGCACTTACTGTTATCTCACATATATATTCTTATTATTATAGCCAAATTTACCACCCTAACTCCTCCCACAGTTTTTACAATACATAGACAGTAATATACGTAAACGTGCGGATTGTTCCCGTTTGGTGTGCTATTACTTTGTGGAACGTTTCGCCGAATGGTTCACAAAATATCGCCATTTTTGTGGTGAAATTGGTCCCTTGGGAATGAATGGCGCAATGTTCAAAACTAGAGTGGGAGCTGACAATAGTTAGAGTGTGAGATGAAAAATCAGAACATGATTTCTAAACTGCCATCACTCCCTCATTTTCAAGCCCACCTACACAAATCTTATATCATAACATTCAGCTATCCCTGCTGCCACTAAAAATGTTCACGACTAAGCCATAGTCCTGATAGTTTTCACAATATGACCATTTGTTTGCAACTCACGCCGCCCATTGACATTCATTGAAACTCCACTCTAGACACCTGAAATTTGAAGGGAAATTTCTAAACTGCGACTGTGCCTTCATTTTTAATATTTCAGAGACATAGGTACAGGGGGAGCAAGCAGAGAATGGTCAGGGTCACAAGCCAGGGATCAAAACAGGTAGCAAGCAGCGTAGTACAGAGGGTCAGGCAGAGGGATGGTCAGGGTCACAAGCCAGGGATCAGAGCAGGAGAAGTCAGCAGCAGTTCAGATCAGGCAGGGTCAGCAAAGGGACGGAAACAGGATGCAGGACAGATACAGGGCCCAGGACAAACACAACACCAAGGCAGAGTCTGTGGGTCTGGCCATCCCTTAAATACCCCAGCATCATCAGTTCCAGGTGTTAGCTGGCTGAAAGGTTGAGTCTCTGATTGCTGGGAGCACCCGCTGGCCAGCCCTGGTACTGCAGATCAAAAGGCAGGTGAGTCCCACCATTGCTGGCCAGTCCATTCGTGACAGCGCCTCTGCCCTTGCTGTAGAGTGAGTTGCCATAGGAACCCAGGTGTGTGAGCAGCCAGCAGAGTGACAAAAGCTACTCCGCCCACTCCAGTTGTAGACTACTGGTGGAGGCAAGAACACTTCCCACAATTTCCCCAGAAATTGTAGCTTTTCTAGTGATTAAGTGTTCTTGCATGGCAAGACCACTTATTGTTATCTCACATACATATTCTTATTATTATAGCCAAATTTACCACCCTAACTCCTCCCACAGTTTTTACACTACATAGACAGTAATATACCGAAACGTGTGGATTGTTCCCGATTGGGGTGTTATTACTTTGTGGAACGTTTCGCCGAATGGTTCATGAAATATCGGCTTTTTTGTGGTGAAATTGGTCCCATAGGAATGAATGGCGGAATGTTCAAAACCAGTTACTCTGCCCAGTCCAACCTTTTCACAGTTACTCCAGCCACTTCAACCACACAACAGTTACTCAAGCCACTCCACCCAGTTACTCCGCCCACTCCAGTTGTAGACTACTGGTGGAGGCAAGAACACTTCACACAATTTCCCCAGAAATTGTAGCTTTTCTAGTTATTATTATACTGGATTTATATAGTGCCAACAGTTTGAGCAGCACTTTACAAAATGAAGGTAGACATTACAGTTACAATACAATTTGGTACAAGAGGAAACAGAGGACCCTGCTCTTTGAACTTGAAGAACCCAAAAGGCAGCAACTGTTTTTAACTGAATATAATGTTAGGTGGGTCAGAGACCCTCTTACCCAGTCCTTTTGTAACAATAAGCAAAACGATGAGCATCCGATGATGGGGGGCCCCCTTTCCTTTTGAAGATGCGGCTGTGAAGGTGTTGGCTCTCACACTTCTACAGTATACAGGTCTCCACAGGTTGGCTTCTTACACTCGATTTACAGTGATGATTGCGGCTTCCCCAGCAACTCTGCACGTTCCAGCTGACTCAGTACAGGCCCATGCAGCTCGACACAGCTGTAAGATCCCATGTACACGGGACGTTTCTGAACAATGGAAACTGACTGCTGGAAAACGTAGGTAAAAAAACGTCTGTTTAGCCATGTTTGCATAACGCATTTATGCGTGTTTATGGGCGTTTGCGTTTAGAAGCGTTTTATAAAGATAAGCACAGGAGAACCTCCCAAATGCCCAGAATGCACACAAATGCAGAGAAATACACAGTAGAAGCAGAGACAGCAGTAAGTGTTGAGGTAATTAGATGGGAGTTGCTCATTAACATTTCTTTTCTTTCCAAGGATGGGAAGGTGTTGGTGGAGTGAGTCATTAAGGTCACCTGGCAGGGGGTCCACATGAGGAATTTGAGGTGTGAATGGGCATTAACATATCTTTTATTTCCAAGGGTGGGAGAGGTCTGAGGTGTGAATTGGTCATTACAATGTGTAAGGAGCTTGGTAGGAGCATCCTTTGTTAAGTGTTTTGTCCATCTGAGCACCTTGAAAACTCTTTCCATGCATTTTTCATGATGAAAAAAGGCTCTGAACAGCATTGGGAAATGGAAGAGTTAAAAAAAATTTCAAACGCAAACGCTTATAAACAAATTTTGCTGCGTTTAGACGCGTTTAGCCAAGTTTGCAAGTGTTTTGCGTTTGAAACGCTGATAAAATCAACGTCTAAACACAAGTTTGTTGTGTTCAAAAAAACAACTGTAAACCCAAATGCCTGTAAACGTCTGTAAACGAAGATGTGTACATGGACACATAGGAAAATATTAGGGAGAGTTCAAGGGCTGCTGAAAAAAACGCTGAACAGCTCCTAAATGTGAGTTTATCAGCTGCAGTGTACATGAGCCCTAACACATGCGCCATCCACAAGCAAAGTCTTTCTCCAACTCCCCTCCAGTGTTCCTGGGCTTTTGCTTTTATCTGCTCCTGCCCCCCGATGATTGATCCTGGACACTGTAGTTTGTTTTCAGCTTGACAGTAGAGAACATTCTGCTATCAGCATACAACTCCCAGCAGTCTCTGAACACTTGTATTAGAACTATGATGAGCAAAAATATCAAACAATGCCATACAAATCTGCACTCTCAGTAACAATACATAGTGGCTGAATTACTAGAACTGGAGAGTGCAAATTCTGGTGCAGCTATGCACCAATCAGCTTCCAGTTTTTTTTGCTGTCAAAGCTTAATTGAACAAGCTGAAGTTAGAAGCTGATTGGCTACCATGCACAGCTGGACCTGATTTTGCACTTTTCAGTTATAGTAAACCAACCCCACAGTGTTAGCCTAGTAACGTATTTTTCGCTCCATAAGACGCACTTTTTTCCCCCCAAAAAAGGGGGGAAAATGTCAGTGCGTCTTACGGAGCGAATATGGAGCGGCCGGCCTGGTATTCTGACATGGTGTTGGCGGCGGAAATACCGGGCCGCTCAGTTCTTCTCTGCAGCAGGACCTTACCTGTTCCTCGGTCCAGCGCTGTACAGTCTTCCCGTGCCGGCATCTTTAGTGTGCTTGAGAAGCGCCGCACTTTGTGAATGGCCCGGCGTCTTCTGGGATCTGTCATGTGTCCCAGAAGACACCAGGCCATCCACAAAGTGCAGCGCTTCTCATGCATGCGCAGTGGGCACACGGCAGTCACAGCCGGGTGCCCACACTAAAGGGAGGACAACTGTCAAATTCAGGTACCCGCTACCCCTCCCTCCCCAAAGGTCTACAGTCTCTGGTCATCCCCTGTACTGTCTGCAGTCTCTTGGTCATCCCCTGTACTGTCTGCAGTCTCTTGGTCATCCCCTGTACTGTCTGCAGTCTCTTGGTCATCCCCTGTTCTGTCTGCAGTCTCTTGGTCATCCCCTGTACTGTCTGCAGTCTCTTGGTCATCCCCTGTTCTGTCTGCAGTCTCTTGGTCATCCCCTGTTCTGTCTGCAGTTTCTTGGTCATCCCCTGTACTGTCTGCAGTCTCTTGGTCATCCCTGTACTGTCTGCAGTCTCTTGGTCATCCCCTGTACTGTCTGCAGTCTCTGGTCATCCCCTGTACTGTCTGCAATCTCTAGTCATCTGTACTGTGTCCGAAATCTCTGGTCATCCCCTGTACTGTCTTCAGTCTCTGGTCATCCCCTTAACTGTCTTCAGTCTCTGGTCATCCCGTGTAATATGTCCGCAGTCTCTGGTCATCTGTACTGTGTCCGCAGCCTCTGGTAATCCCCTGTACTGTGTCCGCAGTCTCTGGTCATCTCCTGTACGGTGTCTGCAGTCTCTGGACATCTGCACTGTGTCCGCAGTCTCTGGTCATCCCCTGTACTATGTCCGCAGTCATTGGTCATCTGTACTGTGTCCGCAGTCTCTGGTCATCCCCTGTACTGTGTCCGCAGTCTCTGGTCATCTCCTGTACTGTGTCTGCAGTCTCTGGTCATCTGTACTGTGTCTGCAGTCTCTGGTCATCCCCTGCACTGTGTGCGCAGTCTCTGGTCATCTCCTGTACTGTGTGTGCAGTCTCTGGTCATCTCCTGTACTGTGTCCACAGTCTTTGATCATCCCCTGTACTGTGTCTGCAGTCTCTGGTCATCTCCTGTACAGTGTCTGCAGTCTCTGGTCATCTCCTGTACTGTGTCCGCAGTCTCTGGTCATCTCCTGTACTGTGTCCGCAGTCTCTGGTCATCTCTTGTGCTGTGTCCGCAGTCTCTGGTCATCTCCTGTACTGTGTCCGCAGTCTCTGGTCATCTCCTGTGCTGTATCCGCAGTCTCTGGTCATCTCTTGTGGTATGTCCGCAGTCTCTGGTCATCTCCTGTACTGTGTCCGCAGTCTCTGGTCATCTCTTGTGCTGTGTCCGCAGTCTCTGGTCATCTCCTGTGCTGTGTCCGCAGTCTCTGGTCATCTTCTGTGCTGTATCCGCAGTCTCTGGTCATCTCCTGTACTATGTCCGCAGTCTCTGATCATCTCCTGTAGTATGTCTTGCAGTCTCTGGTCATCTCCTGTACTATGTCCGCAGTCTCTGGTCATCTCTTGTACTGTGTCCGCAGTCCCTGGTCATCTCCTGTACTATGTCTGCAGTCCATTGGTTCAGAATATTTTTTTTCTTGTTTTTCTCCTCTAAAACCTAGGTGCGTCTTATGGTCAGGTGCGTCTTATGGAGAGAAAAATACGGTAAAAATATATAAATTGGGGATACCACAAAAGAAGCAAACAACTGCACACCGATGAAGTCACATCTTGCTAGACAACTCTATACATTTTTATAAATTGGGGACAGCTTGTACAAAAGTTTGCCTAGGGTAACATGATATCTAAATATGTCCCCGTATATAACCCACATCAGCACAGAACAAGACTGGATCTACTGATAGTCATCTGCGGTACCTTGAGTACATGTTGTTGCTCTGACACTGTGCAATAATTTTTTGTACAGTAAGGATTAAGCCCAACTTCAGCATTAAAAAATAATTCCCATTAACAGTTTGAATAAAAAACAGCTTTAGCTGCTCCCCTAGAAAGTATTCTTCACCACTAGGTAGTGCTACTTTTATTAGTGAAATGATGGAAAAATTCAGTCCACTTCCTATGAGACCAAAGTATCAGGACAGGGAAATGTAGAGCAGGGGTATCTAATTGGCAGCGCTCCAGCTGTTGCAAAACTACAAGTCCCATCATGCCTCTGCCTTTGGGAGTCATGCTTGTAACTGTCAGCCTTGCAATGCCTCATGGGACTTGTAGTTTAGCAACAGCTGAAGGGTCATCAGTTTCACACCACTGCTGTAGAGCGTGGCGCCATGTCCTCATAGACCCACCAACCGTTGGGGATAGTAGAGAGGAAAAGAGACAAAAAAAATTGTATACTGTACCTATTTTATTTTTTTTGAGGGTTCGGAGGTACTTCAAGGTGGATAGGAGGCAATAAACGGGGAAGGGGGAGGGGGGGATGGAGTTGGGCTTTTGGAATTTTTTCATTTTGGATAGAGTAAGGGAGGATTATAACTTTTTTTTATGCCATCTGTATCTAGTAGGGGAGATGTGTCTTCACTTCCCATCCCATAGCCAAAACAGAAACAGTCCAGAGTGTCACCATTGGAAGACTTCACCTTTATTACTGTTCAAGTGTCAACATAAAGTTTGGGGTTTTCTTTTACTTTAACTTTTAATGATAATGGTAAAAAAAAGACAAATAGAGTGCATCTCCTTAATAGGGGCACAAACAGCAATAAAAACTTACAGGTGTTCTGATTCCTCTCCATTCTATCCAAAACTAAAAAAAGTTTTGTCTTTTATTACACTTAAAAAGTCACGCTGGTAACACTTTCAGAAAGAAAGCTGCAATGCCAGTCTGCAATGTCTATCTCTAAAGGTGGGAATACACGATTAGAAAATCGACTGATCGGTCATCCGATGACCAAGAGGCGTTCGTTTGTTGGTCAAAATTGTGGCCCACATTAACCAATCTAAAAAAATTAGTACATCGGGCAATACGTAGTGTTGACGTCTTCCGTACAAGTGGAAGTGATGCAGTGTGCATGTGACCTTGTTGCCACGTCCTTCCGGCCAGAACGAGTGATATACACAACAATTAACAGCAATGAGTATAATATAGTTTATTGCATTACTTTTATACATAAATAGTGATACATAAAATATAATATGCAGAATTCTGGTTTCATTATCTCATTAGACCAATCTACTTTTAACATTTGGATTTGTAGTTCGTGTTTACAAAGATTCCTTGGACATAAACATCCGGGTCATCTTCTGTTTCCACTCATGCGGGATAGCGCTTCATAGATTTTTTTCACACAACCATCATACCACCGCATAGAAAATCAGTCGTTCGTTTCACTATTGTTCAATCTGATTTTTTAGTTCACAGTATCGTTATCGGTTAAAACATCCTGCTCAGCAACGAAGAGAAAATCGCTCGATCAGTGGTTCTGCAAAAATTTTCATACAATTTTCTTATCATGTGTATGGGGCATAAGGTATAGATAACAGAGGTATCTAAAGTAGCTCTGTGCTAAGAATATACCATACAAGGTTTAAAACAAATACATTATAACATTTCAAAAAGCATAAAAAACACAAAAATCAACTCACTCAATTATTTTACTAAACGCAAGTTTTATATGACAAATTTATTCTGAATAAAAGATATATCTGCCATTCCAAATACATTACCAGGATAAATAAATGCATGCAAATGTACATAAACTGTAGCTTATCATTAATTACTAGACTAGATTTTGATCTGGTTAAAGATGCTGTTTATATTTCAAATGTAATCACAAAAAGTGGCTAAAAAAGAAAAAAAGGCTACTTCTACATTCATCACTCATAAGGAGAACTGAATTCATTTTTTTAACTAGAGGGGAAAAAAGTTTTGTTTTAATTATCACACATTACAGAGTGGAGAGATTTAAATTACTGTACTGGTATGCAAGTCTGGAGTGACTCCGGCCGCCTCTGAGCTGTGCTTGGGTGGTCTGCTAGAAAATCGTATGAAGCAATCTATTAGTGGTATCTAGCAGTGATTTATGCAGCTGTCAGGCTGCCTTCACAAGTGCAAGTGAATTGTGAACACCATCAACTAACGACATGGTCCTTCATAGTAAAAGAGGGCCTGATGCAAAAGAAAAACAGCTAGAGGTGCCACCCACTCATCTTCTCGCCTCTTATAAATGACAAGCTTCCACTATACAAGAAGCATGCAGCTGCTGATCATTGGAGACCACACTTACAGAGACCCTTCTGTGTGATCATGAACAGCCAATGAAAGCCAGCTTTCAGGGAGTTGTGTTTGAGCTAGTGGAGAAAAGAAAGCTTGGCAGCATTCCACTAACAACCTAGAGTGTATTGATGGCAAACACACATTTGCACAAGACCAAATCAGTTTGCTTTTATACAAATTAGGACTGGTGTAAACAGACCTGTAACAATGTAGTTAACTTCACACGTACTAAAAATGTAAAACCAAAAATAACAGCGCGGGTACCGCTGAAAGGAAATATTTTTAGTGTCATAAATATAAAAAAACTCCATAATTACAAATATGTTGTTTGGATTTGTTTTCCTTTATTTGGAGATGATGAGGGGTTCAGAATGAATGAGATTCTAAATATTGTAAGTATTCTGCATTTACCTAATAGACTCTATATGATCATCACATGTGATTCAGCAGCTTGAAATGCAATCAGGTTGCTTGTATTCCAGATGAAAAACATTTATTCCTGTGAAGGATGACAATAACAGCCAAGCAGATAACACCACTAATAAAAAAGCATGAGCAAATGAATGCTGAAACTCCTGCACTGGGCGATGAGCTCCACAATGCCAGTGACCCCACATGGAGTAATTTTTGGAAATGCAAGCCTTGCTGCCCTCAACGGGCCAGGGAAATGCTAAGGAGCTGTGTGCAAATAAACTAACAGAAGGCCTAGTGCATTACCTTCTAAAAATGAGATTTGTTGAATAAAAGTAGTATACTCACAGAAGAATAAAATCAAAGGCACATCACAAAAAAGACAGCATGGTCCAATCTCCCTAGATGGTGGCTGATGGAAGTCAGAGGCTCTGAGGAAGAGGTTCACCCTCGAAACGCGTCAGAAATTTGGAGGCCTACAGTGCCCCAACAGCCATCATCTAGGGAGATTGGACCATGCTGTCATTGTTTGTGATGTGCATTTGATTTTATTCTTTTGTGAGTATACTATTTTTATTCAATAAATCTCATTTTTAGAAGGTAATGCACTAGGCCCGTTCGACCTCTGTTTGTTTCTTTGCACATAGATAACACCACTAATACCCAGATAACATTTGCCATTTGCCATGCTATTTGCCATGCCATGCAAGGTGCAAATCACATGGCAAGATGCACCCTATTGTCCGCAATTAAAGTGGTCATATTGGTGCGATTCTGACTTGGTTGGAGCCACACTGATTTCTAAAGTAGTGCATGCACTACTTCAGGTAGTTGCATAGACAACTGTGTATTGCAAGCTGCAGATGTTTTGAAAGTTGCACCTCAAGTCGGAATGACATCCGCCTTCAAAATCGTGCAACTTCACTGGAAGTTGTACAATTTCAAAGTTGCTTCGGTGTGACCAGGGACTTAGTTGGAATGGAACTAAAGTCCATGATACTTACCTTAACTACAATTGTCTAATACTTGCAAAGTCCCTCACCAGCATCTTCTCTCTGGCTTCTTCTGGGTACCAGTTTTTGGTCTTGATTGGTTGGTGAGAGATGACGTAACGCACGCGTATTTTCAGTTATCCCACAATACAAGCACACTGCTGGAATGCATTCGCAGCTCAGTATACATTCCTTAGGTGTGCCCAGCCTATTGCATTATGGTGTTCACCCCAAAGCTTAAACACATGTGTAGCACTGCCCCTTGGGACAAGTTGGAATTTATTATGGGTCCTGCGCTCAATAGATCCAACCCTAAGCAAACCCAATCCCTCTGACACAACTGGTAATGAATAGCAAATACCCCGCCAAGAAATTTGCTGACACAGGGTTAAATGAAACAAGAACAATTTTATGGAGAATGAAATGCAGTGTAGAGGGGTGGGGTTCCCCTTTCAACTTAAAAACTTACTTTTCTTCTTTTATGCAATGCAGCAAACTTGGTTTGCCACTAGAGGGTCTCACAGCCAAAAATCTCCTGATGGCAGAGTCGCACTTTAAGCAGAATACAACTGATATCAAACAAATAAATTTACTTATACTCTATTAATGAAATGTATTACCCACACCGGTGTATTATTCTGCTTCTGAGGGGCGTTAACCAAAAATCACCTCAGAGTCAGAACAGAATGCAATAAAGAGGTACCTCTAATAAAGCTACTAAGCCAGATTCCCCCACTTCAGTCCTTGTAACGGTGGAGCTCTAGTTGGTGAACGTTTAGTTCTTACAATGAAGTAAATAGCAGCTGAAGGCTTCTTTGGAGTTTCAGCTGGTGTGGGTTACATCAGATTTCACTAGGTTTCTGGGCTGAGAGGGTCCAACCTCAGTGTCTAAAAGCAACACAAAGCACCCCAAAACCAGGGGCAGTCGCAGGATGCAATCTCCCAGTATGTGTCAGTCCCCGGGGCAGACAGTCTCAATTACACTGGTGGTGAGGGGCAAAGCAGGCAGGGGGATCTGTGGCTTGCACAGGGCCCCGGATGGGTGAGATCCCAGCAGTGGGGTGCGGATGTCCCAGTCTATATGCAAAGTGTAAATGGTGTGTCTTACTCTCTCCAGTGGGACAGCTCACCAGACTCTGAACACACAGCAGGGTCCCTCTATCCGCGCTGAGTGCTGTAGTGCCTCCTCCTCTGCTTGGACGGGCTCCACGTGTCCCTGTCTTTTCTCCAGCCTCGTGTCTCTCTGTTCTCCCCTTCACTTCCTGCTTCCTCCCCTTCCCAGCGTTCTTTGCTGTGTAGTGGATGAGTCATGAACTTGGCAGAATGCCCAGGTTTTACAAATAGGGGAGAGAGAGGAAGGACCGACTGCTGAACATGTGATTCTGTCAGGGCAGGGCTGTGGAATGGACAGGTAGGCCTAGTGGCAGGGTAAGGCACTGGCTGACGACAACCACCACCAACAGACCGAAGTCCCTCAGGGCGCGGAGTCTAAGTCCCAGGCTGCCCTTCACCAGGGCCCCTGATGGTGGGGATGGACTTGACGCAGCCAGGAACCAGGTCGCGGCCCCCGAGACACCCCGGCTGCGGTAATGGCCGCCGCCAATGGCGTGTAGCTGGTAAGAATGACAATAGCGTAGTCAGGCAAGCCGAGTCGACAACAACAGGACAAAACAGTACAGAACAGTAGACAGAGAATCACAGGTCACGGGCCGGGTTCAGCAACGGAAGGTCAGATCGAAGGAAAACACAGAGAATGGTCTTAGTCACAAGCCGAGTCAGAATACCAGAAGAGTCACGAGCATATACACAGAGCTGTAGCAAGACAAAGACACAAGACACAAGTGCAAAGAGCATGTGCAGATCCCAGGCTTATATGTACTCAGCCACACCCCTCTGGGGGATGGACCTCAGAGACCTGAAGGCATAAAAGCTTCCCACCATGCTCAGCAGAAATCCAAGATGGATGCCAGCACATGGAGTAACATAAACTCTGGGAAAAGGTAGGACCTTGACAGATTCCTTCTGAATCCTCTTGTACAAGGAGCCTGCTACACATGTGTGGGTGTGTGTATATATATATATATATATATATATATATATGTACATGCACACACAACACTCTACAATGTATTAAGAAAATGTACAGTGCCAGTAGAGCAGTAAGTGGTGTCAGCAGAGCAGTGGATGCGTCAAAAGAGCAGAGGCTGGTATCAGTAGAACAGTGGATGGTGTCATTCAGTAGAGCAGTGAATAGTGTTAGTAGGCAGAGGACAGTGTCAGTAGGGCAGTGGAAAGTGTCAGTAGATTTTTATTTCTATTAATCTATTTTTTATTGTTTTACCAATTTTTTTTTTTTTTTTACAGACCCCTGATGTCAAACTTTTGAGACAGAGAAAGGGACTGAGGACAGAGATTCCCCGGTCCCTTTTTCTGCAGCCTCAGCTGCACTAGACAGTGAATGAATGGAAAGTGTGCTGAGCAGCTTTCTGTTCATTGTAGGAAACTGAAGCATAGTAAACACAATCTCTACCAATCACTCACAGTTTCATTCAGAAAAGGAGGGGCATTTCCTGCTCACCATCCTGACATGATCCCCTGCAGCGGCAGGCAGAAGAGGAGGGGGGGAACCAGGGGAGCACACAGATGGGCCTGAGTAGCAGAAAGAAGAGAAACAGGGACAGAAGGGGCAGAAGAAGCATCATATACTGGTACCAATCCCCTGTATTTTCCTCTTGTGGCAGCTGAATTCCAGAGGGAGGGAGAGGAGGAGATGTCTCCTTTCAGTTGCTGCAGGAGGAAAATACAGATCGGTTCTAGTAAATGCTGCCCCCACCTCCCCCTCCTGTCCAGGTTTCAGGGGTCAACAAGCTAGGATCACAGTCTACCCATCACCTACCCGTGACTGATGGGTAGATCGTGATTGACAGGTTGCCAACCCCCGTATTAGGGTGTGCCCAGACACACCCTATGTGAACACCTATGTTACATTCTAAGGGAGACTGTTAACAGGCAGGTAGGTTTATTTTATTGCAGAACAGACACTGCATGTCTGTCTCTTCTGCAGTAAACAGTCTGCTTACTCTTAGTTTTTTAACCACTTACCCTCCTGAGGATTTACCCCCCTTCCTGACCAGGCCATTTTTTTGCGTTATGGTGCTGCGTTACTTTAACTGACAATTGCTCGCTCATGCAACACTGCACCCAAATGAAATTTACGTCCTTTTTTTCCCCACAAATTGAGCTTTCTTTCGGTGTTATTTGATTGCCTCTGCATTTTAAATTTTTTGCACTATAAAAAACAATTCTGACAATTTTGAGAAAAAAAACAATATTTTTCAGTTTTTGCTATTAACCCCCCTGGCGGTATTCCCGAGTGTAGCTCGGGGCTAACTTTCAGTACCAAAAGCGGTAACCCCGAGCTACACTCAGGATTACCCTGCAGCGTTGCTCTGGGATTCCCTGTTTCACTTACCTTGTCCTTCGCTCCCACAATGTCCCCTCTGCAGCATCCCCGACCATCTCCTCTGGCTGATGCCGGGTTCTGGTCACTGCGACGTCAGGACGTACGGGGACGGAACCAGCGGGAAGCTTAAAAATGTTCAAAAGTGACATTCACTAAATACACTAAAATCACATAGTAAAATATTACTGTATCCAACCATTTCACATACATTTTGTCCCCAGTGCTTTGTCCTGTGCCCTGCCTGCATTTTTACTGTTCTTTCTACCTGGAAACTGAAAAACGTCCATGGCGTCCAAAAAGCGTCCCTTTATGTCAAAAACAGTTTTAGACCAGCTAGAGAACAGAGATAGTAAATTAGAACCACTTGCAGAATTGAGCGATAATGATTTGTGGGGGAAACTCATCATCAGACACTAAAAACGATTTTGCGACTTTGCTCAGTGATGTGCGAACTTGGCACTCTATTTCAAATTTCAGTGTTTTTGGTTTGATTATATTATTGAATTAAATGTATTATTATTATATTATTATTTTTTATGATTATTTATTAAATTATAATTTATGATTTCGTGTTTCAAATTTTATCATACCCGGGATGTTTATTAGACTCTTGTTCGCACAGATTTCAGTGAGTTATTTTTAAAAATTACAGGCCTACAATAAAAAAAATGACATATTTCCATGCAAAAAAATGTACCACTTTGAGCACAGAAATATTGACATAATCATACCGCTAGGGAGGTTAAACATGTCCAGTAAAAAAATTTTAAAAATCAAATTTCATCATAAATATAGGGCAAAATGTATTCTGGTACGTCTTTGCTAAAAAAAAAAATACCAATACATGTAAATTAATTGGTTTACATAAAAGTTATAGCATTTAAAAATGGCGGTATAGATACTGGATTTTTTTTTCTACTAATAAAGGCGGCGATAAGTGACTTATGATGTGGTGGGCATTCTGACACTGGGAGGAACTGACTTGCTGTCACTGACATCCCCAGTGAAACCAATACAGTGATCAGTGCTAAAAAAAAAAGGCACTGACACTGTACTAATGGCACTGGGCAGGAAAGGGTTAACATGAGGGGCGATCAACGGGTTGACTGTGTGCTGGAAGTGTTTTACTGGGGGACTATTAGTAAACAAAGCAGCCCTCCTCCCCATTGGAGATCCTTGGTAATCATCGGGCACCAGCGGGTAATCACCATCCAGGACCCAGTGATTGGCAGCCGTGGCACGCACACCCTGCCTGGAAATGCAATATCATGTATATATACATGATTTCACACACCCCGGCTGCCCTGTAGCAGTATATCTGCTATAGGGCGGCGGGGATGTGGTTAAACAAGATTTTAGCTCCACTTTAAGGAATACAGTGGTGTCCTCTCTCCAGCCTCAGTCTGCTGACTGGACAGTGAAAGAGCAGTAGCAGGCTGATGAGATTAACCCTTAATTCATTTTTCTCTCTTCTCCTAGTAGCAGGGTAAAGTGATACTAAACCTAAAAAAATTTTTACCTTAATGCAAGCAATGCATTAAGGTAAAAAACATTTTCAACTTCCCTGTGTTCCCCATTTCCTGTGTGAAGAGGAGGAGAGGGGAGAAGAAATCAGTGTTGTGCACGGCTGCATCTCTTCTCCCCTCGCTTCCTCATCACACAGGGGATCCAACAGCAGCAGGAGCTATTGGCTCTTGCTGCTGTCAATCATGTGCAGTGAAGAGGAAGTGGGGAGAGCGGGGTTAAGTCTCGCTGTGTGTGTCTATGGAGCGTAGCTCCATAGACACACAGGTCAGGAGCAAGCACACAGCGTTTCTCCTTATAGCAAACGGCTTGCTATGGGACACACAAAGAAGAAGAGAAACCAGGATCACCAGCGGGGGACCCAAGAGGAGGAGGATCAGGGCCACTCTGTGCAATGCCACTGCACAGAGCAGGTGAGTATACCATGTTTTTTGTTTTAATTAAAACATTTCTGCCTTTAGCAACACTTCAACTACATATTTGCATGCAGCATATATGATTCATTCCCAGTGCTGTTCCACCCTCTCCCAAAGTGAGTACCATTGTATAGGGGATTGCAAGAGACTGATAATAAAGCTGGCCATACACTGATGGAAACTCAGCAGGGACCAACAGAATTTCAATAATTATGTGGGCTCCTTCCGCTAGACAGAATTTGAATTGACTTCTGAAGAACGGACATGTTGGAAAATGTTTTTTTCAGCTACAGCTGCTGATCAGTGTATTCTGACAGAAGCAAGTGCCACTGTCAGAATACAATGTCCCATCGGGGGGATTCTTTCATCTACCTCATTTGTGTGAAATTTGTGCTTAATGGTTGTATTAAAAATAATGATTTACTATTTGTAGCATTTCTCCTCTTAGGTGGTGCAGAAGAGACCCCCTATTCAGTGTGGCATGCTAATATTTCAATTTACTCTAGTCTTGGTGTAAGGTGGAGTGAAAAAATATTTTTTTAATGTTTATTGCTGAACTCATAGTGTTTATGGGGTGCAGGATATCCAAAAATGGATATGTACAGTATACTTGAAGCAGTAGTAATAGCACTAGGCCCTTTAATAGCATACTTTTAGTAATAGTTGCCCATTTGATAACAGCCAAGCAGATCTTTGATTCAATAAGGACAGTTAAAATCTATCTTTAAGTGGAACTAAAGTTGAAAAATAAACAATTGTGAACATGCAATGCCTCTTCTGCAATAATATACATCTGATAAGAGAAAACACAACAGGGCACACTGTCCTAGTGCATTACCATGGTATCAAATGCTTTATTATATGGAGCGAAATATATCAGTCCCAGGCAATAGGGATCCTATGGAACAGGTTACCGGTTGGAATAGCTGACGCGTTTCGGGAGACGCACTCCGTTCCTCAAAGGGAGCTACATCCGATTGAAAATCTGTGGAGGGAACTGAAAGTTCGAGTTGCCAAACTTCAGCCACCAAATCTTAATGACTTGGAGAGGATCTGCCAAGAGGAGTGGGCCAAAATCCCTCCTGAGATGTGTGCAAACCTGGTGGCCAACTACAGAAAACCTATGACCTCTGTGATTGCCAACAAGGGATTTGCCACCAAGTACTAAGTCATGTTTTGTGAAAGGGATCAAATACTTATTTCCTTCATGAATATGCAAATCAGTGCATAATACACCTACCATTTGATTTTTAGACTGATCATTTCTTTGTGAGTGGGCAAACATTCAAAATCAGCAGGGGATCAAATACTTAATTCCTTCACTGTAGATGGTTGCTGCTAATGTTTAGCAATAACTGAGCAGGCTGCTGTAAGGAAATGTCGAATTAAGCTTTTCTTGATTTATCTATAGGAGCCTGGCAACATAGAAAGAACATTTATGCAAGGTTCATTCAAGAATTTGTCCCCCACAAGGTTGTCATATAACTAGTATTTTATCTCAAAAAAGGAATAATATGTTGGCAAGTACCCCAAATATGTGTCATGGTGCCAGGGGCCTGTAAACATCTCCAACATGTATCAGCGATAGTAGGGTCTATTCTATGTAGGAGAGTAGGACATCGGTACCACCAAGAAACAATGCGGTAACTACATTCCTGGGCGTGGGATGATATAGAAAGTTTAAAGGAAAGCGCTACATTTTTGTCCCGCTCCATGTCGTCAGATAGTTTATTCAGCTCCCTTTCCCATTTAGAAAAGAATGGCAAAAGAGCTGGATGAGAGGCATTTAAGAGAATTAGATAGATCTGAGAAAGTGAGTGCTCTGGTATAGTGGACTAGGAGAACAACGACTCAAAGTATGTACGGTAAGTGGTCTGGTCAAAGCAACTATGCTTTGAATCCTACCTAGAAAATGTGTCAATTGAGAATGTTCAAGCCAGGCCCCTGAGGGGCTATGACAAGAGGAAAGTATTCAGGAGAGAGGAATTAGATTCCCATTGTGGAGCGTATGGCATAGAAGTGAGGGCATCTGACTTTTGCCAAGAAAGGAATTTAGAGCCAGTAAAAGTCAGGGGGAAGGATGCGTTTCCAAAGAGTTGAGTCAAGGGGCCCGGTCATGATGAGAGTAGGCTACTGGTAAGATATTTGTCCAAGATCTGTAACGTGTTAGAGGTTACGAGTGGCAATAGATCAGTAGGTGGCCTGTGGACAGGATCTGTCCATAGTAAGGATGTGAGGTCCGAGGAGGTCTAGGATAGTCAAAAGCTTAGAGGATTTACAATACCAGTTAGTAATCGGGGGAAGTGAAGTCACGTGAAAGTATGTCAAAAGGTGGGGCAGGGTGACACCGCCCTTGTGCTTAGGTAAGGACAAGGTAGCGGGACTAATCTTATGTCACCAAATAAAGTTGTGGATGGCCTTATTTACTGATGGGAGAAAACCTGATGAAGGGGAGATAGGAAGTGCTTGGAAGGTATAAAGGAATTTAGGTAACACATCCATTTTGACCACATTCATGCGCCCAAATCAGGACATGTTTGCTTAGTCATAAGCTGTAAGGCACGCTTGGATTGCGTGAGAAAGGGGTGTATAATTAAGATCTGCTACGGTGGACAAGGAGGTAGAAATTTGAATACGAAGGTATTTAAAAGCCTTTAGTTGCAATTTAAACTTAATGTTAGATTGTAGTTGAGAGACAGTGGATGTGGCTAAAAATACAATAAGAGCCTTAGTTTTGTCATAGTTCACTTTAAGGTTACTTACAGAACCAAAGTCAGTAAACGCTTTGATAATGGCTAGTATGGAGACATATGGATTAGAAACGTACTGTATAATAAGAGGTGAGCTTATAATAACATCGACTGACAGAAATACCTTGAATATTAGGGTCTTGCCTGATAGCAGTGGCAAGGTGCTCCATAGTAAGTATATATAGTAAGGGTGAGAGGGGGCATCTCTGTTGGGTACCACTGCATATCCATATTGGATCCAAAAGATCTGTATCCTCGCCGTTGGTTATTTATATAATGCCAGGATTTTACTCAGCATATTGGGCCCAAGGCCCAATTTCTTAAGGGTACCCTCAAGAAATTTCCAGTGGACCCGGTTGAATGGTTTTTCGGCGTCCACCGAAATGAAACAAGTGGGAATGTGGCATTTTTGGGCATGTTCCATTAGCGTGACCATTTTAAGAATATTATTCCTAGCTTTCCTCTTAGCGGTGAATCCCACTTGTTCTAATTGTATCAATTTAGGGATTAAGGGCATAAGATGTTTGGTCAATAGTTTAGAGTACAGGGTAATTAATTAATTAATTGTGTCTTTTTCCTGTCCTTCTGAACAAATAATTTGGCTAGTTGGTCAATCTATTATATATTAGGCCAAGAAGCGAGCTGAATTCCACCGATTTATTTTTGGGCACTAATATACTATATTATATTTCAGGGTTTTATGGTGGGGCATTAGAGGTTAGGGACCAACTTATCTAATTATCTGTTATTTGGCCTACACCCAACATTTTAATTATGCATGCTAATGCCCGGAAATATCCAGAGAACATCGCCAGCAGGAGGAGTAGATAATATGTCATCCAAAGTCCCATAGACATGAAGGTATGCCCTAGCAAGAAAGATTGCTATGCTCTCTACCATCAGTATCTTCTGATTTGGCAGCATGGATTATATATTTTTCATTTCTTTTTGTATTTTTCAATCTTTGTCTTTGACAACATCTCACACTAGGACCCCTGTATCATTAGCTGAGGCATATATGTGCCTCTCTGAGGCACATATGTGCATGGCCTCTTGGGGGCCCCAGGTGACGTGGTCTTGTTGGCTGAGGAACAGTTGGAATTCTTAAATTGCTCTGGTGTATTCATGGCAATATTCTAATGTTTTGTGCTTTTAATTTAGATGTCCCAAACCCCCTGATGAAGATTGTGACTTTTACAATTGAAACGTGTTGGGGTTTTTTCTGACAGGATCACCATTTGGAAATGTCTCTTTGTATACTATAATTATTGCCTGCCAGTACTAAGGATATCATTAACATCATATGGGGGATAAACATAGCAGAGATCATATTTTAAATAGCATGTGTTTTAATTTTTGGAATAATAAAAACTTTATTTGAAATTTTATGGTTTATTTAGTCTGTGTGTCTGACATATACTGTAAAGCAGGAGTAGGCAACCTTAAAAGGTGGAGATCTACCTGAACATGGGAGAAGTCAAAGGTCACCAGGCACAGTGTCGCCTCCTCACACCGGTTTTAAACCTCTAATTGCTATACTGTCATGTTGCAATTGCATATATTGCATGGCAATCATCAATTTAAATCAGGTGGTAAGGAGGCAACATACCGCCTCCTCACCACCTGTCAAACACACTCTGATTGCTTTTAAGAGGAGCAGCACTGCCTGCTGCACTTGTGAATGAGCCCTTAGTTGCATTTGGCAGCGGCACTCTTAGGGCTCGTTTACATGTACATTTCGGAGGTGGTAAAACCCTGTGCCTAAGCTGCGGTTTTACCGCCCCCCAGTCCCTACCCCCTTTAGCTGCGGAGGCAGCAGCCAAAGGTCTACACATGCCACAGCAGGAATTCCACCCAATGTGGCTTTTGGTGGGTGCTACCACCTGTCAATCATGGCCCATTCAAGTAAATGGGGCCACTTTGCAAGCACCCTGCAACTTCATGCGTCTGCAGGTTCCAACAGATTAAAGCAGGTAGTGAGAAAGCAACACAATGCCGCTTGCTTTAACCCTTGTTTGCTGTACTGCACAAGGTTGCAGGGCACTTGCAGAGCAGCCTCCTTCACTTGACTGGGTTATGCTTGGCTACACTCATTAGCCATGGCCACTGCAGATAAAGGGGGTGAGGTTGGGCCAGGAGTGGTAAAAACATGTCTTAAAGTATAACTAAAAGCAAAACTGTTTTTTAGTTTTGAACGATTGAAGGTGGATTAGAACCCAGTTTTTATTGCTGTTTGTGCCCCCGTTAGGGAGATTCTCTCTCTGTATTTGTCCTGTTTACCATTATTTTGGGTTGTCCCCAGAAAAGTAATATAGGGTAAATATTCCAATGGGGACACTCGTTCTGGTGACCTGGGGGTCCCCAAGGAGTTCTCTTAATTTTCAGGGATTTCTTCTCACATCCTGTTGTGGCTATGGGACAGGAAGTGAAGGGAAACCTCCCCAATGGGACAGAGATGGTGAAAAGAAATAACCCTCCCTTGCTGTATCCAAAATTAAAAAAAAAAGTTTTTAGTTCTTCTTTAACTATGGGCTTTTGCCATCCCTCAAACTGCAAATGTAAATGAACCTGGGCCCCCTATAAGGCTGCTTTCACCCTGACGTGCTGGATTTCATTCTGTTTGATGCTCTAGGATGGCGGGTCAGCAAGCCCAGACAGCGATCTACCAGTCACCTGGATGCGATCTACTGGTATATCGTAATACAGGTTGCTGACCCCTGCTCTACAGCACTGCAATAAAGCCCTTGGGAGAAATTAATCTTTTCTGTTTTCTGTTTGCCGCTTTAGCCCTCATGCACACTTGACGTTTTTACAGCTGCTGTTTTTGGCTTTTGACGTTTTTTTCAGCAGCTAGTAAACTCCCCAGCATGTTATCCTATGTGTCCATGCACACAGACTATAATCAACGTTTTTGGCTGGGACATTTTTTGGCTGAAAAAAACCCCCAGAACTAGTGGGATTCTTGCTGTAATGCTCAAAAATGCTGAAAAACGCAGTAAAATGCCGCAAACCGGTGTTTTTGGACATGTTTTGACCCCCCAAAAATTTTGTTTTTGGTAAAAAAAAAACGCTAAAAAACTCAAACATGGAAAAACGCAGGAAACCGTCGCTAAACATGGCAAAACGCAGCTAAATGCTAATGCAAAAACACTCAAAAAGCTGAAAAACTTTTAACATGACTTTACGCAGCTAATGTTACCAGCGTTATGAAAACTCCAGTATGCGTGAGGACTTATAAGGCACTGCTACAGCTCTGTCACAGCTCCAGAGGGACTGGACCATGGCTCCCACACGTCCTCCCTTCTTTCCTAAAGACTTGCCGGCAGCTAGAAGGTCATAATGGTGCACAATGAAAATGTGTGGCTTTGTGTAACTAAAAGGCAGGCTTGATCCACCTCTGGCTTGTACAATTTGTGGGCAATTTTTAGGCATTTTGCCAAGGCACCCCTAAAGAGACCTCAAGGCACCCCAGGGTGCCTGGGCACCCTGGTTGAAAAAGGCTTCAGTAAGGTACCATAGGATTGTAGTTTTTAGAAAATGAAAGCAAAGCTTTCGTTTTCTAAGAAGCTGCAAAGTATGCAGGGAATCTAGGAAGTCGTAGAAAGAGATGACCAGTAGATATGCAGCACTCGTCTTATGTAAGGAGATTTTTCAAGTACGCCTGTATTGGTTTGTCAAAAACTATCATTTGTATTGATATTGCAATGGTGATGCTTTAAAATTAAAGTGTATGCTGTGAGTACAGATGCCCTTTAAGTCTAGTACATATTAAAATAATTAGACATATTTATTTCACCTTAGTGTCCTTTGTCTAAAAAAAAAACACTATCTGTCCTTGACTATTATTGCTTATCTTTATGTTGCAGCCATGAACGAATGAGTGATTGCAACAACATTGTTAGCTGTTACTCATAATCTGACACAGCCTTCTACCAACCTTGAACTGAGATTTATATGAATGTTGGTTCTGTAATGTCCAACACAACTCATCATTACAGGGACACATTCCAATGGTGATTTTCTTTTGATGTATACATTAGCATGATAACATAATAATTAACCAAAGCTCATATCTCACCCATCAGGAGAAATTAACTTAAAGGATAAGTTTACCTTTGTGAAAACAAAATAAATGCACATTTTTCTGCAGGTAAAAAAATGTGCATTATTATTTTTTTCACTGAGAGCCTAGAAAGCATTGCACCTAGATCAGCAGATCGCAGGTGGTATGTAGGACTCCTGCACATCTCTCTCTATATCTGTGTGCTTTTAAAGGCTTTTAAAGCGTCACCTATGGATAATTTAATGTATCATATTTTGTTGCCCTTACATAGGCGTGCACAATTTTAAAGCTTGACATGTATCTATTTACTCTGCATAACATCATCTTTTATATTTTACCAAAAAATCTGGTATTATATTGTGCTTGTGTGCACTAAAAGTTATTCAAATGTATTTTTTTTTAAATTGCTTTTGAAAAACAGCTGTGCAAATACTGCTTGATAAAGCAAATTTCAACACTCACGCATTTTATTCTCTAGGGCTGCTGCTTAAAAAAATATATAATGCATGGGGTTCTAAGCAGTGGGAATGTGGGGGAATGCAGTTCAGGCACCTCCAGCACCATATGTACATAAGGGGTACTGGGGTGTGCTGCAAGATCTATTATTACTGAGGGTGGGGTCTTATTTTTCTGAGGGGGGTCAGTTGTTGCTGGGAGGGATCTACTGTTGAGGGAGGGGTCTATTGCTGCTCGCTGCTGGAGGCCCCATTGATGCTGGCTGCAGGTAGATCTTGGGGGGGGTATTTTGTTGCGGGTGGTCCGTTGTTGCGGGGGGAATCTGTTGTTGCTGGAGATCTATTGTTGCTGCTGGGGGTCTGTTTTACTGCTTTTCTTGTTATCGTTAACAAATTCCATACAATTTACTTAGCACCACAAAATGATATATGGGTCTGTATTCTTTCAAAGGGACGGTACTGGGAGGTGGGTAGGGGGTGTAACCAAGGAATGCTGCTCAGAGGTGGGTAGAGGCAGAGACAAGGGGTGACTTGGAAAGGGAGAGTTCCTGCACCTATTCTCTGAGAAAAAAATCCCTTGTTCCTAGTAATTTTCTAGCAAAAAAATACTGATTTTTGCATGTAGGTGAGGAATGTCAGAATTGGCCAGGGCTCGTGTATTCAGTGTATGTAAATCACGTTTGCCTGAACAAAATTACAAATATTTTTGCTAGCCTTTTATCACACAAGTATGCATTTTACCTGCATTTTAGCTGTTTCCAAGATGTTCAGCTTAAAGTGGGAGTAAACTCCCTTGGCTGAATTTTATCTATAGGTAAGTCTATAATGGGACTGACGTCATCGCAGCTCGGCCATTCATTCCACCGAAGCCTGCAAACCCAGAAGATCATGTGAAGATGAAGGCACCTACAGAGGTGACAGAGCGCTGCTGGAGGACTAAGTCTTTCGTCATGTGCTAGTATGCGGTGTACACTAGCATATTATGGCTTAAACAGACCAGGGCAAAATTTTACTACGTGCTACTTTTACTGCTTTCAAAGGGAACACATTCTTTCTTTATTATAGTCATAATTATTGTTGACAAAACTCAATGGGTCATCAGAGCAGCAACTCACCCCTAATCAAATGGCTCAGTATGAAGTTTTAGTCACGAGAAATAAGCAGCAAAGTAAGCAGCACCTGCTGTACTGTTTATTTTGATCATTTTTCTGAATCTTTTGTCATGATATAAAGCAAGAGTTTAAAAACAAATATATTGAAAAAATAAATTAAAATTGTCCTCTTTATGGGAAGTATGGTATTTATGAGGAAGTATTTTGTGCATCTATAAAATCTTTTCTTGGAGTGCATAGGAGGACACAGAATAGTATTCTGAAAAACTGGGATATTTTGCCCTTAATGTACTTCAAGAAAACAATCTAACAGGTAAGATAAAATTCCTATTTTCTTAGTTGTACTTTTGGAACACAGATTAGTATTCTGAAACGCTAGGACATCAAAAAGCAGTCCAACTTAAGGGTGAGCAATAGCAAAAAAATGGTTAACAGATCCACAAGGAATTAACTAACAGGTTAACAAGGGTGGCTTAAGGGAGCCTACAGTGCCACCCAAAGAATCTTCGGGAGGCCACTTTCAGGGGTATCTCTACCTTAATGCAGCCCTCAAACACAAAGATGGCCATACACCGTGTACACTTGAACAGATACACTGAACTCTAGTTAACTCTCTTTAGCCCTGTATTAATGTACACCACTACTTTCACTTGTTGCATTTAGGAGCGACACGCTGAGCCAATGACTGCTCCTCCTGTCCAATATGTCTCTGTTACCTCACTCTAATTAATGGAATGGAATCCGCCGTGCACCTAGCGCGGAATTCATGTGTGCACTATAATAACTTTTCTTCTGTCGGACCTGTGCGAAGGCACCCCTGTCACTGTGGATTCATTGTCCAACTGGGAGCACTTGCATGAAGATTGCCGTGTGTTTTATTCACTTTTTATTGAGAGGAATCACAGCACTATATATTAATTTTGTCCTTAGTAGATATGATATGCGATATTTTGCATATAATACATTTTGTGGATGAGGTACTTATAGCGCTGCACTTTTATATCTGTAATTCTTTGACTGTATTTGTTGCCAGGGTTGGGACACCCAAGTGCCGGCTGCTTATTATATATTTTTTCTAATAGCGCAGGGGTATTATATATCTATATATATATATATAGACTAGGCAGAGTAACGTTTCAAAGTTTACTGTAGAATCTTCAATGCAACAGATTAACGGACAAAGTCTTTTTCCTAACTAACCCTAACTATAGTGGCTGCCGCAGCATACCTGCACAGGTTAGAGTCTATAAAAAGACCCATAGTGGCAATATCCCACATACTGGTGTTCCAACGTATTGGTGCCTTCTTCTCAAGCAGCAGTTCTTTTGGCACTCAAGGCTCGGCCAGGCTCTCCAATCCAGACCCCTGTCCCTCTTTATAACAACACAGAACTGGTGGGTGACACCCAAAAAAGACTCCAAGACAGACCTGGAAATGGCAGCAAAAAGACATTAACCTCATCCCTCCCGGCCGGAGCAGCAACAGACTATGTACTAGTAGGCAACCTGCCTACAAGTCCACGAAGCACTAACTGATCTACTAGAGTATGATTTGAATGGAAAAGGAGGGACCTTGCTCCTTAGGTCAAAGCTTGCAATATGATTCCACCCAGCGATAGTGAAATAAGGAATGGATCTTCAGGAATGACAAAAGAGAGCTGATGAACTGCTAAAAAGTAGTTGTAGTTGAGAGATCCAAACAATATACAGAAATCTTGTTAGGATGTTTAGGTGCAGGACAGAGAGATGGCAGAACAATGTCCTGGTTAAGCTGAAAGGAAGACACAACCTTGGGAAGAAAAGAGGCCACGTGCCTCAAAATAGTAAGAATGATCACCAACTTCAGTTCGAGACCCTGTGTAGTCAAATATGTCAGCTACTATCCCTACTCCTCTGTTTACATTCCAGTTCCCAGAGCTGTGAAGCTGTCAGCACGCAGTAATGATCAATTTTTTTGTTTCGGCAGATCAGTGGGTGCAGTTCATCATGACTGATGTGGATCTACATTGGACGTGATTGAAAATGGATATACAACAAGATTTGTTTTTCAGAAATGATTTGTCAAAAAGTGTGTGTCTTTATTTACTGTTTACATTTTTTGAGTAGAGATACTATGTACCACTTATTAATTCATGTGGGGGAGGGGGGGTATCTGAGGGCCCCTTTATTTTTAAAGGGGGCTTCCAGATTCCAATAAGTCCCCCATCCACAGACTTCCTCAAGCCACTGAGCCAGGGTTGTGGGGAAGGGACCATTGACTTTATCAACAAGGGTAAGGTCTCTTTAACATGTAGGAAGAAGGCAAGAAGTAGCTAAGATTGTAGAAAGATTGTAGATTGTAGTCTGATGAAACATATTCCTTTGGAGTTGGAAGGGGCTTGAAAAGAGATACTAATGTTATTCTGTCTGCAGGGGACATGTGCGGTAGCTCGAGTCCTGCAACTTAAGGATGTTAGTGAGACACTAAGAAGCAGGTGGTAATACAGAGTGGGCTAGGCAGTCTTGGCCTCAGTGTGATAAGCTGTGGTGTAAGGTGAAGAGAATTGAACATAAAGAAAAAAAAAACAGTGAACACTTAGAGATGAGAGCTGCTGGCACTTAAAGGTAAACCAACCCAATAAGATAAATAAAAGGAAAATAGTGCAGCGCTTACATAAAGTGTATTATTGCACAGGCACTTTTTTCACTCTAGGGGTGCATTAATTAATTAATAATCTTTATTCATATTTACTTAATTTAAATTTTTATATGGTGGATTATTCATGTATTAATTAAGTGTTCTTGCATGGCAAGACCACTTACTGTTATCTCACATATATATTCTTATTATTATAGCCAAATTTACCACCCTAACTCCTCCCACAGTTTTTACACTACATAGATAAGTAATATACCGAAACGTGCGGATTGTTCCCGATTGGTGTGCTATTACTTTGTGGAACATTTCACCGAATGGTTCACGAAATATTGGTGTTTTTGTGGGGAAATTGGTCCCATAGGAATGAATGGTGGAATGTTCACAACTAGAGTGGGAGCTGACAAAAGCTAGAGTGTGAGCTGAAAAATCAGGACATGATTTCTAAACTGCCATTACTCCCTCATTTTCAAGCCCACCCAGGGGCGGACTGACCATTTGGAAACTCGGGCACTGCCCGAGGGCCCGGGGTCAGTAGGGGGCCCCATGAGATGCCCCTGGTACCTTTTTCATAGGCTTTTTTGAGTTTGGGCAAGGGCACAGGGGCCCCATGATCCCCTATTGCCCGGGGGCCCCATGAGTTGTCAGACCGCCCCTGAGCCCACCTACACAAATCTTATATCAAAACGTTCAGCTATCCCTGCTGCCACTACAAATGTCCACTGCTAAGCCATAGTACTGATAGTTTTCGCAATATGACCATTTGTTTGCAACTCACGCCGCTCATTCACATTCATTGAAACTCCACTCTAGCCACCTCAAATTTGAAGGGCAATTTCTAAACTACGACTGTGCCTTCATTTTTAATATTTCAGAGACCTACAAAATGTAGGTCTGGGTCTTGTGATTCTCACAATATAAAGCTCTTCGGTGTAGGATTTATAATTTTTAAACTACAACTGTTTGAAGATGGCAACCGCCAGTGAAGTGAGCAAGTTGGAGCAGTTTGTTTTTAACTGCTCTTCTCTGCCCTTGCTGTAGAGTGAGTTGCCATAGGAACCCAGGTGTGTGAGCAGGCAGCAGAGTGACAAAAGCTAGAGTGTGAGCTGAAAAATCAGGACTTGATTTCTAAACTGCCACCACTCCCTTGATAATGCTGCTAATGTTTTTATAAATGTATGTTTTAATGTAACTGTGAAGCACTTTGAGCAACAACATTCAAATTAAACGTGCTATATAAATAATTAAAAGTTGAAATGCATTTCTCACTCTATCAAGCTTGCCATGTGCACTTTTTAAATTTGATCAATCAATTGGTTAGTGTAATGTTTACTATCTTTACTCACTCCAAACACTCCACACAGTTACTCTGCCCACTCCATAAAGTTACTCTGCCCAGTCCAACCTTTTCACAGTTACTCCAGCCACTCCAACCACACAACAGTTACTCAAGCCACTCCACCCAGTTACTCCGCCCACTCCAGTTGTAGACTACTGGTGGAGGCAAGAACACTTCACACAATTTCCCCAGAAATTGTAGCTTTTCTAGTTATTTATGCAATATTTAATTATGTGCTCTTTATTACATGAGTTATATATGTACACTATGGTACACTAGGTTTTTTCCTTTCATGCACTTTATGTAAATGCTGCACTATTTGCCTAATACCATATTGAACAATTGACATTTAAAGCAGTCACTTGCAACTTGTGATGAACTGGGTATGGAAGCCTCTCACCCGGTCTGAAGCCTTTGCAGCTTAAGAGGTAGTTGGGGGCCCCTATGTCCTTTTTGTCCCTCTGTTAAGGAGCGGAGCCGATGACAGCTCTACAATCCACCTGCCAGCAGGATTAGCTGTCCTGCTCGTCAACGATACCAGTGGTCTGCAGTCCTTCTTTTCTACTCCACTCAATGGCCCAATCCAGCCCAGATCTTCAGAGTCCCGCACAGCCTTCTCCACACCCACACCCATTCTCCGCCTCTCACCATCTACTACCTGTAAAGTTCCCAGGCTTCTCAATTGTGATGGAGGTGTAGGTGGGACAAAACACACGCGGAGAACAGTGGGGCACACAAGGCTTTTACCGAATGATAGTGAGGGCACACGATTAGTATAGCAGAGTTCTGGTACAAAAAAAAGGGTTAAGTCCGTAAAACAGGATGGGGCACACAACCAGGATAACTGAGTTCTGGTAGGCAAAAGGGGGTTAAATCCGTAACACAGGTTGGGCACGCAGCAGGGGGCAGAAGTCCAGTAGACAAAGGGGGTTAGTTCATAGCACAGTCTGAGCACACAAGGAGGCAGGACTCTGGCGGGCAGGGGTTAAGTCCTTGGCACAGGAATTGGCACATAGAAAGAAGGCAGAACTCTGGTGGGAAAGGGTTAAGTCCTCAATGCAAGGGTTGGCACACAGCAAGGAGGTTGAACTCTGGGGGGCAAGGGTTAAGTCCGGAGTAAATCCTCAGCGCAGGGGTTAGCACACAGCAAGGAGGCAGAACTCTGGTGGGCAAGGGTTAAGTCCGGGTGAAATCCTTAGCACAGGGGTTGGCACACAGCAAGGAGGCATAACTCTGGTGAGTGGTGGAAAGAGCAAGGGGCTGGTAGCAGTGGCAGGCCAGCTAGGCTCCACAGAGGTCCGCGAGTCCTGGGATGGAGAGGGGGCTGTAGGATGTGTCCGCAGCACAAGACCTCTCACAGCACAACAGCAGGGGAGGAGAAGTGCAAGTAGGGGAGAGAGTCCCAGTGTCCAGGAAGCCACATAGACAATATGAAACTACAAGTCCCAGCAGTTCAGAAAGTGAAGCATAGCCCATACAAGACTATCTTTCTCAGCAGTTCTGCGTATCTTCTAACTTCCTTCTAGGAAGACATCAGCTCCTGTGTGTCCATCACAAGAGTACACTAAGAAAAAGGTCTCAGCCTTTCTGCTAGAATAGGGAAAATATATTGTCCCTTCAATTCAAGCAAACCTCAAGCACCCGGTGCCAACATGTCTGGCTTTATCCAGCTACAGGACATTGTACTGTCTTTGCCTCCCGCTGAGATCAACCTCATCTCCCGCCACCTGCGGAGCACAGGAATTCCTAGATTAAGTAAGCAGACAAGCTGACTGCTTGACACACTGTTGAGTTCAACAAAACAACACAAAAATAAAATAATATTTATACTCTCCATCACATCTATATATATTCTCCCACCCCTTTGCCAGCTCTTCTGGGAAATCTAGTCCGTTCACTCCTTGTCTGAGCGCAGATATCCTGCTACCGGCATAAAAGTTCAATAAGGCTTTTCTTCAATATAATCTGGATAATTTAAGCTTATTATACAGTATGTGTTACCTCTATTTCCAGCAAGTTTGCCTAAACCTTGGAACTTGCAACCCCTGGCCAGGTCTATGACAAAAAAAGTGAATCATACCATGTTGCAATTTCTCTCCTCCTTAATTAAGGTGTGCCCTCATGCCTTTCTATTTGGGTAGCACATAACGTTACAATTTATTTATATACAATCTATGTCCATCGTAGACAATACAATTATAACTCAGTTCCTTTAACTACAGTGGGGATCGAAAGTTTGGGCACCCCAGCTAAAAATTTGTATTAACGTGCATAAAGAAGCCAAGGAAAGATGGAAAAATCTCCAAAAGGCATCAAATTACAGATTAGACATTTTTATAATATGTCAACAAAAGTTAGATTTTATTTCCATCATTTACACTTTCAAAATAACAGAAAACAAAAAAATGGCGTCTGCAAAAAGTTTGGGCACCCTGCAGAGTTAATATCTTGTACTGCCCCCTTTGGCAAGTATCACAGCTTGTAAACGATTTTTGTAGCCAGCCAAGAGTCTTTCAATTCTTGTTTGAGGTATCTTTGCCCATTCTTCCTTACAAAAGTCTTCCAGTTCTTTGAGATTTCTAGGCTGTCTGTCACGCACTGCTCTTTTAAGGTCTATCCACAGATTTTCAATTATGTTGAGGTCAGGAGATTGTGAAGGCCATGGCAAAACCTTCAGTTTACGCCTCTTGATGTAATCCCCCGTGGATTTCGAGGTGTGTTTAGGATCATTATCCATTTGTAGAAGCCATCCTCTCTTTAACTTCAGCTTTTTCACAGATGGCATCAAGTTACCATCCAAAATTTGCTGAAATTTTATTGAATCCATTTTTCCTTCTACTCGTGAGATGTTCCCTGTGCCACTGGCTGCAACACAACCCCAAAGCATGATTGATCCAACCCCATGCTTAACAGTTGGACAGAGGTTCTTTTCATTAAATTCTGCGCCCCTTCTTCTCCAAACGTACCTTTGCTCATTCCGGCCAAAAAGTTCAATTTTAACCTCATCGGTCCACAGAACTTGTTTCCAAAATGCATCAGGCTTGTCGTGCAGTCAAACATGGGTTTTGAATTGTTTTTCTCACAATCCTGCGAGCTGTTCTGTCTGATATTTTTCTTTGTCTTCCAGATCTTGCTTTAACTTCCTCTATTCCTGATGACTGCCATTTCTTAATTACATTCTGAACAGAGGATATTGACATCTGAAAACGCTTTGCTATCTTCTTATAGCCTTCTCCAGCTTTGTGAGCGTCAACTATTTTCAGTTTCAGTTTTCTAGACAACTGCTTAGAAGAACCCATGGTGCTGATTGTTGGGGCAAGGTCAGATGAGTCTGGGCATTAAAACCTTTGAGATTGACATCACCTGGTCTTCCCAGACTATGATTGAGAACAATCCATGACACTGGCAGGTCTCAGCTTTGCAAAGGGGGCAGTGCATGCTATAAATTCTGCAGGGTGCCCAAACTTTTGCAGACGCCATTTTTTTGTTTTCTGTTATTTTGAAAGTGTAAATGATGGAAATAAAATCTAACTTTTGTTGACATATTATAAGAATGTCTAATCTGTAATTTGATGCCTTTTGGAGATTTTTCAATCTTTCCTTGGCTTCTTTATGCACATTAATACAAATTTTTAGCTGGGGTGCCCAAACTTTCGATCCCCACTGTATATATAACATAACACAGGCCAATTATTGCAAAAATCAGTTAACACAAGACGCTATGCATATTGAAAACTCTTACAGTTTCTGCTCTCTCACTTCATCTGGTGCTTTGGGGCATACAAGTAAAATTCTGCCCTTTCTAAAGTAATTGAAACAGCGCTCAAAGTCCTTAAACTAATTTTTGCACCACTTCATCTTGTTTATACTCTTACACACTTAGTTGAGTGATTATCCACTGCCCACTGGAGATGTTGTAGTCAGCCCTGGCTTTCTGCTCTCCATCAAAGGGACAGTGAAACCCTCCAACATGTCTCTCACTCCCTCTGGAGTTTCTGTCTAAACTGAGGGAAACACACTGACAGAAGACAGGTAAAACTGGAACCTCTACCTGCCCAATTCAGGGGTGGATACAGCCCAAACAGGAGGAAGTTCTTCCAAAGAAGCTGACCTGCTAAAGACATCTCTACCCTGCTTGTCATTGTGGAGGTATCCCAATCCTCCGTCATTGATGGCAAAGTCTCTACCTCTTCCTGTGTATCAAGGGAAACCTTGCTTGGTTAAGGGGGAGGCATCAGGTTGAGGGATCAGGAAGGAATTTTTTCCCCCACTGGAGAAAACTGAATCAAGCTTTGATTTTTTTTATGCCTTCCTATGGAACTTGCAAGGGCACACACAGAAAGAAGTCCAGTGTTAAAAATCTTGGCCAAATTGACTTGTGGACTAATAGCAGAGTAGCATATTTATAAAATGGGCAAAATGTTATATATTTTTGCCGCTGTGTGTTCCACAACCAAGTGAGGTTGAAAAAGTTAGGTAATACAAAAGACAAAAAAAAAGCGTGCAGACTTTTTAGGGGAATACAATAAGTAATATCAACAAATGCCTCATATAAACTGCAGATTGTCCATAGTGCAGTAATAAAGATGCTGAACCCACATGGGCTTCATTGCTTTGTATATTATCACCGGGCTCCTTGGAATACACACCACTGAGGACCTAGGGATCTTGTAAACTCTCTTTTTGATTATCCTGTCTGCAGACATTCTTATGGGGTGTTTTTTTCCAAGTTTCTAGTAAAGAATTTTTGGGACAAATGATCAGTTTATATTTATGCATGATTGATCAACATTGGCACACAAGATTCAAACATCTTAATTAGAGATGAGCGAATCGAACTTGGCGAAGTGGAATTCGTTTCGAAGATTAGGAAAAATTTGATTCGCGCCGAATCCGAAAATTAGCAGACTTCGGATGCGCGAATCGAAATTTTCCAAAAATGGCGGCGACATGTGTGGCGACGGAGCGGGGATCTCTGGGAAGGCGCGCAGACAAGGCGCGCTGACCCATAATGCATTCATTCATGACATGTGATCGCATTAGCCAATCAGCAGCCAGCCAGCCAGCACTGTGTAATGGTCGAGCTATAAATTGCGGCCATCTTAGAATTCTCCAGTAGCCTCCGGTCATTCAAGAGAGACAGACCTCTCTGTATTAGGGACAGAGTTAGGGCCAAAGAGACTTTAGGGCCACAGAATCGTTACTTAGGGACACAGAATTGTTACTCAGGGACACAGAATTGTTACTCAGGGACACAGAACTGTTACTCAGGGACACAGAATTGTTAATCAGGGACAGACACAGAATTGTTACTGAGGAACACAGAATTGTTACTGAGGGACACAGAATTGTTACTGAGGGACACAGAATTGTTACTGAGGGACACAGAATTGTTACTCAGGGACACAGAATTGTTACTCAGGGACACAGAACTGTTACTCAGGGACACAGAATTGTTACTCAGGGACACAGAACTGTTACTGAGGGACACAGAATTGTTACTCAGGGACACAGAATTGTTACTCAGGGACACAGAACTGTTACTCAGGGACACAGAATTGTTACTCAGGGACAGACACAGAATTGTTACTGAGGGACACAGAATTGTTACTGAGGGACACAGAATTGTTACTCAGGGACACAGAATTGTTACTCAGGGACACAGAACTGTTACTCAGGGACACAGAATTGTTACTCAGGGACACAGAACTGTTACTCAGGGACACAGAATTGTTACTCAGGGACAGACACAGAATTGTTACTGAGGGACACAGAATTGTTACTGAGGGACACAGAATTGTTACTCAGGGACACAGAATTGTTACTCAGGGACACAGAACTGTTACTCAGGGACACAGAATTGTTACTCAGGGACACAGAACTGTTACTCAGGGACACAGAATTGTTACTCAGGGACAGACACAGAATTGTTACTGAGGGACACAGAATTGTTACTGAGGGACACAGAATTGTTACTCAGGGACAGACACAGAATTGTTACTGAGGGACACAGAATTGTTACTGAGGGACACAGAATTGTTACTCAGGGACACAGAATTGTCACTCAGGGACACAGAACTGTTACTCAGGGACACAGAATTGTTACTCAGGGACAGACACAGAATTGTTACTGAGGGACACAGAATTGTTACTGAGGGACACTGAATTGTTACTGAGGGACACAGAATTGTTACTCAGGGACAGACACAGAATTGTTACTGAGGGACACAGAATTGTTACTCAGGGACAGACACAGAATTGTTACTGAGGGACACAGAATTGTTACTGAGGGACACAGAATTGTTACTCAGGGACACAGAATTGTTACTCAGGGACACAGAACTGTTACTCAGGGACACAGAATTGTTACTCAGGGACAGACACAGAATTGTTACTTAGGGACACAGAATTGTTACTGAGGGACACAGAATTGTTACTGAGGGACACAGAATTGTTACTCAGGGACAGACACAGAATTGTTACTGAGGGACACAGAATTGTTACTGAGGGACACAGAATTGTTACTGAGGGACACAGAATTGTTACTCAGGGACACAGAACTGTTACTCAGGGACACAGAATTGTTACTCAGGGACACAGAACTGTTACTCAGGGACACAGAATTGTTACTCAGGGACAGACACAGAATTGTTACTGAGGGACACAGAATTGTTACTGAGGGACACAGAATTGTTACTCAGGGACAGACACAGAATTGTTACTGAGGGACACAGAATTGTTACTCAGGGACAGACACAGAATTGTTACTGAGGGACACAGAATTGTTACTCAGGGACACAGAATTGTTACTCAGGGACACAGAACTGTTACTCAGGGACACAGAATTGTTACTCAGGGACACAGAACTGTTACTCAGGGACACAGAATTGTTACTCAGGGACAGACACAGAATTGTTACTCAGGGACACAGAATTGTTACTCAGGGACAGACACAGAATTGTTACTGAGGGACACAGAATTGTTACTGAGGGACACAGAATTGTTACTCAGGGACACAGAATTGTTACTCAGGGACACAGAACTGTTACTCAGGGACACAGAATTGTTACTCAGGGACACAGAACTGTTACTCAGGGACACAGAATTGTTACTCAGGGACAGACACAGAATTGTTACTGAGGGACACAGAATTGTTACTGAGGGACAGACACAGAATTGTTACTGAGGGACACAGAATTGTTACTCAGGGACACAGAATTGTTACTCAGGGACACAGAACTGTTACTCAGGGACACAGAATTGTTACTCAGGGACACAGAACTGTTACTCAGGGACACAGAATTGTTACTGAGGGACACAGAATTGTTACTGAGGGACACAGAATTGTTACTCAGGGACAGACACAGAATTGTTACTGAGGGACACAGAATTGTTACTGAGGGACACAGAATTGTTACTCAGGGACACAGAATTGTTACTGAGGGACACAGAACTGTTACTCAGGGACACAGAATTGTTACTCAGGGACAGACACAGAATTGTTACTGAGGGACACAGAATTGTTACTGAGGGACACAGAATTGTTACTCAGGGACACAGAACTGTTACTCAGGGACACAGAATTGTTACTCAGGGACACAGAACTGTTACTCAGGGACACAGAATTGTTACTCAGGGACAGACACAGAATTGTTACTGAGAGACACAGAATTGTTACTGAGGGACACAGAATTGTTACTGAGGGACAGACACAGAATTGTTACTGAGGGACACAGAATTATTACTGAGGGACAGAGAATTGTTACTGAGGGACACAGAATTGTTACTCAGGGACACAGAATTGTTACTCAGGGACACAGAATTGTTACTCAGGGACACAGAACTGTTACTCAGGGACACAGAATTGTTACTCAGGGACACAGAACTGTTACTGAGGGACACAGAATTGTTACTCAGGGACAGACACAGAATTGTTACTGAGGGACACAGAATTGTTACTGAGGGACACAGAATTGTTACTCAGGGACAGACACAGAATTGTTACTGAGGGACACAGAATTGTTACTGAGGGACACAGAATTGTTACTCAGGGACAGACACAGAATTGTTACTCAGGGACACAGAATCGTTACTCAGGGACACAGAATCGTTGAATTAAAGAGTATGTCAGACAACACGCAGAGGAGTGGCAGAGGAGGCAATGTTTCAGGAGCGAGCAGACGTGGCAGCAGAGGAAGGGGTCGAGGCAGCACTAGTCGCATCCAGAGGCCAGTGCTCCCGGTGTCATCCAGCGGTCGTGTCTCCACCGACAACCCTGCCGTCATCGATTGGTTGGCTCGGTCGTCTTCCTCTTCCCAGGTCACCTCTGACACCTACAGCCAACGGTCGGTGGGTACGTCAGACACAACCGTTAGTTGGCATGGCCCGGGAGCAAGCCCACTGAAATCACGTGTCCTCTACCTGCCCCTGTCCTTTGGTGTTCCCTCACCAAGCGAAGTATCGCATGCTGAGGGCTCAGCCACACTGTACAGTGAGGAAGAGCTAACAGAGGGCGGTCAGGAACGGGGGGAGACATCCGCCTCTTCAGCAGCCAGGCGAAGAAGTACTGGCGAGGAGAGTGGCTCGGTAGCCGGTCTAGAGACAGGTCTGTCTCCTGACCCACACGCAGCTGAGGGGGCTAGTAGTGAGGCGGAGACCCTAATTGATGATGATGAGGCTGATCGTACTTGGCAGCCTCGTCGTCATCAGGCTATTGCTTCCGCATCATCAGGAGAAGAGGGTGCCAGCTTGGCAGCGAGCAAAACAGTCGGTGGGTTGCCCAGGAGGCAGCAGGGTCGCAGCAGTGTCAGTGGAGGCAAACGGCCACGGAGTAGAGCACCAGCTCCACTGCAGCCTACCACCACGGCCAGTAGTGGTGCCGGTGTGCACAGAGGAAGTAGCAGTCAGCCAGTGAGGAGTAGCGGGGGCAAAGTTTCCTACTCGGCGGTGTGGCAATTTTTCGTCAAGCCGCCCGAGGAAGTAAACGTAGCCGTATGTCGACTATGTGGCCAGAAAGTCAAGCGTGGCCAGGGGGCCCATGTTGGGACTACAGCGTTGCGTCAGCATATGCAGCATCGCCATTCGGTGGCCTGGGAAAACCGTGATAAAGATACGGCGGTTCTGCCTGCCCCAGCCCCCGCTCCATCACCCGCTCCGTTACTTGCTCCGTCACCCGACGTCAATCGCCCTCTATCAGCCAGTCAAGGCTCCAACACCTCTGCTGAGGGGAGTTGTCGCTCGTTGCCATCTTCCGCTCGTTCAGATGCTCCTTCTCCTGCTACTCCTCTTCACGGATTCCGTCAGCAGTCTTTCTTGGAATCCGTTTCCAAGAGACAACAGTTTGCGAGCACGCACCCGACGGTGCAAAAGCTGAACGACCTCCTGTCCAAGTTGCTGGTGCTGCAGTCCCTCCCTTTCCAAGTGGTGGACTCAGCACCTTTCCGAGAAATGATGGCTTGTGCCGCGCCGCGGTGGAGAGTGCCAAGCCGGCATTTCTTCGCCAAAAAGGCAGTGCCAGCCCTGCATTCACATGTAGAAGAGATGGTGGGCCAGTCTTTGAGCATGTCGGTCTCTGCCAAAGTGCACGGCAGCGCCGACGTGTGGAGCTGTAACTACGGTCAGGGACAGTACATGTCATTTATGGCCCACTGGGTGAACGTGGTGCCGGCACAGCCACACCAGCAACTTGGACAGGTCACGCCGCTTTTGCCTCCACGTTTGCACGTCCTTGGTCCAGAAAAGATGTCCGCCTCTACCACCTCTTCTTCCGCCGTGTCCCCACCCCCGTGCCAAGTCCCATTACCCGACCGGCATATCACATGTGCAGGGCGCAACGGTGTCACGCTGTGCTGCACCTGGTATGCCTTGGCGAACGTAGTCACACAGGGGAGGAACTTCTGAGTGTAATGAACAGAGAAATCGACAGATGGCTGTCTCCGCGCAAACTGAAAATCGGAACCATGTTGACCGACAACGGAAAGAACATGGTGTCTGCTCTGCGTCAAGGAAGGTTGTGCCATGCGCCATGCATGGCTCACGTGTTCAATCTGGTTGTCAAGCGGTTCCTAAAATCCACCATCCCACTGCAAGACATCCTTAAAATGTCACGTAAACTTTGCATGCATTTCAGCCATTCCTACACCGCAAAGCACACCCTCCTTGAGCTGCAGCGGCAGAACGGAATTCCACAGCATCGCCTGATCTGCGACGTTGCAACAAGGTGGAATTCAACCCTACATATGTTAGACCGCCTTTACGAACAGCGAAAGGCCATCACCGATTTCCTGATGTTACAAGCGGATAAAGGTACTCCCCTGTGTAACTTAGATGTCAGCCATTGGCAGCTCATGCGTGACACCTGCCGCTTGCTCAGGCCCTTTGAGGAGGCCAAGCTATTCGTGAGTCGGCAGGACTATGGGATGAACGACGTCATTCCTCTGTTGCACATCCTGGAACAAATGCTGTTAACAATGGCTGGTCAGGGTGCGTGTTATGATCCGCCAGGTGGTGCCTCAGGCTGCCAACTGACAGACCTACTCAGAGCGTGGGGTCTAAGCCCGGGCTGTGCTTTCACCAGAGCCCCTGATGGTGGGGATGGACTTGAAACAGTCCCGGGCCAGGTCACGACCTCCGAGCAGGCCCGCCAGTGGCTGAGGAGACCCTTGGGGACAGGTACCGGGAGAGCCAGATATGAAGAGGATGGCGGCCCCAGCAGGGTAGTAACGGATTGTGGGCCCGTGAGGGTAAGCGGGGTACAGAATCGGTAGGCGAGAGTAGTCGGGTCACACGCAGGGTCAGCAGGGAAGTCAATCCGTAGAATGGTCAGGGCAATCCGGGTCAAACGCAGGAGCAGGCAGAATAGTCAGGACAATCCGGGTCAAAACGCAGGAGCAGGCAGAGTAGTCAGGACAATCCGGGTCAAACGCAGGAGCAGGCAGAATAGTCAGGGTCAATCAGGGTCACAGGATAGGTGCAGGAACTCAGGATCACAGAAGACCTTGCGGCAATCTGTGACAGTGCAGGGCATCTTTAAATAGTGCGCCCTGCACTGTCATTGGCCGGCTAGGACGCGCCCCCGGCTGTCATTGGACGCCTGAGGCGCGCCCGCGGCTCCTACTGCGCATGCGCGGCGTCCTGTCAGCCGTGGCTCGCCGGGACCTAGTGCCCGTGTCCCGGCACGATCCGCCGCCACTGCGCATGCGCGAGGGACGGAGCCACGATCGCGGACCCTGGAGCCGTGGTCCCTGACATTGCCCCCCCCCAATGGGCACCCTCCGGGAGCCCCACTGATCTCTCCACCGCGGGTGAGCATGAAAAAACTCCCGGATGAGCCTGGGCGCGTGGACGTTCCGGGCGGGTTCCCATGAGTTCTCCTCAGGGCCATACCCCTTCCATTTTATCAGGAACTGTGTCTGGCCCCCCCTCCTTCGGCAACTGAGGATAGTCTCCACTTCAAATTCCTCCTGGTCACCTATAGTGACTGCCTCGGGAGGTCTGGATTCACGGTCCGGGAAGGGATCCGGTCTGGACGGCTTCAGGAGAGATACATGGAAGACAGGATGTATCTTGAAGGTCTGCGGAAGCTCGAGCTCGTAGGCCACCTCGTTAACCACTCGTTTTACCGGAAAGGGGCCGATGAACTTGGGTCCCAGCTTCCTTGAAGGACATAGCATCTTCAAGTTGGTCGTTGCCAGCCAAACCTGATCCCCTGGTCGAAGCAGTAATTCTCCTCTTCTCTTTCTGTCGAATGCCCTCTTACTGTCCTCTTGGGCTTTAGCGATGGCTTCCTGAATTGTCTTGTTATTGACAGAAAAGAAGTTCAAGATGTCTTGAGAAGCTGGTACCGGATTCTCAGGCATCAGATCAGGGAGGAATGTGGGATGATACCCATAATTGGAAAAGAACGGGGATTGACCCGTGGCTGAGTGACTCGAGTTGTTGTACGCGAATTCCGCGGAAGGCAGCAACGACAGCCAGTCGTCCTGAAGGTAGGATGTGTAGCACCGTAAGTACTGTTCCAGCGTCTGGTTTGTTCTTTCAGTTTGGCCGTTGGTCTGTGGATGGTAGGCGGATGAAAGCGACAGCTTGATTCCCAGCGATTTACATAAGGCGTTCCAGAACCTGGAGGTGAATTGGACCCCCCGATCTGATACTATATCTTCGGGAACACCATGAAGCCTAACCACTTCCTTGATGAAGATCCGTGCCGTTTCCGGTGCTGATGGGGTCTTCTCCAGGGGCACGAAATGTGCCATCTTTGAGAAGCGGTCAACGATCACCATTATTGCAGTGTAGCCCTGGGATGGTGGAAGTTCGACCACGAAATCCATGGCTATCATTTGCCAAGCCCGCTTGGGTATGGGTAATGGACGTAACAATCCCCATGCCCTGCTCCTGGAGGGCTTGTTCCTTTGACAGGTGGAACACGTTCGGACGTACTGCTCACAATCCTTGATCATGTCTGGCCACCAGAACGAGCGCCGTAGCAGATCCAACGTCTTCGTTACCCCGAAGTGGCCCGCCATAGGATGGTCGTGGCAGTGCCCTAGGACCAGGGTTCGCACTTCTTCTGGGACCATGATCCGGTCTTCCTTCCAAATTAGCCCACCGTGGCTCTGGAGGGGTGATTCTGACGGAACTGGTAGTCCTACAGAAGCATCAAGAAGTCGAGAGCGAAGTTCCGTTTGTAGAGCGAGGAAACTCCCAGAAGGTAAGCTGGTGTCAGGTAGCACAGCGTCGTCGGGGTCCTCAAACATGCGGGACAGAGCGTCTGGCTTAGTGTTCTTAGTACCGGGTCGGTACGTTATATGGAATGAGAATCGAGAGAAGAAAAGCGCCCATCTCGCTTGGCGAGGTCTCAGTCGTTTTGCCGTTCTCAAATATTCAAGGTTTTTGTGATCTGTGAATATTAGGATTGGGTGTGTGGCTCCTTCCAGTAAATACCTCCATTCTTCAAGAGCAGTTTTAATGGCCAGGAGCTCCCGATCTCCAATGTCGTAGTTGCGTTCCGCTGGAGTCAACTTCCTGGAGAAGAACGCCACAGGGTGCAGAAGTTCCTTGGTACCATTCCTTTGGGACAAAACCGCCCCTACAGCATTTTCGGAGGCGTCCACTTCCAACACATATGGGAGAGAAGCATCTGGATGGCAGAGAATGGGAGCAGAGGTGAACAATTCTTTGAGCTTTTCGAAGGCTGTCTGCGCTTCGGGAGTCCACTTAAAGCGGACCCCTTGTTTCGTCAGTTGCGTGATCGGGGAGACCAGACCGGAGAAGTTCCTAATAAACTTCCTGTAAAAATTGGAAAAACCGATGAAACGCTGTACCCCCTTTTTGTCGGCGGGTATTGGCCAATCTAAGATCGCCGTGACTTTCTGGGGATCCATCGCGACCCCCGCGGAAGAGAGAACCAGTCCCAAGAATGTGGTTTCGTGCTGTTCGAAACAGCACTTTTCTGCCTTTGCGTATAGCCCGTGTTGGCGCAACCGTTCTAATACCCGTATCACATGACCCCGATGAACCTCCAGTGAAGGGGAGAAAATTAAGATGTCATCCAAATAAACCACCACAAAAATATCAAGAAGGTCACGAAAAACATCATTGATAAAGTGCTGAAAGGTCGCCGGTGCATTACAGAGCCCGAACGGCATCACCAAGTACTCGTAGTGACCGAATCTCGTACGGAACGCCGTCTTCCACTCATCCCCCTCCCTGATACGGACAAGGTTATAGGCCCCCCGCAGGTCTAATTTAGTGAATATCGTTGCCGATCTCAATCTCTGGAGGAGCTCGGGGACTAGGGGTAAAGGATAACGATTCTTTACCGTTATTTTGTTCAGGTCACGGTAGTCTATGCAGGGCCGTAACGATTTGTCCTTCTTCTCTACGAAGAATAACCCGGCCCCGGCTGGGGATGTGGATGGACGAATAAATCCCTTCCGAAGGTTCTCATCAATGTATTCCCTCAGTACTCCTGATTCTGCTTCGGACAAGGGAAAGATACGGCCGAAAGAGATTTCAGATCCGGGTAGGAGGTCTATAGGGCAGTCGTAGGAACGGTGCGGAGGGAGAACGTCAGCTCCTCGCTTACTAAAGACGTCTAAGAAGTCATGGTAGGCCGGGGGAATAACCTGGGAAAGATCGGTGTCACCATCCAAGCACAGGAGGAACCGGGGGGCCACGGATCCTGTGACGTGGCAGTGACTTAAACAGTAGGGTGAGCAAAATTGAACTGTTCCCTTTTCCCAGTCAATCTGGGGGTTATGGGCCCTCAGCCAAGGGAGGCCCAGAATGACTGGAAAAAGGGGGGACGCGATGGCATCCAAACGGAGGAACTCCTGGTGATGGTCTGCCATTGTGGTGAAAATGGGTGGTGTCTCCTGGTCCACCACCCCTGATTTTATACGAGACCCATCTGCCAAGAAGATGTTGAACCCCCTTTCTTTGGTCTGGAGAGGGATTTTTTGCCGGTGGGCAAAAGTCAGATCGATGAAGCAACTACAGGCTCCTGAGTCAACGATTGCGGTCACCGACAATGTTCCTCCGGGGAGCTGTAAAGACACAGGAATGGCCAGGTAACTCGACAGATCATCCCTTCCTGCGGGTAGAGAAAAAGAAACGGGCGTGGACTTACTCATTTTAGCAGGACAGGAGCGCACCTGATGACCAGCTTCCCCGCAGTACAGACATAGGTTCTGTGATAGTCTCCTTTGACGTTCCTCGACCGATAAGTGAGAACGGGCCAATCCCAGCTGCATGGGTTCCGGGTTGTCCCCTGTTTCCGTGCTTCGCGGATGGTTCCCTGGGGTTGGAGCTGTATCCCTGGAAGGAATCCATGCCACCCTTTGACCCTGACCGCTCCTTTCCAGCCAACGTTCCCTTAGTCTACGGTCAATTTGAATGGCCAACTCAATCAGTTTTTCCAGGGAGTCAGGTAGGCCTACTCGCGCTAGTTCGTCCTTGAGAGGCTCAGACAGCCCGATGTGGAACTGGTGGCATAAGGCCGCATCGTTCCATCTGGTGTCGCCCATGCGACGCCTAAAATCGGACGCGTATTCTTCGGCTGTCCGGCGGCCCTGCCGCAGGGAGTATAGAGTCGCTTCAGCGGAAGCAGCTCGCTGAGGGTCGTCATACAAGACGGCCATGGCCCGAAAGAATTCGGTCACGGATTCAAGATGGGGGTCGTGCTTCTCCATCAGACGGTGAGCCCAATCCTGGGGCTCATCCTGAAGGAGGGAGACTATAAACCCCACCTTGACGGTCTCAGTGGTGAACGTGCGGGGTTGTAAGTCAAAGTATAGGGTGCAGGCGTTCTGGAAGGCCCGGAAGCGGCTCCGATCACCACGGAACCGTTCCGGCAGAGGAACGCGGGGTTCAGGAGCTGGGGATGTGGCAACCGCTCCGGATACCGGGTTAGCGGGAGGTCCTGCAGGTGGAGGACTCTGAGCAGGGGGAGTCAGGGGGGCTATTGACTCCATGCGGTCCTCCAGTCGGGCGCAGCGACTGTGGAAGTTCTGAAAAGCCTGGGTCAAGGTGGCCAGGTGCTGACAAATATCCTCTAGGGACGCCGGTCCACTTCCTGGCTCTGTCATGGCCGCAAGGTACTGTTATGATCCGCCAGGTGGTGCCTCAGGCTGCCAACTGACAGACCTACTCAGAGCGTGGGGTCTAAGCCCGGGCTGTGCTTTCACCAGAGCCCCTGATGGTGGGGATGGACTTGAAACAGTCCCGGGCCAGGTCACGACCTCCGAGCAGGCCCGCCAGTGGCTGAGGAGACCCTTGGGGACAGGTACCGGGAGAGCCAGATATGAAGAGGATGGCGGCCCCAGCAGGGTAGTAACGGATTGTGGGCCCGTGAGGGTAAGCGGGGTACAGAATCGGTAGGCGAGAGTAGTCGGGTCACACGCAGGGTCAGCAGGGAAGTCAATCCGTAGAATGGTCAGGGCAATCCGGGTCAAACGCAGGAGCAGGCAGAATAGTCAGGACAATCCGGGTCAAAACGCAGGAGCAGGCAGAGTAGTCAGGAAAATCCGGGTCAAACGCAGGAGCAGGCAGAATAGTCAGGGTCAATCAGGGTCACAGGATAGGTGCAGGAACTCAGGATCACAGAAGACCTTGCGGCAATCTGTGACAGTGCAGGGCATCTTTAAATAGTGCGCCCTGCACTGTCATTGGCCGGCTAGGACGCGCCCCCGGCTGTCATTGGACGCCTGAGGCGCGCCCGCGGCTCCTACTGCGCATGCGCGGCGTCCTGTCAGCCGCGGCTCGCCGGGACCTAGTGCCCGTGTCCCGGCGCGATCCGCCGCCACTGCGCATGCGCGAGGGACGGAGCCGCGATCGCGGACCCTGGAGCCGTGGTCCCTGACAGTGCGGTAGACGTGGCGCACAGATCTCAACGCCACATGACCCCTGTGGGGGCAGGACAGGAAGAAGAGGAGGAGGTAGAGGAGGACATTGGTGCTCAGGAATTATTGAGTGAAATGGGTGGTTTTTCCACTCAGTGGACAGGAGTGGAGGAGCAGGAGCATCTGGTAGAGGAGGAGGAGGAGACAGAGGATCCAGACGCACCGTGGCAGTATGCTGTGGAGATGGAGGCAGGGAGTCCCTCACATTCTTTGGCACAAATGGCCCATAGCATGCTCGGTTGCTTGCGTAGCGACAGCCGAATAATAACCATCAGACAGAGGGATGACTTTTGGCTGTCCACCTTGTTGGACCCTCGCTACCGTTCAAAAATGGTGGCCTTTTTCACACCTGCTGAGAGGGAGGCCAAAATAACGTACTATAAAAACCACCTATGTAGTCAGTTGGTCTCTGCCTTTCTGCGCCAACGTCCATCCTCAGACACTGTGGGCCCTGTGCGCTTGCATTCCGCTGCCATGGCAGCAGGGGAGGGGTGGGGTGGTAGGAGCAGTGGCAGCTCCACCAGCAGCGGCTGCCTCAGTCTGCAGTCGATGATGAGTAGCTTTCTTCACCAGCGCAGTGAGGAAACTACTAACCAGCCGCAGCAGCAGCAGCATCAGGTGGACCTGGAGCAGGACCTCAAACAACAGGCTTGGGCCTACTTGGACAGCACCCTGCCAACCGAGGTAGACAATCCCCTTGACTACTGGGCAACGAAACTTGACCTTTGGCCCCAACTAGCTGAATTTGCCCTTGAAAGGCTGTCATGCCCGGCCAGTAGCGTGGCATCGGAGCGCGTTTTTAGTGCGGCAGGAGGTATTGTAACTCCGCGGAGGACACGACTGTCCACCCAAAGTGTGGAGAGACTCACGTTTGTGAAAATGAATCAGGCGTGGATTAGTCTGGATTTCAAACCACCAGTTCCTGACACAACTGACTAAATCCGCCATGAATCATGCCCCAAACATGTTATTATTTTTAACATAGGCCTCTGTATGGCCTTCAATTTAAGCTGCTTACGCTTCGCCACTCTGCCATGGGCCCCTGTACCGCCTCCTCTTGCTGCTGCCAGGTCCAGAGTGTCTCATGGGTCCCTGTACGGCCTCCCATTGCTGCTGTCTCCATCGCCACACTCTGCCATGTGCCACTTTCACGTCTCCTCACACTGCTGGTGGGTTCCATTTTGTCATAGGGTGCTGGCAGATTACGGGCCTCCCATTGCTGCTGCCAGGCCCGTAATCTGCCATGGGCCCCTGTACCGCCTCCTCATGCTGCTGCCAGGCCCGTAATCTGTCATGGGTCCCTGTACGGCCTCCCATTGCTGCTGTCTCCATCGCCACACTCTGCCATGTGCCACTTTCACGTCTCCTCACACTGCTGGTGGGTTCCATTTTGTCATAGGGTGCTGGCAGATTACGGGCCTCCCATTGCTGCTGCCAGGCCCGTAATCTGCCATGGGCCCCCGTACCGCCTCCTCATGCTGCTGCCAGGTCCAGAGTGTCTCATGGGTCCCTGTACGGCCTCCCATTGCTGCTGTCTCCATCGCCACACTGTGCCATGTGCCACTTTCACGTCTCCTCACACTGCTGGTGGGTTCCATTTTGTCATAGGGTGCTGGCAGATTACGGGCCTCCCATTGCTGCTGCCAGGCCCGTAATCTGCCATGGGCCCCTGTACCGCCTCCTCATGCTGCTGCCAGGCCCGTAATCTGTCATGGGTCCCTGTACGGCCTCCCATTGCTGCTGTCTCCATCGCCACACTGTGCCATGTGCCACTTTCAGGTCTCCTCACACTGCTGGTGGGTTCCATTTTGTCATAGGGTGCTGGCAGATTACGGGCCTCCCATTGCTGCTGCCAGGCCCGTAATCTGCCATGGGCCCCTGTACCGCCTCCTCATGCTGCTGCCAGGCCCGTAATCTGCCATGGGCCCCCGTACCGCCTCCTCATGCTGCTGCCAGGTCCAGAGTGTCTCATGGGTCCCTGTACGGCCTCCCATTGCTGCTGTCTCCATCGCCACACTCTGCCATGTGCCACTTTCATGTCTCCTCACACTGCTGGTGGGTTCCATTTTGTCATAGGGTGCTGTATGGCCTCCCATTGCTGCTGCCTCCACCACCACACTGTGGCTCCACACTCTGGTTTTGGCCCCGTGACTGCCCAAATGAGTGAAGTGTGCGGTGATTCTAAGATCGACGGCACTCACCTGCATGTCATACTGACTGACAGTATTATTTCTCTTCCCCAGCAGACTCCAAGGGCATTTAAATTAAAGGTACAGTGTTCTGCACTAATATAAAGGCTCTCTGAAGCCTAGAAACACCCTTTTTATAAGTTAAATTCGCAGCGAATATATTCGACTCGAATCGAATTTATTCCGCGAATTCGCCGAATCAGCCGAATCGAATTTTTGAATACTTCGCTCATCTCTAATCTTAATGGTTGCACATCATCTTTATTATTGCACTATGGACAATCTGGAGTTTATATGATACCTTTGTTAATATTACAAAGGGTATTCCCCCAAGAACTTTGTGTGCTTAGTTTTTTTGTTTTTGCTTTAAGGGCACATTACAGATACTTCAGTTATATTGGTGCATGAGGTTCTCATTTTCAAGGGCCACTACACTGTCCCCCAACTCCTCCCCCAGAATCTTATTTTCCCCAGTGAACCTAAATGATGGGCATAAGGGAAAACCCTGCATGGAACAATGCCAAAAAGGAACTTACACCCTATTACACATGGAATCATGTTCGCTGGATTTTCCTTTCCAATAAAACATAGTCAGGGATCCTCTGATCAATCAGTATTAATAAACCTGCATTTCACCAGAAAAGTCTGTTTCCTACACTTGTACCTGTTAAAACAATATGTTGGCTTCAGGTACCTGTACTACACTATTAGTACATTGTCATTGGCACTGTATCTACATGCTTTGATTGCCGCGTTTAAATGTTATAAAGGCAGAAAGTTATGTTTCAGCCTAGTATTCATTGTACACAATCCCTATAATTATGTTTCTTTTCCCCTACATTTTTATCCAGTTCGGTTGTCTTTGGGTTGTTTCTGATACAGTACATTCTCACTTAGTTCCTTAGCCAGAAGTTCTAATTGAAAACTGAAAAATTATCATGACCTTAAATGGAAAACACAGACAAATTATGATAAATCAAAATTGTGGTAAACTGGCAATGAAAACACACAAGATTTTTCTCTCCATCCTCAGTATATACAAAAATAAAACCACTTTAGTACACAATCACAGGCCTGATTTTAAGTAAAAATGATTTCCAAAATAAGTTCCACTAGACATTTTGTTTTCTATAAACAGATTTATTGAAAAAAAAACACAACATAACATTTCAATAAATCCTTTGCTTTAAGGCAATAGAGAAAAAAAAAACAAATGCACATGAGCAGAAATTCATTGTAAATCATTTTCAGCATAATAACCCCCAGGAACCATGATAATTGTTTCCAGGACTGTCTTATTCATGAAAAATTCAGCCCACTTAAACTCCTCCAAAATATACATTTCATAGCTTACACCATGTGATTTGACCTTGCAAAATCTCAGTTAGGATGTGGCAAATACATGCAAGTCTTTTTTTTTTAATGTGACATACTAAAATAAGTTTTTGATAAACACAGAGATCCAGATGGCCTATGAATAAGACAGAAAGGCAGAACATAACATTATTATCTAAAGAATACAAGGGAAAAACAATCTTCATATCAAACTATGATAATAATATAGCAGCTTTCCGGCCTTAACACTGACCGAAGAAACCTTGGAAAGTAAGCATAATTACAGTATATTCCCATTTTATGACTCTTAATTTTGCTTTGCAAAA